>NC_132795.1:16889848-17192878 GCF_048418805.1 Vulpes vulpes | reverse complement strand
CCTTTCCTTAATCTGGAGTAGGTTAGGCGGGTCAGGCTTTCTATTTCTTTCTGTAATACATTTTCTTCAGGCTTTACAACTTCTTTTTCTACCTCTAAAAAAAATAGGAGGTGAAAATTTAGAATTGTTCCATTGAATACAACTGATGCCTTATTGAAAGGCAAGTCTAAGTTCTGATTTGTAATGCTCTGAACATGCCCATATGGATTACCAACTGTGGCTTCACTGTTGTAAAATGTAATTCTGTGCTTTTTTCTAGTAAATACGTATTTTGTTTCAATTTTCCTGTTCTGGGGTGGAAGCCTACTTTATGCTTGAGCATAGATAAGCTTAATTCCATGTATTTTATCATCTGTACAGTAATTTTCAAGTGTGTCTCAATGGAAAGAAATTTCATTTTTGTATATATTCTTTTAAATATGTTGATTTATGCAGATTAAGTTAAGTAGGAAGTTATTTTCCTGGGTCGTTATTTCCATTTGTTTCCCTTCTAGGGGAAAAAAAAATACGAAATCAGTCTTTTAAACATTTTATTTCCTGGATCTTGTGAACATACCAGCAAATCATGTACTCATTTGATTTCATCTCCTGCTGTTGAATTTACAGCAGTTGATATAATCTTAGGTTATTTATTTTTTTAATGTGCTGCTTTTTTTTTTTTTTTTTTTTTTAAGTAGAGACTCATCTGTGCTTTATTTTTTTTCTGCCCCAGTGATATGACAAGAACAGTGGAGATTTCTGGGGAAGGAGGCCCCTTAGGAATACATGTAGTACCCTTCTTTTCATCTCTGAGTGGAAGGTAAGATGTTTTCTTTATATCAGAGGCTCATGCTAATGAAAAACTTGACTTCAGCTCATTTTCCCAAATGAGGTTTCAAAAGAGGTTTAAATATGTATCTCTGTTATTCAGATGGATAGCTCAATATATACTTCTGTTTGCCGCTTAGGTTTTAGAAACAAAGTCATTTACTTCTAGGATACAGTGGAAGAGCAAAAATATCAATCACAATTTCTGCATTTATACTTAATTATGAAGTAATTTTTTAAAGATTTAGTCATTTATTTGAGAAAAAGAGCACGAACGGGGGCCGGGGCAGGGGGGAGTGGGAGGAGGAAAAGGAGGAAGCCGACTCTCTGTTGAGTGGGGAACTCGACCTGGGCCTCCATCTCAAGACCCTGAGATCATGACCTGAGCCAAAATCAAGAGTTGGATGTTCAACTGACTGAGCCACCCAGGCACTCTGGAAACATTTTCTTAAAGTATTCTTGCCAGTGACAGGTAGTAAACAGAATCCTTGAGATAGATTTTAACATACCGTTAGACAAATACTACACCTGAATATTTTAACGTTCCAAAATATACTCCCAACAAGTGAATATAGTAATCCAAATTGGTATTTCCTGATTTTGCTCAGGTATATGGAACTTAGGATAATAAATACTCTAGCATTATAAGTAGCTATATCAGAAGCTATATGTTTTCATTATTTTAACTATAGTAGTAAAATACCATTGTGTTATTTTTTTCTAAAAGAAAATATAATCAAATAAAAATAGTATATCACATTCTTTTGAAATTTTAAAGACATTATATTGCTAAATCCACAGTAGCAAATGGTAATTTAGATATCGGCATTTCTTGAAATTCATGTCCACCTAACTAGATATAAAAGTTCGTTTACTGTTAGAAATTAAAATGGGTAAAAAAAAAAAAAAGAAATTAAAATGGGTGCCTGAGACTTAGTAATATTATAACAACTTTATAATACTAGTGTAATGACAGCCTTTAGCCCTGGATTGATAATGACAAGGAGTCTCTTAAAAGAAAGGGCTTTTCTTAAAATCAGTTTCTCACTCATGATATGATTTTAATTAATTTCCTAAATTAATTGTTCTTATACTAAATGCATCACTGAAAAGTTAGAATGCCTTATTTTAGCTTAGAAGAGCCACGTCCAGAAAAGTCCATTGATTTTTTCAACGTCACACAAAATCCAGACCCAACCTTCCTTACTCCATTGCTCTTTCTAAAGCAAAAATTTCCCCAAAGACTATATAGTATTAATTTACTGGTTCAGAATATTTATTCAATTCAGTCTGCCACATAGTGGGAAGAGCAGATTTAGTCATGATATTTTGGTTGGCATCATTTTCAGCAGGTAGCCATCTGCTACCTGTAATTGCAAAGTCATCACCTTTTTTTGCAAATAACATCTGATGCCAAGCTCTTGCTGGAATGAATGTTCTCTAAAAAGAAATGAACTGAAAAGCCAGTGGCTCTTATTGTTTCATTTCCTGTATGTGTTAATAAGCGTGTTTATAAATGTTATGGGTTATGGCACAGGACAAGCTGAGGTTGTTTTTGATAGACAGGAAGGGTATTTACCCAGTTGTCATGAGAAATTCTAATGGCTTTTGGCAGAAGTGTACTGATAGAGCTTTGTGAAATACCAGAGCGGTTAAATTACCAGGCCCTTTAGCTTAATGAAGCCAGAATAGAACACAAGATCATCCCAATTTCCAAAACATGAAGAAATGTACAATGTGACAGTCACCATACTTCATTTTCAATAGTTCAGAAATCAAGTTGACCCTGTAGACCAGAAATCACCTTCTCTCACATCAAATGAGAGAAACACACTATAATGTATTGATTTCTTCCCTTCTCCTTCCTGGTTCTGATTTCTAGCATAGGCCTTGAAGAATAGAAAGAGTGTTATACTTGGATTCAGAACAGTTGGATTTGAATCTCAGTGTTCTCTTTTATTACTTTGAGCAAGTTCCCTAAACTTGCCTCTTGTGAATACCTACTCCACATCAATGTTGTGGGGATTAAATGATATTAAAAATGTGAAAACTTGTAAAGCACAGAACATATGAATGTGTAAATTATCAGTGTTATTAATATTATGGCTAAAACAAAAAAGCCTGGTTCAGAAATGAACTTTTATAAGTTCAGTAATTTGGTGAAATACATATATATATATATATATATATATATATATATATATATATGCTTTTTTTTGCTATCCATTAGTATTATAGAAAGGAAATTTAATTAAAAAACATAAAAATAATATGGAAGTGGAGACATGAGCCAATAAAAGTTAAGAAGTAATGAGTACAGGCTGAAACAGCACACTTAACTCAACCCATGTGTTTAGATGCAACTGAGTATAGAGCGTGTCAGACAAGTGTCTGACTTCATAATGCCATATGGTTTCAGTGTGTGTGAGCATGGGGGTTTAGGGGGGGTGAGTTAAGGTCATGGTGGTATACTTAGTTCTTAATTTCCTTCCATTTATTGGTTTGTGTCATTATTTTAAATTAGAATTTACATGTAATTCTTTACTAAGACTACTGTAATTGACTTTGCCTCCAATTTCTTTATATATATATATATTTTTTTTTTTTAGAAAAATACTGCCACACCTGTTGTTAAATAGGAAATGTAATTTCACTTAGAACACTCTGAGTACAATATAGTGGCTGCTGTACTAGATAAGGCTTCAGTAGATTCATTAGGTACGACAGCAAAGGGTGTTAAGTGCCACTTGTATGGAGGCCCCTTGGCTTTAAAGTAAGAAACAAAACAAAAATACAAAAAAACTGAGTTCCTGAAAGTAAAAAGCAATCTTATTTCATTGACTTAAAAAAAAATTAAGGTACTTTTGTTTTAGAATTAGAAGCATGGAATCTAATTGTTTTTCAATAAAGATAGCATAAAATACATTCATTTCCTAGTAAAGACAGCTAAATATGACAGAGAAGAAGGAAGGAGTGGGTGAGGAATGACACATAATGGAAGGAGAGGAGATGTTTAGATAAAAATACAAAGCTGCTAGAGTGGCCAAAGCCTTTTATTCAGTGGGAAGAGCAGAAGGGAGCAAGGAGTGAGTGGGTTAGTGTCTAAATGATTATTATAAGAAAAAGAAGCAAATGGCCCACCCTCTTATTCTGTGGGGCAGTAGATTTCAGCCTCCTTTATCACCACTCATTAATGCAAATTAGCTGGTTCCTCTCAGCCTGTAATTTCTCAACAGCATTAATCTTTACATCCTGAGAGCCTTTGTCCCAGATGAGACCACTACCACAGCCCACCAGTTTGGGTCAGAGAAGATAATGAGAGATTCTTTTCCAAGCCTTCTCATACTGGTCTGGATGAAATCAAACTGGAGGAAATCCACTCCTTCTATGGAATAGAGAAGGCAGGAGTGGTTTGTTGCCAGGGACCAAACTAATAAAATCAGTCAGTTTTACATTTTACCAAAATTACCTCTGACACATGGGTTTTACAGTTAAGCTTATTCTGTCAATAAATTTTTCATGGAAAGTTAGGTTATTTAGATCAGTGAGGTTCACATAGCATACTCCAGCTGTAATATGCCAGCTAAATTGCAACCCAGTGGCCTGAAAGAATTAATTCATCTCCCAAAATGTGAAATTAAATCCTAGGGAGTAACATTACATGACTGATGATGTACTGAATTAAATTAAAGGAAGACTTGAATGCTTGTTAAAAAAAATATCGCTTACATAAACTAGTTTATAACCACATGTGAGCCTCCTAATGGATCATGTTATTGTGAATCCACCATAACAAAAATCCAAAATGTGAACTATTAGAGAGTTGTTTAATTTAGGAAAGAAACACTATTTGTTCTATTTCTTCTCCTTTTTCTTTTTCTTCTTTTGCATGTCAGATAGCTCAATTTTTAATATTACGTTACGAGATTAAGGTAGGATTAGTATCTCAAAAATATTAATTTGAATCTCAGATCCTTTATCAAATAGTAGCTTTGGCCCCTTTTCTCTCCCATACAGAATATGATGAGTTTACTAACCTCCTAGAACTAGGAAATGCAGTGTAACACCACCCCACACCTGGGTACCTATGACCCCAAGCCTTCCCTACCATAAGTGGCGTGACTCTCTCCTGCATCAGTGCACTGTATTTATTAAAGACCTGAATGCCACCGCAGGTGCCCCTCCTCTTGCTTCAGATGACATGAGCTCATTGAATAAACCTGGCTCTGGAGGCAGAGGCCCTATTGTGTGGTTGCTCCAAACAGGAAGATGGTTTTCTCCTCCACTTTCATTAGACACCGCCCCCTCTCTATGGCTGACCCTGTTATTCATCTTTAAAATGTTCCCATATTTTATTCAGATTTGAGATTTAGTACAAAGGCACTCTGTGATAACGTGCAAGGACCCGTGTACAAAAAAGAGTGACAAAGCAGAAAAACAAGAGGAGGAGGGACCAAGGAGGTGGCTGTTTTTCCCACGCCCAGCAGATTCCTCTTGGAGGACATGGCTGTCTGTCTTATTCTGGGGACACAGCTGGGACTCTGACATGCCACAAGAAGGGAACTCTCTCACATAAAATATAGCTAAAATATATACAAGTTTGATTTCTTAAGGTTTGTGGTTTAGATACTGCCGAAATACAAGAGTCACATACACACACATCAGGGCTCCTGGGTTGCTCAGTGGTTGAGCATCTGCCTTTGGCTCAGGGCTTGATCTGGGGGGTCCCGGGATCGAGTCCCACATCGGGCTCTGCGCAGGGAGCCTGCTTCTCCCTCTGCCTGTATCTATGCCTCCCTCTCTGTCTCTCATGAATAAATAAAACCTTTAAAACAAACAAACAAACAATGCATTTCATTATTGCTGTAGTCGTCTTCCTCCTTTGCTTTTTCTCAACCCTCCTCTCCACTCCTGACTCTAAGCAACAGCCACAAAGCACCAGGAGCCTCAGGCTATCCTCTCTGGATCCTGAGTCTTCCCCAGCCCTGCCCCCATCAGCTCAGCGTCTCCCTCAGAAGCAGTGAGTGGTGGGCGTGCTGCTCCAGCCTGATTAGATTAAGTCAGGCAACGGGTGTTGAAGCCTCCCCGTGTGGTTCTGGCCTCCTCATCCGTGATGGCTCCCCACACAAACACGCAGGGTTCAGCCTGCTTCTGCATGTCTTCTCTCTCTCCTCCTGCCTGCACCCTTCTGGTCCTGTGTACGGCCCACCTTCTCCCCAGATCTCCTATCCCTCTAGCCTGAGCATGGGAAACACCCACAGGTACTTGATTCAGGGGCACTGACAAATGGGACAGAACTGACTTTTAAACTGAGCAATATAAGGGCACCTGGGTGGCTCAGTGGCTGAGCATCTGCCTTTGGCTCAGATTATGATCCTGGGGTCCTGGGATCCAGTCCTGCCTCAGGTTCCCCACAGGGAGTCTGCTTCTCCCTCTGCCTGTGTCTCTGCCTCTGTCTGTGTGTCTCTCATGAATAAATGAATAAAATCTTTAAGAAAATAAATAAATAAATAAACTGAGCAATATGATCTGTGCGTAAGTGTTTGCTCCTTAAAATGCCAACGACTGTAACAGGTAGTAAGACTGCAAAAAGCTATGGTGAACGTCTGATCTTCTTTCATCATGAAGCTTCGAGGTGCCTCGGGCTAACTCACACCTGTTACAGTCAGCCTGCACCCTTCCCCAAACCGGGCACCTCCGCGTCCTCAGCTCCCCGGAGCTGTAGAGGCCCTTTCTAAGAATATCGCCAACAAGGCGATGGAGTCCTGAATCAGCGTACCCTAGGTCAGTGTTTATGTGTGTCTGGCTTTCTCTCTTTCAGTGGATTTTTTTTTCTCTAAGGATTTAAACAAGAAACAGTTGCCTGAATATAAAGCATAATTTCTTTCCTAAGGAGAAATCAATACTTGTTTCTGAATAGTTGCAAATGGAGAAAAAAAATTGGCCTATTATTATTCAGTAATTTTATTTCAACCTAAATTTTGCATTTAGGATTCTAGGACTCTTCATCCGCGGCATTGAAGAAAATAGCAGGTCCAAGCGGGAGGGACTGTTTCATGAAAATGAATGTATTGTAAAAATCAACAATGTGGACCTCGTAGACAAAACTTTTGCTCAGTAAGCATTTTTTTCCATTGTTTATGTTCTGCAATTGATTCCTGAGATACTTATAATCACTACTGGGCCCTCGATGATCAAAACTGTTGGCAGGATTTCTGGTCAACCCCCTTTGAATGACCCCAGGACATCCTTTTTCGAAGGCATCTTATGTGTTGCCATCCTCAGAGGGGGCCTGCACGTGTCCCTGGTGGCCCCAAGAATAGGAAACTGCAGATACAGAGATCCTTGCCGCCTGGTTGTCTGTTTGCATCTTCGATAGACGGGTTTGTTTTGCTTGGGATATGGGTCAGTTAGACTGGTATTTAATGACTCTTTTCACAGGCTGTTAGTTCAGCTTATTAATTAACTAGCTTTGTGTCAGCAGTCTTCCTTAAGCTACTTGTCTGTGAGAGACCTCTATGAGGACTCACTGTGTAATAGAAACAAATGAAAAAAAATTAAAATATTCTCCCTCAAGAAATCATTTTTCTGCATGTGAACATATTATAGGAATGGGTTCTTATAGCGAAGAATCAGAGTATGCGGCAGTCTGATGCATATTTTTTAAATGTATGTTGGCATTGCAATGGGGCTCTAGAACAAGGGAGTAAATACTAATTAATACTCTTTAGTAATAGCCACCGGATTCTCTTGTTTCTGACCAAAACAACTCATAGCATATATTCTCTGTAGCCATTCTCTGTTGATATTTGTGATTTTGGTTGAGGGGGGAGGGGGTGGTTGTGCATAAGAGGGGGCTGTGGGCAGTGGCTGCTTAATGTGGAAAGAAATGAATTTCTTCAAATAAGAATGCCACCGTACTTTTTACAAGGACTGAGAGATATGCAAGGTGGAAACTGAGGCTCATAAAAATTCAACATGAAGGTAGTGCAGAGTAGAAACTGACTCCCAGTCAGGGAACTGAGCAGAGGAGCTGGGCTGCCTCTGTGAGATCTTGTCCTCCTCCCCTTCGAACATGGAGAGCAAGCACTTCATTCGTAAGGTTGGGTGGGGGGGTAGTGAGTGCCAGGTAGTAGTAGGAATTGTGATTCATTATTATTTGATGTGGCTGCTACTGACAGAGACCTGAAATAAAGGTGCCTTAAACAAGATTTATAGCCCCCACCCCCAAGGACAAATAAGTGTGGAGGTGGGAGTCCAGAGTTGGTGTGGCAGTTCCACAAGTGTCAGCCCAGGGGCATCTTCCATCTTTCTGTTTTGCCATCCTCACTAAGCAGCTACTCTCTTTAAGTTGTGCCATGGTCACTAGGTAGCTACTGGGGTTCCCCCATCACCCCTGAGTTTGGAGAAATAGAAGAAGAAACTTTCTGGCTCCCAGCTTTCCTGTAACCCTATTATATAAATCTTACTGGCAAGAAAGGCTGGGATAGGGAGTTGTTTTATGTAGTCATGAAGCATAAGGATGGAGGAGAGAAATGCTAGTAGGAAATCTGAGGAAAAACACCAAATGCTAAGACAAAAAAGTAGGAAAAAAAATACAGGTACTATATAATAGAATAACAGGTACTATATAATAAAATAGAATTGATAATTCACTATGATATTGGGCACAGCCAATACACCAAATATCATCATGAGGAAATGTTTGTGTCAGAATTAAAATTCTGGAACACACCCGTTTTAGAGAGGACCTGTTCTTTAGAAGAAAGCCCTCAAAGGAAACTAATTCAATCAATACTACACAAGGATTTTTTTCTGTCTAAAATTAAAGTTTGCTTTTATGCTTACTTTAGCAATGGCTCCTGGTTGGGTTTACAGATTGAGAAATACTTAAAAACTATGGGTCACTGGACAAGTTATCTTATCACTCCGAGCCTCAGTTTCCTAGTTTTGTAAAGTAAGAGTGAATTGTACTTACCTAACATGAAATGAGATTAAGGAAGTTGTCAAAAAGATCCAATGAGAGGATTGTGCACGCTACTAAGGCACGTGTAGCCCCGTGTCAGGGCACCTCGTGGGCAAGTCGTAAGTGGTTAATTCGTATTTAGTTTGCGGTCATCCTGGGGGTAACAGTGACAGTTTCTCCCATGCCCACACTGATGTGCTGCCCCCGTTGCCATGATGTGGGGTGCTTTAGGTGGCATGCAAGGATGTGGATTGTTATGTATTTCCTGACTCTCTTTGAAGGGCTCAAGATGTCTTTCGTCAGGCGATGAAATCTCCAAATGTGCTCCTCCATGTGCTTCCACCGCAAAACCGTGAACAGTATGAAAAATCAGTCATTGGGCCACTTAACATTTTTGGTAACAATGATGGCGTTTTGAGAACAAAGCTGCCGACTCCGGTCCATGGAATATCAGCAACAAAAGCTGTAAATCTCACAGGAACAGGTAGTCCTGAAGAGGATGCATTGACTTCTTTGCAACAAAGCAAGAGCCCCCGAGTACCAAGACAGGGTAGGAAGCCATCCTCTCCTTCACTCTCCCCTCTCATGGGATTTGGCAGCAAGAAAAATGCAAAGAAAATTAAGATTGACCTAAAGAAAGGTAATTATTAAATTATGCTTAATAGCATTCTATTATTGTAACATGTAAAATTGGTTAAGAGAAATGCATTAAGGCTAATTTCGTTAATTCTCCCTTAGTTTAATTGTATCAAAGAATAGATTTAAGTAGGTAACTTAAATTTCTTGGAATTGTACTACATTCTTATTCTTTTCTTCTGGAGAGTATAGATTGTTTTTTAAAAAAAGTGATAAAGGCAGGATGGGAAATGGAAAGAACCATTGCAAACTTGAGAGAAACACAGTAAGAAAGAAGCATTGAAATTCAGTTGAACCCTGTTTTGAGCAAGATTAGTGATTTTTGTAGCACCTTTAGGTCAACTCTAAAAAGCCAGTATATTGTTTCTGGTTCTCTAAGACAGTTTTATACCAGCAAAATATTTAGTCCTCAAAAGGCAAATATGTGATAATCATAATTGATAATTATTACATATAATTATATAATTGAAATTCCGCCAATTCAACATTGCAAACGATTTTTCAAAACATAATTTCAAAAGCGTGTAGAGTATAACCTTGTCTTCATCTTTTCCAGCATTTCTATGCAATTCAAGCCCAGATAAATAAGACTAGACATGTGTATACATGCATATTTATGCAATATTATACCTATACACAAATAAACATTCATACACTTCTGTGCTTTTATTTTAACCTCCTGATAATCCCTTCCCCCACTGCAGCCTTCTGCAATCTGATGTGATTTTCAAGGCTTAGTTCAAAAGAAGCCAAGATCTCTCAAATTTTTGTCTGAATTAATAGAGAATTTAATGATCACAGGGTAGTTTTAAAATATTTATTAACATATATCAAAATAACATGTACCTTTAATTAGACTGTAGTGGTTATTCTGAAATATCCTCTGGTCAGAATTTTCTCCCCCTTAAGAATTCTGTACTGAGAATAAACTGTATTGACTAGGAGGTACAAATTCACCAGAGTGCTTAGCAATTAGGCTTTTTTTTTTTTAAGATTTATTTATTTATTTGAGAGTGTGCAGGCATGTGTGCACATGAGCGGGGATAGGGGCAAAGTGAGAGGAAGAAAGGGAATCTACAAGCAGACTCCCCATTGAGCACAGAGCTGGACTTGGGGCTCTATCCCAGGACCCTGAGGTCATGACCTGAGCCAAAACCATGAGTTGACCACTTGACTGACTGAGCCACCCAGGAGCCCTTTGGCTTTTTACATAAATGCATCAGTTGTTTTTTGTACAAAATATCCAGCTATGTATAAGACATGGGGTTGAATGCTTTGAGGATAGGTAGATCAGACACAGAAGGTTACTTTAAGAATCCATCAGAAAGGGGTGCCTGTGTGGCTTAGTTGGTTGAGTGTCCACCTTCGGCTCAGGTTATGATCCCAGAGTCCTGGGATGGAGCCCGACATCAGGCTCTCTGCTCAGCAGGAGCCTGCTTCTCCCTTTCCCTCTACTTGTTGCTCCGCCTGCTTCTACTAGCTAGTGTTCTTTCTCTCTGTCAAATAAATGAAGAAAATCTTAAAAAAAAAAAAAAAGCCATCAGAAAGCCTTGAATGCAAAAATAAAGAATCTGACATCACAAATGTACTCTGGGAAACTTAATCTGACAGCGAAAAGGTACGAAAAAGATCAAACAGCAAAGGATCAGTAAAGGATACATTGCATCTGTCTAAATATAGTCTATGTGCCTTCCCTCCTGATTGCATATAGGAGGAGAGAGAGGAATTGCAGATGGCTTGTTCAGTGGTGATGCCATTACTAAAAATCCAGAGTTTTGGTAGATGAATATATGTGAAAAGATCAGGATCTGAATTGGAGAAGGAGTTTCATTGTGAAGTTTGAAATGCTGGTGAACATATGTACATGGTCGTATCAAGGAAGCTGACCCCAGAGAGATTAGGGCCAAAGAGATTTAGGTATCATCCATAGGGAGATGGTGTTGGAGCCAGGAGCTGGCCAAGGCAGAGAATCTTGAGACCAAATTGTTCCAGGGCAGATCCTTGGGGAATATCTATGTTCATGTGGGAGAACAGTGGGTAAGAGGGGGTGAGAGACATGACAGGTTCGGAGAGGTAGGAAAATAGTCAGAAAACAAAGATATGAAAACAAAGATGGGGGACATTAATTTAAAAAAAAAAAACTCAGTGAGAAGTGTCAAAGCTAGAGAAAGGGACAATGAGGAAGAGAAAAATTAGTGGATGTGGTCTTGAGTAGATCATTGGTGGTGGAAGGCCGAAGAAGAACTAAGATTGAAGTGAGAATTCTGTAGGGCAGAGATATCTGAGCATACCTTCAGATAATGTGGAAACCACATACTTGGAGAGAGAGAGAATCAGATGCAAAAGAATGGGCCAGCCAAGAGTGAGGGAGGGAGCAAGGGGGGTGCAGCACAGGAGGAGGAAGCAAGACCCAGCTGGGGGGAGCTGCAGGGTGGCTAGCTGAGTGAGTGCCTGACACAACTCGCAGCAGACAGCCTCTGGCTACTCGTGGTTTACTGAGAAATCAATCTCCTGAGTTTATGGATAACATGTGGCATTTCTTCTGGGACCTCAATAAACGAAAGTGTTACACATCTGCATTGCGCCCTAAATTCACTTTGAAACCATCATGACCTGTCAGGAACTATAATCTTTATTTGCAACAAGAACAACTGAAGTGTATTTAAAATATTTGCTGGAATGTAAATATTTTACTTATTCTACATTAGTCTAAATTAGGTAAGTTTTACTGTAAGGTTTCTACTTAAGGTGACCATGCATTTTCCTGGTCTTACACACTAGGCCCTGAAGGACTGGGTTTCACGGTTGTCACCAGAGACTCTTCCATACATGGGCCTGGTCCCATTTTTGTAAAAAACATTTTACCAAAGGGAGCAGCAATAAAAGATGGCCGCCTGCAATCAGGGGACAGAATTTTGGAGGTAAGACTTAGAATTAATATCTTCAATAAAGTAACCTTGATGTTTAAATAAATATATCAATATTTATATTTGAATGTAAAATATTACAAATTATCACTTGTAGACAAGATAAGGACTTTCATTATAAAAAAATTGAGTCAGTGAGAAGCCTAACTTCTAAGTCCCCCAAAAGGTCAGTGATATAAGGACAAGTAACACTAAAAACTTTTCTCTGTCTTCTCTGTCTTCTATCTCTTAGGGTCCCTGGGGAATTTATATCAAATCCAGGAATTCATCATTCCTGGATTACAGCCAAACTCTGGTAACAGTTCTCTTTAACTTCTCCTAGGGATGGGCCAACCTGTCTCAGGTTGATCTATGCCTATAAAGAAGTATTTGGAACTACGCATGTATTTTTGTTTGATACGCATCATCTTCTTACCTAATATGTATTGTCAGCTTACCTTTCAAGAAATCTTCCTCACTGAAACTGACTGGTTCTATTTAACTTTCTCATGGCATGGAAGTAACATTCTAGATTCTAAATTATGGAAGAAGATGTACCAAATGACTAATATAGCTCCAAAGTATAATGTCTAATAATCTGTGATAAACTGGAGACTCTAATTTTCTAAACGTGGATATCACCATTTAATTATAACAAAGAACTGGCCTCCAAAGGAATTTGCCATGTGATTATGGTCCATTTCTTGTTTTTTTGTAGTAGGCAGAAAATGGTGCCAGTTCAGCACCTGAAATCCACTTCTTTCTTATTTAAGAAATCATTCTCTACTGTCAGTTTGATTTTCCCCTCATAAGAATGTGATATCTTAGGAGAAACTTCTCACACTGCTTACTATCTGAAATGATCTAGCACCATAATAATGATGGTCAGTATAAGTACTTTGAACTTAGTTGGTTTGGAACCATGTGTTCAGTTTTCATCTTTTCTGAGCTTTATTGACTGTAAGAGACCATCTACTACTTACTTTCAGAAACCATCTAGGGTAGAAGGAGATGGAAAGTGTCGTAATCTGTTCATATGATGGCATCCATTAGGTAAATGGCAGAGATGTCACGGGGCGAACTCAGGAAGAGCTCGTGGCCATGCTGAGGAGCACCAAGCAAGGAGAGACAGCATCACTGGTCATCGCCCGTCAAGAAGGAACTTTTCTTCCCCGAGAGCTGGTAATGTTCAAGTCTTAATGAATCCTCAATGCAGAGTTTAGTGTACCCAGTGAATTCATAATAGCCGAGAGATCAGTTTTAAGTCACAGGTTTCATCTGTAATAAGAACTGAATCACATGAAGACTATTGTGTCCCATCTGGGGTTATCATGGCTTTATGATGTTAATGCAGTGAGTTGGACATATGCCAATAGTGCTTCTGGGGTACAAATACAAACACCCTTTTAAGGAAGCAATTTAACAACATTCAACTAAATAAAATATACTTTGAGTGTGTGTTCTATGTTAGCTTTATGCAAAACACAGTCAGCAAAAATGGTTGTGGGGCCACCTTAATGTAGTTTGCAGTCTAAATGGAAATAAAATATAACCAAGTATTCAAAATGATGAAGGTGATGAAAAAGAACTGCAGGGTGCTATAGTAACATGTAACAAGGAATTTAACCTTGTCGTGAGGGCTGGGAAATGTATTCTGAGGAAGAGAGTTTTAAGGTCTTGTTAAAAGTGTATGCTCTTTGACCTACTAACTACTCTTCTAGGAATCTGTCCTAAACTGATCATCAAAGATGTGGAAAAACTTCATGTACATTGATTTTTTTTTTCCTCAAGTCCTTTTTATTGTAGTGACCTGTTAGGCACTGTACAACCATATGGTAGGTATTGGTTAGATAAATAACTAGATAGCTCTCCAGTGAAATGTCATGGTTACTCAAAATGGTCTCTTTGACAAACTGATCATAATATGAGAAAATGTGAATAGTACATTAAGTAAAAAAGTAGTATATAAAAATGATATATGCAGCACGATCAAATTACAGTAAAATATCTTTTTTAAAAAATCCAAAGAACTGGCAAGAGATGGACCCACAATGTTGAGATTATGTGAGATTTTAATTTTCTCATTTTTAAAATAATGAACACATGTTACTTTATTATTGACATATATATTTAAGAAGGCTATACAAAATCCACCTGACTTTTATGACTCATAATAAAAAGGAATAAATGTGGAAAAATGACTTTCAATTACCCTTTGTTTTTTTTTATCTTATTTATTTTGAATCTATATAAGAAATGACAAAGGTACATATAGGTAACATGTTAGATTCCCAGAGTTAGATCATCAGAACCGGTAGGCCTTAGTTGAGAAAACTCACTGGAGTTAGCTTGGAAAAGAGAAAGTTTAGGACACATTTTTATTATTGCTAACAAGGATGTATGGAGTTATTGTGTGGATTAAAAAGTAGACTTACAATGTTTCTTGAGGTAGTTTCTATCCATTAACATACTTGTGTATTAATCTAACAATTTACTAAGTAAATGCTGTTCACTAGGTTGGAGGTTCTGGGGATACAAAAATAATTAAGACTCATTTCCTGCCCTCCTTGAGTTGGTACCAGAACAAATATTTGGAAGTGATAATGTTACAAGTTACAATAGTTTCTGACTGTTGGAGCTGTCCAGGAAGAAAACAGGCACCTTAGAATATTGGAACAGAGCCAGCCTCACCATCTGTCAGAGATGCGCTAGAAAAAATTCTCCCATCAATAAGGTGAGAAGACTAGATGAAGTCTAAGATATCTCCTCTAAGCCTAATATTGTACCTATGTTTATATTCATAATCAAATATACAGCCTTCCTGAATCACCTCTCTCATATATTAATGCTTCCTACTATTGACCGAAGGACCTCCTTCCCACCACTTTTCCAGGCCTTCCTTCTCTTTCCCATCATCTCCATTTTGCCTCTTGCCCTATTGAATACTCAGTAAAACAGAGAAGGGAAGAAGAATGGGTAGTATAAGACATAAAGACTATATTCTCCCCTTCTTTCCTCTACTTGACTCCTCCATTGCCAGCCATCTTGTAAGGAAGAACCTTGCATTTCTCATTTCCTCACTTACACTTTTTAGTCTTCCTAAAAAGAAATGCTGCAGAAACTTGGAGTTCAGATTTTTTTTTCTAAAATGCAGATGGGTTTTTCTTTCAATCCTTTATTTATCCAAAGACCTCGGTCTTTCTCTACAAGGATTACAAAATAAAGCAATTAGAAAGAGGCAACATGTATATATAACAGGAAACCCTTCACTTCTTGTCCAACTCTTGGTTGCATGAGATAAAACTTAGAAAACTTTGGTGGGACTATGTACTTCTATCAGGAATGGGAGAACCAGGAAAGAAGTTCTGACCGTGTATTCTTTTGAACTATGGTCCTGGAATGAGTGAGATCCTGCACAGAAAGAGAAACATTTCAGGGGAGCCAGCATAGCTCAGTCATTAAGCCTCTGCCCTCAGCTCAGGTCATGATCCTGGGGTCAAGCCCCTCATCAGGCTCCCTGCTCAGTGGGGAGTCTGCTTGTCCCACTCCCATTGCCCCTCCCCTCTGTTTGTGTGCTGATGCTCAGTCTCTCTTTTCTCACACATGCATGCTCTCTCGAATAAATAAATAAATAAAATATTAAAAAAAAAAGGAAGAGAAAGAAATATTCCAGTCAACAAAAAGAACCTAATATCAGAGCTCCAGCTAAGAACTCACACCCTAATGAGGCCTTAGTTTCCCATCTAATAGTTCCTTTTACCCTTTTGCCAAGTCTTCTAGAATTCCTAACTTGGCAGCTAATCCTTCCTCCTGGAAGCTCCCTCCTTCCCCCAGGCAAGGCGGAGAGGAATATTGACCTTACCCGGATTGAAACTGAATGCTTTCTCAATCACAGACAATTGCATCTGAAAGTTAACGAATGTAAAAGTAGAATTTTCAGAGTAAAGAGGGCTGAAAGAATCAATATATCCAACTCTAATTTTGCAGATGAGAAAACAGAGATTCAGTGTGGTGGAGTAATCTATTAATGGTCCCACCCTGCTTGGGAACTAGAGGCATAGGATTCTTAACACTTGGTGCATTGTCTCTGGAGTTCAACTCTGGAAGCTCAACATCACACAATGTTTCTGTGTGATCTAGAGCAGCTCACAAAATTATTCCAAGGCTCAGTTTCCTTATCGATCTCATGAGATTGTCGTGAAGATTAAAAGAGATCATACATGCAAAGCTCTTGGCATAGTTCCTGGCCAATTTTAAGTCTTCACTACATGTCAGCTATGATTCTGCTAGTACCTGCCACTTCAGTAGTATTAAACACAATAAAAGTACAATACTATACTTTAGATACCTTTTGGAGAAAATAGATCTATTCAGGCTTGCCTGGGATTAACCACTACTTTAAACATTGATTTTTTAATTATCATTTAAAAATATATATTGCTGTCCAAAATACTGAATTACAAAAAAAAAAAAAAGAAGAAGAAGAAGAAGAAGAAGAATTTGTGTGTGTTTGAAACTAAATCCATAAGTTAGGCAGCCTGTGTGTTATTAGTTCACTCTCATTTAATAGAATTGAGTGAAATTTGATTTCTATCCCAGAAAGTGACATCATAGGCCAAACCCCCCAGGGAGCATGTTAAATTAATTGTGCAACTGTGAGATTATGAGTGCAAATAAATTATTTGTTCTCATTATTTTTTAGTTTTATAACCAAATTTGCAAGGCATGTGGTCAGTATCCCTTCTCCTAGAATTCTCTGGCAAACAGTCTAGACTCTTTAAAGAATATCTGACTTCTAATTATCTAAATATGTGGAATATTCTTTGTAACCACAGCAAAGCAAGGCCTTTGAGGATTACAAGCACCAAGTCATGTGGACCCAGAACCTTGGTTTCTGGAATAGTATTCTTTGTCCAGCCCAGATACCTTCCTTGAGTGCTAAGAGGCAAGAACCATACAGGAAGTTTAAAGAGAGGTCCTGTTTGGCATGCACAGCACTGTGTCACTGTGAGTTACTTCATAGTGTGACATGCACGGGACTATTTGGAAAAACAGAATGAAGAACAGTGTAGTTTATGACACATCTCTGTATTTTCCTTTCAAAAAAAAGAAAAAAAACTGGAGGTGTTACCACTTTGGTCTCTTCTCTCTTATCATGACTGATGCACACACTTGACTTTCCATTGAAAATCTGGCAGGATGAAGGAAGGACAGCACTTCCTGCTTTTGTCTTATTCTATCTCCTTTGAAGAAAACAAACCGTGTTTACTGTTTTCCTCTTCTGAGAAACCATCCTCTCGCTTTTCTGAAGCCTTGCTGTTTCACGAGCTGGATCCCCTCTTAGCTGCACCGCTCCGCCTGGTTTCCGACTGGTAGGTAAATCTTCCTACTTCCTCGTTATCTCAGCATCTTGTAAAGTCTTAACACTTACAGCTAAGGGAGCCCGTGTCAGCAGTTAGACAGGAAGTCCTGATTTAGGGTGGTCTCTCTCAGATGTGACCCTCTGTCATTCCAAAGGCCTGAGCACCCATTCATTTCCTGATCATTTCTCCTGACCTGCTACTAATTTTGTTTCATGCCTTCCCTCCTGAGCAATTGGTCAGCGTCACAAATGGAGCAGTGCATTTAGCCAACCTTCGTTCCAACTGTGGCAGGCCAGGTTGAACATCAAATGAGAAGAATTCATGTACTAGCATCACAACTATTTAAGCCCTTTCTGGTATCTTTACCAAAGGAACTGTGTTTCAAAGGTAATCTTTCCAGAATCCCAAGCTGGAAGATCCTCTTTGATGTCTTCACCCCCTGACTGGGTGAGAGTTTATTAAAGAGGTGTTCACATAAGGAACATTTTTGCAAAAGGGACTCTGAGATTAGTGTTGGTAATAGAATCCCAAGGTGAAGCTGCCGTGTCTGCGTCTGCACTTGATCACTCTGCCACTTAGTCAGTGCTTTGTTTGGTGTGTTCGGTGAGAGACATGTTCAATGTTCTCTTCCATCTCTGATGCCCAAAATACTTGTGTTCTTAGGCAGAGCTTTAGTTTAGGCAAAATCATGAAAAACTAAAGGTTTTCTATTGATGTCATGCTTCTATTTTTTTTTTTGAGAGCTTCAGAGAGAGTGGGAATGTGAGAGACTGTGTTGTTTATCACGTAGGTGCATGTACAGCCAACACACATGTGAATGTCTTCTTTCATTTATTGGGGAGAAAAAAAATTGTGCCATTTCTTTGTTAACCTCTTTAATGTTTCATGTTCTGACCTGCTGCCTTATCTTTAAATTATCCTGAAAATCACAGCAACCCCTGGTGGGTAAAGCGAGCTGAGAACATTTCAAATGTATTTATAATTTCTACCTGCCAAGTTTGCCTGCTATTAAATGCTGGCCTCTGCAAGTGGGATTAACTATATTTCAAGCAAGGAAGTTTCTCCTGCCTGGCATGACTGAGATCCAAAAGGCAGCCAGCCATGTTTGTCATGCCGATTTGATCTTCACATAGAAATAATTGCTTTTGCTGAGGAAAAAAAAATAATAATACACATGCACCTGTGTGTGGACACTCCCCGAACAGCTGCTGAGTTTAGTGTGGTCCAGCGCTGCCATATTTACCGAACCCTGTGACTGCCTTTGCAGTGACACGTGGCTCCCACTCCTTTACTGTTTATCTTCTTATGAAGTGAAAAATTCATACCTTCAGATGTCAAATTATTTAATATCATAAATCATGAAAGATTTTTCGTTTGAAATCTTAGATGAACCTCATTTAACTGATATATTATTTTATTCCCTTTGGCTATTAGATTCAAATGATTCCATGCTTAATTAACCAAGGTACTTAAGGAAGAATGAATATTATAGCAGCTATTTGTGGATAAGTAGCAGAAGTTGAAGGATGATTTCAGAATGATTTGTCTACCTAAACCAAAGTGCAGGAGTTGTGTTTTGGAATTTAAATAATTATGCAGAAATCAAAACGCAGCCATATTTTATGGATTCTCCAAAGAACACAGGTCTTGTGACTTAAGATGGAGTCCTTGCTAAAATATAGTCTCCGTTTCTGCTTCTCTCTACAATATTTTTTCCCAGCTTAGTGCAATTCCATTCAAGCAGTATTCATCTAATCCTAGCCAAGGTTCTGCAACATGAACTCCAGAGATGAATAAGATGTGTTTGTGTCCTCAAGGAGCTTCTAGCCCTATAAAGAAGAGTTATGAGTTGATCAGATTATTCACTGAAGTGTTATGGGGATGCAAAGTTATGGGACCAAGGAAACCTTTAAAAACATCACAGTATTTGAGAAAGGTCTTAATTGAGTAGGGTTTTAAAATGCAGAGCTACAGAGGGGAGGAAAACAGCATCTTCAAATACTCTGAGATTAGAAAACAAAATACATCAGGAAGATAGTAGGCAGCCCACTTATCAGCTTACTGGCAAGAGCTAATGTGAGAAATTGTATTGTTTGGAATAAACTAGAAGAGGTGAAAAGATGTTCAGATACTTGCTAAGAGCTTATTGTATTTGGCTATAATGTAATCATTAGGAGCCTGGGATCTGGGGTCAGTCAGAGCTGGGTTGAATCCTGCCTCTACCACTGATTGGCTGAATGGTCTTGATTAAGTTACTTACCTGAGCCCAGCATCACCCCTAACTCAGGGATCAAGGCATTGTCTACCTAAGAGAGTGTCAGCATTGGAGATGTGTGTAAAGTACTTAGGGTACAGATTGTAGAGTGGGAATCCCTGCTTTGCAATCTTACTCAACCTCTGTGTCTCAGTTCCCTCATTTGTCAAATGAGGATAATAATAGCACCTATCTTGTAGGGTTCTTGTGTGAATTAGCTGAGCATAGATGCTAATACATGGTGAGTGTCAAATAATGTTATCTTCTGTTGTTATTTCTTGTGCCTGGGTACATACTATATGCTCAGAAAATATCTGCTGACTGAATAAATGAAAGCTACACATTATTAAAGCAGATGACATTAGAAGGCTGGAAAAGGTATTGCTAAAGGCGCTAAAAAAAAAAAAAAGGTATTGCTAAAGAGTTCCTTCCTACTCTATGTCTAATCTGTATCTAATGCATTATCCTTCCTGATACAATTATTTTAAGCCAAATAAAAATAATATGCAGAGATTTCCTCAAATTTCAAAGCATTAGCAATCTTTGGTTATAGCTACACAAGACACTGAGGATAGGGATAGTGTGAAGACAATGTAAATGAGGGATGCCTGGGTTAAGCATCTGAGTCTTGATTTCAGCTCAGGTCATGATTGCAGGCTTAGGAGATTGAGCCCCCCAATGGACTCACACTCTGGATGTAGAGCCTGCTTAAGAGTCTTTTCTCTTCTACCAGAAGAGTCTCCCTCTTCTTCTGCCTCTCCCCACCTTAAAAAAAAAAAAAAATCTAGACGATAAATGTTGATTTAAGTAGTTTAAATTATCATGAATACATTTGCATAATCTAGTTGTACAGTTTACTTGTAAAGATGTATACTGTACACAAACAATAAGTATCATTACCTAATATTTTAAAATACTAGATTTTTTTAAATGTTAAAAGTATTTTAAAGTATTCCTTAAGTGCTTCAATCTCAGTTGAGGTTCTCAGTTTGAGAACTCAGTGAGGTTCTCAAAGTGTGGTCTCAGATCAACAGAATACCATTACCTCGGAATTTGTCACACCTGCGAATTCTCAGGCTCCTTTCAGACCTGAGGAATCAGAAACTCTAGGGTTGCAGCTAAAGATGTATTTTAACAAGCCCTCCAGATAGTTCTGATGCTTACTCAAGTTTGAGCAGTGTTGGAGTAGTGGTTTTGTTATAAAGGGCACAAAGGCCTATAGCATAACTTAGTGACTGTAACTGACTAGTTCCAATAACCAAATTTTCAACTTTTTCTTTCTGTTCTGCAAACAATTTTTTGCTCTGGAAAAAATATCCTGTGAAAATTTGAGACCAATTGAGTTGCATCTCTTTGGTCATGTGCCTCTCATTTTGGCAAAGGGCCAGTGCTGAGCACAATCTGGTTACTCAACTCAATTACACCTGATTCATCTAGGCAAACTCAATTGTACTTGACTTTTTCAGGCCCGACTCGATTGTGCTTTTAAATTTCCACACTCAATTTGATTGTGCTCAAAATTTGCTGTGTGCCATCTTGTAACTTGTAGATTTAAACGCATACCAAAGAGAAGTGCTTCTAGGGCAGTTTAGAAGATTGGGTTGATATTTGTTTGCAGTTACACCTCTGTCCCTTCTCCCTTCCTCTCTGTCTCCAAGAGGGGATGCTATAGGGTGAGATATGCTCCGTTGGCCCCTTACATGGACCATCTTCTGCACTCCCCCATACTGCTATGGTTGGACTCATGGCAAAGATTTCAGAGCTCCTGAGAATGTGATCCTTATTTACTGTCTCAAAGCAACTATGTTTAGCTATTACTATCTGTCTTAAAAATCATGAAAATGAGGCACAGAGACATTGCCCCTTACCAAAATTGACATTGTCAAAATCTGATTTTTTTTTTTTTTTTTAGATTTCTACCTCGCCAAATTGAGCATCACACCTTCCTTCAGTTGTGCTGTGTACCAAGTGACTAGGTCCTTAATCTCTGCCAAGTTTTTGAATGTGTTCAATAACCCACATGGCTGAGGGATTAGCCGTCATGTGCTACTCCCTGGGAAGTACTTATACCTGAAAGAATTGTACTGAACCCTTGTCAGCAAAATCTAGTCTTGATAAAATAGATGATGATAAATGCTCTGGTTCAGCATTATTAAAACAGATGGAGGAAGTGCTGGCCATTTTGCCCGGTTGTATGGCTTCCAGGTGTCAGAATGAAAATACTTAATGACTTTTATCACAAGACTGGTTTTGTTGGAGACTGGAAGGTAGTGGAAGAAGAAGTGTTCTCTGCTGAAAAGGAGCTCTCATGACATTTCAGAGAACTGGGGCCTAATTACATTTTCCTGCAGTGTTAAGGATGAAGGGCCATGAGATCCAGCTGCACTCGCATGCCACAAGACGTATGTCTTATTAGTGGCCACTATGACCATGTTTAGGCTTCTGGAGGTTAGATTAAAAAGAAGAATTTTCTAAACATACATGTTTAAACAGCTCAGAAAAAGTAATATTGTAGCCAACCACAGATTATATCCTTCTTATTATCCAGTTAGCCAAATGTTTCCAATAATTCATGCCAGCTGTTGATATGGAGCAGCTGGATGAGGAGGTGGCTACATAACTTGGGGGATGACCTTGATTTGCTTAATTACCTCTCTGCCTGTGATCAGTACATTTGTTAAGGTACATTTGGCGTAAGATAAGGAAATGCATTCATTTTGTAAAGGATATTTAAAGATTAAGAGAAAAAAGGTATATCCTTAATTGATCATGGTTAACTCTCCAGCTGTTAATAAAGTAAATACCGTACTTGTGAAACCGCCACTACAGTCCATTTCATTTTGAAAGTGTATTTAGAGGTTTGAACATGTTTCATCTGCCTGTTTTTCAGGAAAATGTGTGATCTTTATCATTAAAGAATATCAGCTGAAGATTGCTACTTCTTTTTTTTTTTTTTCCTTTCCTCCTAAGGGCTGATAAAACAGAGATAGACACTTAGATCACAATCTGTTGCCACTTACCTCTTCCTATGCCCCGTCCCCAAAGATTCTCTGGGCAATGACTTTTAAATATGTTCTCATTATTTTTAATGAGTGTGCAGAACATATGACGCAGAATGCACGAATAGATAGGTGCCCTTGTACTGAACTTGTCAGATATAATAAAACGTTGAAGGAGTTAAGATGCATTTTCCTTTAAGATATTATAATTATTTAAATTAAGATGCCCAAGTACAAATCACATGGTATTTCAGCTCCTGTTGCTGCCTAAATGAGGCCCCACTGCCATCCTAGTTCTCCCTTTAAAAAGAATGTTTAATCACAAATGTTAAAAAGACAAAAGAACATTTAATATTGTTATGTCTCTTTAAGTTTACCCTTCTTTAAATCTGCCCTGATGGCAGGATATTCAATTATAAACGAGTTCAATTATGTTTCCTGGCCACTTATTGAGTTATGTGAAGGACTTTTATCACCTAGTCTTTCCGTAATTAATTCTTTGCATTTCTTAGAGGCTTAGGACCAAAGGAAGGATTGTTTAACAGCTTGAAATGTTTCAGTTTTCTTACATTTCCTCATTCTCTCCTTTTCCTTCCTCTCTTCTTTCTTCTGACCTATCATCCTGCCTTTCTGGAAGTAAATAATACTCAGTGTAGTATCTATTACAGAATATATTTATTTCTGCATTACATTTCTACGTTAAGATGCCAGGTGGTGATGAAGAGGAAGATAATGGTACATTACATTAAATTACATTAAAATGCCAGCTGGTGAAGATGGAGGTAACTAAAGGTAGGAGAATAGAGAAAAAATATCCTTAAGAACAGCAAATCTCCGCTTGATAGTCATTATTCGTCAATATTGGAGTCCATTTTATGGAACTCTTGGCCTTAGCACCCTGCAAGGGAGTTACAGACTTTCAAATTAACTTGAAAGTGCTTACTTTCTCCCTCCTCTCCTTCCTAGAAGCTACATATTTCATCTGTAGACAATTGACTTCCCACTGGAGGGGAAGAACACACAGAAACAAACAAAAACTAAACAAAACAAAAACCTCAAAATGGCAAAACACAAAAACACCCAAGCAACACATCTTACCAGTTACTTGCTTATATTCCATCCCCTTGAGACCAAGTGTTTCTTTCTTTGGCACTCTAGAGAGATTTGCATTCAGGAGAATTGTCTGCTCTCTACTTCCCATTATTTCTGGGTCCATGCTGATGATAAAAGGACTCAGTTGAAAAAAAAAAAAAAAAAGGACTCAGTTGTTCGACCAAATGCCTATTATTCCCAGGTTAGCTGATCAAATATTTATCAAACATTTTTGATGCTAGATGCTGTGCCCACACACTGTGTGTTCTAAAATGTACTAAGAAATGATCAACTGAGGATCTGAACTCCAAGAATTTCTAAGACAATCCTGACTGTCATCAGAGAAAAAAGAGTATAGCATGCTACCTATCATCTGTAGGGAAGTTTAATCAGAGGGGTATAGTTAGACACATTTTTTTTGTCGTGGCACAAATTTAAGGAATAAGCAAAGAGGTTAAGAGTGAACCAAAAGTTATATAAAAGGAAGAAATCAATAATGACTTTAAAATTCTGAAAAATTTCATTTTTGAGATGGTATTCTTTTTGGCCATGGATAGATTCAAAGACGCAAGGAAAGTAGGAAGTCCAGGGATGCAGAGAAGCATGAGCCAAAGGTAGGAAGGAAAACTGAGGAAAAGGGAGGAGCAGAAGAAAGTAACATTTTGGTCGCAGTAACAAAATTGTTGGCTACTTATGC
The DNA here is from genome assembly GCF_048418805.1 of Vulpes vulpes. NCBI lineage: Eukaryota > Metazoa > Chordata > Mammalia > Carnivora > Canidae > Vulpes > Vulpes vulpes. Next base: position 17,168,158 of record NC_132795.1, on the reverse strand, counting down.
TATCACGTGAGCAAAATTTGTGTGTCTATAACAAGACTATTTCCAGGGATAATATTGAAATCCATCAAATTTAAGATCTATCTTAGGCCCTCTTTTGTAAAGTCTGTATTCTTAAGTTCTCTGTTTATAAGTTCTGTGTTTGGGTTTATTCCTGCAGCCAGGAATTCAACTGGAGCATCTGCTAGGCAGGAAGGTTCCAGATGGTCTCCTTTACATGGTTGCCAGTTGGTTCTGGCTCTTGGGTGGGGCACCTTGGTTCTAGTTAATGAGTCTTCTCAACCTCTAGAAAGCTGGTCCAGCTTCCTTACAAGTCATTCTTGGAACAACAAAAACAAGATGCAGGGGCTCTTTAGGCCTAGCCTTGCAAGTTGCACAGTGTCACTTCTGCCTCATTCTCTTTGTCAAAGCAAGTCACAAAGCCCATTAGGATTGAGTGGATTGGTGGATGGATGCCATGATTGTCTGGAAAGAGCAGCAAAGTCACCTTTCAAGGAGGCATAGCTCCCCGGGGCCAGTATTGTCACAACCTCTTGCCTTAGGTTAGGAAAGCTGAAGAGAACTCTGTTCTATAGCAGAATGAATGTGGGCCAAGGGTGTGAGATTCATATTATGGAAGGGCCCAGGACTGCCGCTCTACATGTTCAAGTTTAGAAAAGTCATTTAACTTCTTGAGTCTTATCTTTCTTAATTTCATTCACAAAGACTTTCTTGAGTTCTTTTTTGATGCAAATATAGTGTGAGAGAAGCAAAAGGAGAGAAGATAGGCCCCTTTCCCTACTTTGTCGTTCAGCAACAATTTTTAGTCATGATGCTCTTGCTAAACATAAACCCCTGTCCCTATTCTTGTTACTTTTCTTCCCATCCCATGTAGATTTACCTTTCTACAGCAGACACTCACACCCTGGATTGGGATTTGAGAATAAGAATTGGATTATGGAGACAGTGATAAACAAATAAAATTTTCAAAATAAAAAAAGTTGACAATAAACAGAGAAGAGTTTCCTTATCTACAAGACAAGGAGATTGAGTTACTTATACTTAGTCTCATAGACCTCTTCCTACCACAAAATACTCTTCTCTGAATTTCTGTGCATCAAATTTTGGCATGATGCTCAATACAGACAGCACCTGAATTATGAATGATCTCTCTATATATGAATGGGCCACGGGATTGTGCCTCTGAGCATTTGTTTGTTCTGCAATTCAGAATGCCTTGGGAGCATTTGACCTAAAGAGTGACTTCTCTTAAGTAAATGTAGAACAACATATTGCCAACAGAGATCTCCCTCATGGCCACCTTTTCGACCTTTTGCCATTGTGGTTCATGTTGTTATAGTTGTTAATACACACAGATGTAGCCCTCCCTCCAGTCTTCTGATGCTACCACAGCTGTGGGTACTGTAAGAGACTTCACTCTCCTATAGTTAGCTCGGAAGGAAATGTGTTCCTTCTTTCCAAAACTAGAAGTTTTGGTGCATTTTCCCATAAGATATTCTTAAATATAGTCCATCCAATAGAATGTAAATTATTACATAGTGTCACGCTTTGGAGATACTGTGGAATGAATAAAAACCCTGTTGGCTAATTCCAACCAAGGCACAGTTTATCAGTATTCCTTTTGACAGAATGGAAAAATTCAGGTTGTAAGAAGGAGGTTTACAAACAAAATTAAATACAAATTTAAAAACCTAAATACAAACAAAAAAATGTAACCTACTTTTTAAGTAGAAATTATCTCATCTGTACCTACAGCCATAGTTTATTTAAAGCTTATTTCCATTACCCATAAAGAAAAGTGAATGAATTACAAACACTGTTCATTAAGGTTTTGGCCATCCTTAATGCAGGAAAAAACTCTCTGGGATCTGAATTCTTCAATTTGAAAAATAGGACTGTGTCAACACTAGCAACTTGTTGAAAACTTGGCAGATATTTTCAATGTAATTATTAATGCGAGCTACCTCAATTCCTCTTTGGTACTAGACAGGTTGTAAATAAATTATATAAATAAATATTAATGCAATTATTAACTTGATAATTTTATGTGCTATGTAGGCATGCAAGGAAATTAAAGATGAAGGCTGCTGAACTTGCATTTGAGGATATACATAACAGTGACTTATCCCCTGTATCATGAAGAGATAGAAGTATACTAGATCGAGCCTTGTCTTCAGCTACATAACTGAGTACCACTGTAAAAAAATATATATATGTAATTTCTCATGCTGGTTAAGTTAATAACCTGTCACTATAATTTGTGTACCTCTGAAATAGAAACCAAATCATGTGGGTCCTAGCTGGAAAGGCAAATAGCTACAAACAAGCCTAGTGGCTTACTTTCCTAAAAGCCCAGCCTTTGCTGTCAGATAGTAGTTCAGAGGTCCCTCTTTAACCTGTAGGGTTTCTTACAGAAAAGAATAGCAATAGCACATAAACGTCTTACTTCCTTCACAGCCCTTTGAAAATGTAACCCAAGAATTGCGTTGCTTCTCACCCCTCGGCTCCCAATAGCTCTCAAGGGAGTTGGCATGTCTTATCAGACTGAAGCAGCCACGCAAGGGCAGCCAGCACATTGAGAGGCCAGGGCAGTGTGATGGTCAAGGCCAGTGGGCAGGTAGTGAAAGGCCTCTTGCTGTGTTAAACAAATGTGGTTTCCTTCCTGGCTTCCGCAGGAGCTAATTTTGTTTTTCACTTCTCTTCTGGCATCAGAACAATAAGGACTCATAAGGCCACTCTGCCTGTGAGGAGATGTGCATTAGATTATCATAAATCCACAGATAAAAAGTACAGTGGTCAATGAGACCAGGCGTTCCTGGATAAAATAAAAGGTTTAATTGAAAGTATTGTCCCAGGGGAAACATGATTGAGCATGGTATTGAGTAGACATTAATTACCACAGACCAGAGAGCAAAGAAAGTAGAAGGAAGACCATTCCATTTATTTAAGTTCCCAAATCTTCTCTTTAGACAAGGTGGGGGATTATTATAATAGAGAGCTAGGAGAGAAAAGTGACTTTTTGTTCATATACAATGTTCTTAGAACACCATTAATATTTTTTAGGCAGTCACAGCTGAATTTTCTGCTAATACAGATATTTTTGTTACAAGTAAGCGATTGAGGCAGTTCACAATGTACTGATAGTCTGAATAAGGGTTAAAAATGATACATAGCTATTCTATTGTTATAGCATATTAGTAAATAAATTGCATTTATTCATAATTCTAATTTTTTATTATTTATATTTCTTAGTTGGTTTTTAGAATGTTGGGTTTTCATCTTCCAGCATAACAGAAAAAAGAAGTTGAAGAAGCATCTGAACATACGGTACCCATTAAACACTAGACAGCTTGCTCTATATCACTAAAATATGGCTGCCTTTATAAATCATGCATGTTTGTTTAGCCAATGCCCTACTTTTGATGTGGCTAAAATAATGGGATGAACTCTACGTTGACAGAGACAAAGTCTAGGATCAAGGACTGTCTTAACAAGAAAATAATTGGTCAGGTGGCTCTTCTACCAGCCATTAACATATTTGAATTATGACTTTGATTCTTCTTTCAGGTCAAATAGCATATAAAAAATATTCTGGATTACCCATGCCTAATACGGAATGGTTTCAAAAGGCAAAGGCAGGGAGATACCAAATATATTGAGAACGTTTGATTTGGTGTTTGTAGAAAATGCTGCCTGATTTAGTAAAACAAACAAAAACTGTCAAAGCAACTTTTAGTTTATTTGCTTCTCAGTTTTATTTAGGAAAGTGAAGTCACTCAGTAAGTGAATTTAAACTTCTCAGCCGATTGTTTAGGAGTTGATAGAGACACAATCTTTGTTTTAGATGTGAAAAAAAAAAATGCTTCTTTAGGGTTAATTTGAACAGAGTAGTTGCCAAATAGTACCAGCTGTCATAATAAAGTAGGGTGAATGACAGATTTACTCCACCCCATATCAAAACTCAAGAGCGGATATGGTGATCAGATGAGCCAAAATAAATGTGAGTTCTTAGAAACATTTGTGAGCTATTTTCTTGCATAGCTCAGCCCTTCATAGGCATTACTGTGCCAACAGGTCGTGATTAAGCTTAGCATTGTAGTAAATGAGGAAGCAGAATTTGTTGCTGTATACATCCCAAATCCACTACCTGATATTCCAAAATTCCACTTGATGATGGTGGTCAGGATGATAGTGGTCCTAAGTATTGGAACCTAATTAGCAGTTTTAAAAATATTTCTTAATATTAAGGAACTATGGCCCATATTGAACTACAGTGGAAGAACTAACTGATCCAACGCTTACCAGCAGTGTATTTACCATGCACTTGTTGCCAGGCATGTACTGGAATAAGGTGTTAGTGGTAGAAATAGAAGTGGAATGGCCCTTGTTGTCCTTGAGGTCCTTGAAGATTCATATACTAACAAATAAATGTAACATAATGTGATTATTATGTGTAGAGTGCTACAGAGACCAGATGAGGGCCCAGCTGTAAAGAGCAGGTAACAATGGAGATGTGCTTTGATGGGTAAGTAGGAGTCAACCAGAAGGTGTCAAAGTGGGAGGAGAGGAAAAGAATGAGTTTTAGGTAGAGAGAAACCCATCCAAATAAGAGAAGCCCCTTGTGACAATTAATTAGTTTTAGTTCTATCCAACAAACATGCTAGAAACTTTAGGCTAGAAATGTTAAAAATAGGATTTTATAGATAAGATGCAAGACATGGCTATCACTTTTTTTAGGTTTTGGCCTTTTAATGCCATTATTTCAGAAAGGGCACTGTGGCAGAGAAGTATCAACAAAATAACTTGTGAAGTCATCCTATTAACAGTTTTTTTTTTGTATGTATGCATTGAACCAGATGCTAAACTGGGTTCACAGTTGAATTAAACATAATCCCTGCCTTTGATGAGATCACAATGATAAAGAGGAGTTAAGACAGACAGTCCAGGAAATAATCATAAGAATAGAAAAGGTGATGTGAATCATAAGAATGAGAAAAAGAAAGTAAAATGGAGTTCAGAGGAGGGCAAATTGTTTTCTCACTGATAAAATCAGGGAAGGAACAGGAGGCTTACATGCTGAGACACAGAGTCAGAGTGTTTGGAGATATTAAGTAAAAGAGTCTTTTATTCCGTGATACCTTTACTGTAAAATTTCTTTTGAGGGAAAATAATTTCTGCATTTGCTATATACACACATACATGTAAAATAAAGATTTTTTTTCCTTATGCTTGATTTCATCATAAAAATTGTAGTTCTGTACTATCAGAAAAATGCTTGACTAAAAAGATTCATTCACTCACGGTACTTAGATGAGTCTCCCTTTTTCATGTGTCAGCAAGTGAAAATGGAGCTGTGATGGATTAATTAAAAAAAATCCTTAGGCATGAACTGAAGTGAGATGGTCCTTGTTTCATCTTTGATGCATACTTGACTTTGTTGGAAAATGAAGATCCATTAGTTCAGGGAAGAGAGAAGTCCTGCTCAACTTACATCTAGAGAAATACTGATTGGAAGTGTGCTGAACTTTTCCACTTCTTGTAATTACACACTGATTTTACAGGAATTAAGGCCATAGAAATTGCTCCCTTACCCTTGTCCCGCTTTCACATATATATAAAAACAGCAGGGGAGAGGATCATTTGGAAGATGAATACTGAAAAAGAATAATGTAAAGTAAAGACAATATTCAGTAGCCTAAGGCATTTGTTTAGGACTCGAGCCACCTGAGTAGTCCCTTGTAAGAACCTGGCAGAAACAATGCAGGGATGCAGAGGAAGGAATCTTCCCAGATCTAGGCTACCTACTTCCTCTGCCTTGGGGAAATCGCACAGACACAGACGCCACTCTGAAGTGCAGACTATAGGATGGTGTGTCTTAGTTCATTGGGGCTGCTATCGTCATATCACAGGTCAGGTGGCTTATAAACAAGGGAAATTTATTTCTCACAGTTCGAGAGGCTGAAACCCCAAGACCAGGGTGCCAGCATGATCAGGTAAAGGCTGTCTTCTGGATCACAGACTTGTCGTTGTATCCTTATATGAAGGAAGTGACTAGGGAGCTCTTTATAAAGCCATTAATCCCATTCATGAGGGTTCCACCCCCATGACACCCACACCTCTAAATATCATCACCCTAGGGATTAAGATTTCAACACATGAATTTGGAGGGACACCAGCAGATGATAACAGAAGGATATATGTGTCAATAGCAAATGTAATACCAAAGGAAAGATAAGATTAAAAGAAATGTAAACCCTATGATATATCATTAACACTTGGTATCTCCTATCTATCTACACACATATATGTATTTTATCCCCATATATAATATATGTTCCATATATCTATATATCTGTATGTATATTTATATCTATATCACTCCATTGGAGGATGGGATTATTGGTCTCAATTCACTTCCAAATAGTAGCACCCTCTTGTGATAGTCACATTGTGTGAATGAGGTAGATAGTTCTTTTTCAGCCATAACCTGTGGACTTGGCCATGTGAATTCATTTGGCCAGTTAGATGTTAATGGATGTTTTGTGAACCAAGGCTTTTTTTTAAAAAGATTTTATTTATTTATTCATGAGAGACGCAGAGTAAGAGGCAAAGACACAGGCAGAGAGAGAAGCAGGCTCCATGCAGGGACCCCGATGTGTGACTTGATCCCGGGATTCCAGGATCACGACCTGGGCCCAAGGCAGACGCTCAACCACTGAGCCACCTGAATCAAGGCATTAAAGATACTTTCACTTTTGAATTCCTGTCTTTCAGCATGTGAGAAAAATGTTTCAGATATCCAGTGGTCTAAGGAAGATGCTGGGTACATGAAGCAGACATGTACCTGCCCCACACTTTGAAGGCAAACCTACTTGAGTCCAACCTAGATCATGCAAACCCCAGTCCACCTGTAGATATGTGAGCCAGAAATAAATGCTTTATTGTTCATATCCCAGTTTGAGCATGGTTTGTTATGCAACATTTTTGTGACAGCAACTGACTGCTACACTTTTCCCCATTAATTAACTCGAGGTAGGTTTCCTTTCTCCCTAGCGTGCTTGTAGTAGTGGGAATAGGGAGGATATATCCACATTTTAATTTTGATGGATTTTTCATACTCCACGGAACGTAAATGACTTCTTATTTTAAAGTCAGTTTTATCTGAAAATTAATTTTAATGGAGTAATTGATTTAATTAAGATAAAATGCAAATTATATATCTTCATCTACATACATAAAGGGCATATTATATATATGGTAAGAACATTCTCATTACAATAGTAAACATGTACTGTGAATTTAAAATGGTTGCTACCCGCTGAGATTTCTCAATCTCTATTTGGAATTTAGGATTATTTATCATTGATAGTGTTCTAAAGGGGATTCGTTTCCAGCTGGAGTCTCATTAAGTACAACTCAAACGTCAGATAAAGGATAGGGTTAAAATGGCTGTATTTTCATCATTTCTTTTTTTTAAAGCCTTCATCAACAAAAAAATTACAGCCTCCTCCAGCCCCCACAAAAATACCACTTTCTTGAGGCTGTGGTAGTACTATTACTATATTGTATCATAATTTAATAAACATGACTGTACTTCAAAGTTCTGTGCCTCAAAGCGAAAGAACATTTATTGAGTCTTCTAGAGAAAATGAGGGTGTCAGAGACATAATCTCTGCCTCTAGAATTCTTGAGTTGGGAAGAAAGCTGTATTATCTTTACTAGAAGAATCATTATGCCCTAAATAATGACACACATACTCAGAATGATGGGTGTTAGAACATTGTTATACTTTTACTCTAGTGGCTTGAGATCTTATTCCGTGACTTCCTTAGATCCCAGTGAAAATAACTGTAATCCATTGTCTTTGAACCATCTGTAGAAATCTCCCAATCCAAAACTAAAAACTAAAACTAAAAATAATTGCTCATAAGGAAACTAAATGTCATTTTTTCCCCTTTATGGAATAAGGGCTCCAGAATGTACTTGCTATTCTATACCTTTGGAAGCCTGGCATGAGTCTGTACTTTTCTTCTATGATACTTTGTTATTGATGGTGCTAATTGTGACATATGACAGGTACACAGGAGCATGACGCAGAAGTAATAGAACCAGAAAGCTTAACCATGAGGTTGTGTGATATCTCTAGGACGTTTTTACAACCTACATGATTTCTCTCTTTCTCTCTGAAGATTTTATTTCTTTATTTATTCATGAGAGACACAGAGTCAGAGGCAGAGACACAGGCAGAGGGAGAAGCAGGCTCCATGCAGGGAGCCTGATGTGGGACTTGATCCCAGGGACTCCAGGATCACCACCTGGGCCCAAGGCAGATGCTCAACCGCTGAGCCATCTCTGTTCTCTGCTCTGTTCCTTTCTAACTTGACCTTCCCCGTGTTCTCTAAAGCAACATGTCTTTAAATGTATGGTAGGGAATACTTTTCTTCTATACTTCATGCAAAGGTGTGTTCCATGCTCAAGTGAATTAGGGAATATGTGCTAACATTTTAAAAGCAGTGAGAAGTCCTAAAATAAACCTTTTCCCTAGAATTGTTCATAATAGAAACTCTAGGGGTATTTTTCCTCACATACAATGACGGTGACACTGTGTACTAGATTTTACGTGGATCCAAGTCTTAGAAGGAACCAGTTTGATTGGCTTAGTCAGTTCCTGAAACCCTCTCTAACTGGGTGTGGAATTGGTCCAGGTCTCCTCAGCAAGCATTAGCCTCCTGTGAACTAAGGTGGGATCAGAAGGCACCTCCAGTTCAGAGTTGCCACCCCCTTTCCTGAGCAGTGGACAGGTGACGAGTAGAACAGGCACCATAATTGGCAGGCTCACTTCCATTTGGTGCTACATATTTTTATGTTTAGCTTTTGTTCTGGACAGTTGTGTTGTCTTTTAAAGCAGCTAAGAGCAGGTAGTTTGGCATACAGAGTACTGGAGACGGCAAAGATACTGGAAGTATTTCACCTAGGACGCAAGCTTTTCAAATAGGTCTGCTCCTCTAAGAATGAGGGCCCACTCATTTTTCCTTTTCAGAGTATTAAATTATTAAAATAATATCGTTTGTTCTTAAATCTTGTACTCATATAAAAGCGTGTATTCTTGTATTTTAAACACTGAATTATTAACTATAAAAGGTTTAAGACATTTTAATCAGGTTTCTCTAGTTCACTTTTAACAGGAAGGAATAAACACAAAACAAAAAAGACCTATTGCTTCTCTATATAAACAAAGCACGTTCTAGTTTTATTTTTTTAATTTTGTTTTAAGGATTTTATTCATTTATTCATGAGAGGCACACAGAGAGAGGCAGAGACATAGGGAGAGGGAGAAGCAGGCTCCTTGTGGGGAGCCCGATGCAGGACTCCATCCCAGGACCCCAGGATCACACCCTGAGCCAAAGGCAGATGCTCAACCACTGAGTCACCCAGGCATCCCCGCAGGTTCTAGTTTCATTTAAAATAATAAAAAAAAAATCCATGCTGTCTGAATGGTAAAGTATTCACTTATACTATTTTTCATGACACAAAATATTATATTCATGTCTTCCATGTTTTTCAGAAAAAGTAAAAAACATTGTTGGTGTTACTAAACTGTTGCATTTGCTGTTCTTTCAAGTACATAATAAGTAGGAGGGAGAAAAGGATTGCTCTACGAGTCTTAACTTTGACTTACTTCTGTTAGTTTTAATCTCTTACTACTAAAGTAAGGCATTTTTATATTGAGAAGACAATAAAGAATGGCCATTTTTGACATTTGTTTTGTGGTATTAGATTAATCTTTAAGATTGTCTTTTGATAAGTGCAGTCAGAAGTCACCTCTTGTGTTCAGCAGTTTCTTTCTTCATCCTTTATAGGGAATGGATATCAAAAAACATGAAAAAGTGTCTCAATTACAAACATTTTGTAGGATTTTCTTCACTCAGTTCTTTGGTAATAAAGTGTTTAAAAGTGGATGAATATTTACTTAAGGAGTCACATAAGGGCCTCTACCTAATACATTGATAATCGAGCTACCCACAAGACGCCTACATTTAAGAAGGTTCCCCCATTGATTGAGTTAATTATCAACAACCTGTAGTATAATTTAGAAGATTTTTAAATTATCTGCAGTATGATCTCTGACTCGTTCTTGTGAGTTGTCTCTATTGCCCAGAGGAGGAAAGATGTTAAAAGATAATCTGTTGACATAAATCACCAAGGGTTCTGCTGATTTCATTTATATATTAGTAGCAGTTGGGGGGAAAGCCCATTACCATTTATTAAAATGCTCATCCTTGGATCACCATTTACCTTTGTATGTGCCTCCTCATCTCTTGCTCTCTTTACTCTGAAAAGTACAATCTAAAATAGAATGCCTCCCAGCTGTTAGAAGGAGCCTCTTATCCCTACTCGAGGGTGATATTCACATTTTGAATTTTATGTAATCCAATTGGCTAAAACCCTTTCATGCTTATAATAACTACACATACTTTTTCAGAAAATGTTAAAAATTCAGAAAATTGTCTTGCAGGTATCTTAGCCTTTCATTTTTATGAAAATTTATTTAGCTATAACCAAAGTTTTATCACCTTAAATTTCTTAGAATTTACTTAGGCAAAAGTTAACAGTGCTTAAGCTTATTATAAGATATCCTGGCAGAATTGCCAGGTATGGCTTTTGCTTTATATAAAATGTATGTGTGTGTGAACACACGCATATGTAAAATATGTTCAATATACACACATATATTTATATTTCTATATATTCATTTCTTTTTCCCTTAAAGCCCTCTTGTTTGAGCTTTGGTAATTGACAGAATGATTGCATATGAATCATAACTCTTGCATAAAGTAAGCTGCTCACGACACAGACTAATTACACATTTGGGAGGCGAGGCAAAGACATCCAGAGCTCGCTTATGCTGAGCCAAGAGCACAGCATTTAATGAAATGAGGGCCATAAAAGGTTCAGCATGGATGCTTTCAGGTCTGACCTGGGCTTCTGAGAAATTGAACACTGGCCCTGCAGACTGCTGGATTCCCCTGGGCTTTGGAAGGCTGGATTATTACTACCTGCATGCGTGAATCAAGTATTGCTTTGCACTCTGAGAACATTTGTGATTACAGAGATGGCCCTTAAGCAAATACTGTAGATGCCTTGCAAGTCTTCCATATTCTACCTCCCTTTTCTCTTCTCTCACCAAGTAATTACTTTTGATATTTGTTTGATAAAAATGGCTTAGTATATCTTCAAGGTCCAACTATGTAGATTCCTCTGTTTCTTCTTTCCTATTAAATTCTACTCTTCCTCTCCAGGTAATACTGTGAATGGAACAGAATAGCCCTCCCATATTGTTCAATAAACTTTTTGCCAATTATATTCAATGTAGACTGGCCAATTCATATTACAGTGTTGAGTATCTACAAGATGCTTGATAAAAGTTTTTTTGGATCACTGTGGTTTACAAAGAATGAGTCTTGTCATTCAGCCAGAATAGACCTATCTTGTTTCTGTGTTCTAGCTCTAATGGGTTATTCATTGTGCTTGGGAATAGGGATAGTATTACAGAGAACAAAGTGAGGGAATGGAAAAATAGGAAAAGATATAACTGGGATGGGATAGAGAAGGGAAAATATACTTAATTAGGATGATAACAGAATAGCAGCTATAAGAACTTGAAGAAAGTTTGTATAAAAGAGATTAAAGGGATTAGTTAAGGCTAGGAATGCTTAGGCTAAAACATTAAAGTGGCCTATAAAAATGAGAGAAGATAACATTTTACTCACCATTCGGCTTTGTACTTCATTATTTTTTTATTTAATAAAAAATATATAAATATATATGTGTGTGTAAATATATATAATTTCAGTGTTTTCCCAATTGAAAATTATGTTTTGGTATTGGATTATGAAATTATTTATTTATTTATTTATTTATTTATTTATTTATTTATTTTTAATATATATTTTTTTATTGGAGTTAGATTTGCCAACATATACTATGATACCCAGTACCCATCCTGTCAAGTGCCCCCTCAGTGCCTGTCACCCAGTCACCCCATCCCCCACCCCCGCCCACCTCCCCTTCCACTATCCCTTGTTAGTTTCCCAGAGTTAGGAGTCTCTCATGTTTTGTCACCCTCTCTAATTCGATTACGAAATTAATATAGAAGATTGTGACCAAATTAAAAATTAAATAAGATAGCACAGAAAATACTAAAATGCATTATGCCCTGGTTAAATACTGTCTTATGAAACTTTTGTTTATATGTGTGTGTGCATATATATGTTTTTGCTTGGATGGATAGGCAAACAGAAAGATGGATGATATACCTTTGGATACTGTATCACAGTGCTTCCCAAACTTGTTGAAATGTAGCGCGAATATTGCTGTTTGCACTATTCACTTAAGATTTGAGGTACATGCTAAAATTTAAGACCATGAACAGTTCAATGTTCATCACAAATTGGTAGCAATGACACATCTCGATGTCTTCATTGATGATTTGATCTGAAGCTGAGCTTAGTTAACATCTCCTTAGGAACAGGAAGTATGATGTGAAAAGGAAAATTGGACTAGGTTACTTTTAAGGTTTCTTATAACTGTGATACTTCATGCTTTTTATAATTATTTTTAATGTAAAAGCTAATTTGTATAAACCTTAAAATTAATAAAATCTGGAATGGTAGGAACCAAAGGTGATGCCAGCAATTTATTTATTTGCATATATATGTATATAATCCCACAAATACATATTTACAGATACACATGTATACATATACACAAGCACATCCTATTGGACATACACACATCTATATCTATATGTATTTATTCATTCAACAAATAATTACCCAGTGCCTATTTTTTAGTCTGGCATTGTTTTAAGCACTAGCAATGCATTGATGGAAAAGGAATCAGAATAATATAAAAGTTTCTACATTCAAGAGACCCTTTTAAAAATAAATAAGCAGGAGTGCCTCGGTAGCAAAGTCAGTTAAGTGTCCAACTCTTGGTTTCGGCTCTGGTGCTAATCTCGGGGTCATGAGATCAAGCCCTGTGTGAAGCTCCATCTGGCAGAGTCTGCTTCACTCTCCCCCTCTCTCTAAAATGAATAAATAAATCTTAAAAAATAAGTAAACACATATGCAATATGTCATAAATACTGTGGAGAAAAAGCAGGATAGTGGACATGGGTAGGATGGTATTGAGAGGACATTAAAGCAATTTGAAACTGAATGGTCAGAGAGGACCTCACTAATAAATTGACATTTGAACAGAGAATTTAAGGAAGTGAGGAAAAGAGGGCTGTAGGAATCTAGGGGAGGAGCATTCAAAGCAAAGAGAAGAGGTGATGCAAAAGTCTTGAGGCAAAAGCATGAAGGATGAAGATCATACTGAAGAAAAGAAGAAAGACAATGCAGCAGATATAGGACAAGTAGTAGGAGAGATGAGCAGAGAGAAGGGTCAGGGCACACTCAGCTTATATAGAGGACATTGGCATTTTCTCTGAATGAGGTGGGAAGTCACTCGAAGGTTTTTGACTATTTGTTTTGGTGGGGCTGCTCTGACTGCTGTGTTGAGAAATAGCCTGAATAGGAAAAAAGTGGAAGCAGGCAGGCAGAAAGGAGACATTAGTATAGAGAGTGTCGGATGAGTAGCAGTGGTGGCTGGATGGTTAGAGAGATAGAATTCTGGGTGTGTTTTAAAAGTAGAGCTGACAGGAGTTGCTGACAGGTTGAATATAGAGTGTGAGAGAAGAAGGAAGTCAACAGTGACGTTGAGATCTCTTGCTTGAATGTCTGAAAGAATACAGTTGCCATTTACTTGTTCAGGAGGAACAGATTTGAGGGATGATCTGTTTGGACCTGATAGTTTCAAGGTAGAAATCCTAATAGGGTTAGTTGTTCATTAGAGAATTAGTTATGTGAATCTAGTTTAGGGGAGAGAGATGGAAATAGAAATTTAGGACTCATAAGCACGTAAATGATACTTAAAACCATGAAATTAGGTGAAGTAACTGCAAAAACGAGGATGGGGAAGAAGGGACAAGATCAGATGCTTGATTCCTTGGACACTAGTATTTAAAGATTGATGAGATGGGAAAGAATCAGCAAATGGAATTGCAAAGTGAAGCAATTCACTGTGAAGTGGGAGGTGAACTACATGTGAGTGATGTCCTGGGACCAAGAAAAGGAAGTTTTTCAAAAAGCAGAGCTTCATCAATTTGGTCTAATGCCCATGTAGATCAGGAAAGATAAAAGATGACAATTGACCATCGGATTTAGTAACATGAAAGTCATTGGCGACTCTAAGAAAGATATAAATATACTACACACACACACGCGCACACATATATGCATATATATATAGAACACATATATACATTATATATTGTGTAGTTTTAAAGAATGTTTATATTATACATACTACTATAGGGTAATACATATTATATAGAATATGTGTAGTATTAGAAAATGTGTATGTGTAGAAGTGTGTGTGTGCCTAGAGATGTGTTTACATCTTTCTATTTGGAAGTGTGATAATATAGCAGATGGTTCTTAAACCTTCATAAATTCCTTTCAAAAACATTTATCTTTTTATTATGATGGACAAATTTTTAGGAAATACAGAAAAATTATAAAGAAGGAAATTAATCCATACTGCAGTGCCAGTACATAACCACATTTATTTTTTTCTGTGCCAACATATACACATATGCAGATAGATGAGGCAAGGTAGTGGGGTAGGTAGGTAATAGATGGGGAGGTGTTGAGGATGTATATATAGTGTCTGTGTTATATAAATGAAATGTACTGTACACATACACTATTATGCTTAATGTCATATTCTCACATCAGTAGAAGTCTTTAATACTATTTTATAGAAGCCAATGATTCTTAATAAATAAAAAAGCACAAATCAGCATATATATAAGCATAACTAACCTAACAAACATCACTTGATGGGCTAAATTTTTCTTCTGAGTTATATTAATAAAAGCATTCTGTATATGTACTGATAAATTCATTATTTATCACTTTTCTTACTCTGTTAATCCCCCACAGATCATATTTCAGCCTTTAGAAAATTAGCTGCCATATAACCAGAGACATAACTAAGTGCAGAGTTCCATGAATAACAAAGTGGTCAGTCACGAACCTATGAGCCTGAAACTTAGTCATTTGCACGGGAACTTTTACTGTCCCCCTTTCTGGGACTTGGGAACATACCAGCAGGCAGCAGTGCAGTCTCAAATACCTCTCTGGACCCTACTTACCTTAAAGTTGGCTGTACTTGGCAATTGTTAATTCAGGCCAGTTGTTGTCAACTGGAAGTGATTTTGAGCCCAGGAAACATTTGGCAGTGTCTGAAGGCATTTGGGATTATCGTAACTGGGGAAGAAGGTACTACTGGCATCTAGTAGGTAGTAGCCAAAGATTCTGATGGTCCTGTAATGCATAGGACAGCCCTCCATAACAAAGAATTATCAGGCCCCAAATATCAGATTGAGAAAGCTTTAGTTATACACCCCGAAAGGCTGACCCTGGGTGGGTCCTCGGGCATGTGGGCATCCATCCTGGGCCCGGCTCGAGGAATCTCACGGACTTTGTATCCGGAGACATGGTCTCCAGGGGCAAAGAATAAGAAATAATAATTTTTAAAAAATGAATGAAACTCACAAGATTTTCTTTCTTTCTTTTTTTTTTTCTTTTCTTTTCTTTTTTCTTTTTTTTTTTTTTTTTTAAGATTTTCTTTCTTATGCCAGCCTTGCATCTGGATTTCTCCCCTCTCTGGATAATCGTGAGTGGAAAAAGCAAGGGGTACTCCTGACACTGTGGAAAGAGCTCTTGTCTGAAAGATAGGAAGCAAGGGTGGATCCAAAGCATAGCTGTTTCATTGCCTTTGGGCTCATCCTGTCACTAAGGTCCTGCATTTGGGGCATTTAGGAGGCCTTAATACAACTCTTCTACAAAATGTTGTCTGGCAAGATTTGAGCTTAATTTTTAGAATTCCGAGTTGAACCAAGATTATTGGAGGAAGGCATTCAGCATATTGATTTTTTTTGTACATTAGGTAAAGAGACATTTATTTCTAATAGAGGAAATGGCTATGTTAACTACTATAATGGCTTCCTTCACCATTGGGTGAATAGCAATAATAATTTGCTATTATTAGAATCCACTAATTATGGCTTGAGCCTGATATAGGATAAGAAAGCTATAAAGCATAACTATATTTGAGTAGAGAATGTGAAATTGCATGATGTCTTACTATCATTGTGGGACTTGGTCTTGGAATTTCTTGTGACTAGACCAAGTCATAGTGGTTCACAGAGGTTGAGACATAGCATAGCAGTTAAGAGTCTGACACAGGAACCACACTGCCTGGACCTCACAAAGGTCCAACACTGTCAAGTCTTATGGAGTGTAAGCATGGTACTTACCTTCTGTGCATTTTAGTCCCCTTATCTTTTAAATGGGCATGATAATATTCTTCATAGAGTTGTTATGAAGAGTATTAATATGTGTAAAGCACTCAGAACCATTGTTAGCCACTAGATTGTTTTTGTTTTTCTATTTCTGGCTGTAAAGTATCAGGGACTTAAAAGAGGAACCCTCTTGCACTGTTGGTAGGAATGCAAACTGGCACAGCCACTCTGGAAAATAGTATGGAGGTTCCTTACAAAGTTAAAAATAGAACTATGCTATGATCCAGCAATTATACTACTAGGGATTTACCCAAAGAATTAGAAAATACTAATTCAAAGGGATAAATGCACCCTGATGTTTATAGCAGCTTTATCTACAGTAGCCAAATTGTAGAAACAGCCCAAATGTCCATCGACTGCTGAATGGTTGAAGAAGATATAGTACATATGTACAATGAATATTAGGCACAAAAAAGAAAGAAGTCTTGCCATTTGCAATGACTTAAATGGAGCTAGAGGGTATTATGCTAAGTGAAATAAGTCAGAGAAAGACAAATACCAAATGATTTCACTCATAAATAGAATCTAAGAAAACAAATGAGCAAAGGGGAAAAAGAGAGAGAGAGAGAGAGACAAACCAAGAAATAGACTCTTAACTATACAGAACAAACTGATGGTTACTGGGCGGGGGCGGGGGGGAGGTGAGTGTGAGGATGTGTGAAATAGATGATGGGGATTAAGGAGAGCACTTGTTATGTTGAGCACTGGATGTTGTATGGAAGTGTTGAATCACTGTATTGTTCCCTTGAAATTAATATATCACTGTACATTAACTGGAATTAAAATAAAAACTTAAAAAAATAAAATAACACATACATGAAAAGATAGCCATAAAATCACTTCGTTTCTATTTTGTTTTTACCACAGGTGTATAAATGAAAGGTGTTGGTACAAATAGTGATTGTCAATCTTAATTAAACATAGTTGCCAAAGAAATTGGATTTCATTACAGAATAAAGTGGTCTGAAGATATTACTCAAGCAAAATTTGCCCTTGTGTCATTTTGTCTCTGGTAGATAAAAAAGCCAGTGAAGCTTCTAGTCTTTCTCTAAAATGGTGTTCACAAACTTCTAGGAAGAACAGCTGTTCTTTAATTTGTACTTTAATTCAGTGGAACTTTATTAGACTAAAATTAACCAAACCCCAGAGAGACCTGGAAACATAAATGATTATCAAATGTTACGGATTCTAAATAGGACATTCTGGAAGACAAAGATGAAGGCTAACAATTTACATTTCATATTTAACTAAGGCATTCCCACAGAAAAAAAAAGACAGCTAATTTGAATCAAATAATGGGATGTTTCTTAGATAATAATATAATGAGTTACTTAAAAGAACTAAGTAGTAATGGATTTATTAAATCAAGCAAAAAAAGTTTCATTTCTTTAAAACCACCTATTGTCAAAAATTTTATAGCTAACTTCATTTACAATGAAATTAAATGAAGGAACTACTTCTTTCAAGGTAGACATTGGTTTTCTCTATTTTGGTAGGAGTTGAAAATACTAGGTCAGTGGGTCTGACTATGATCAACCTCTTAATCCTGTTTTAATTATGGGTTCTTTGCTACTTCTGATTTTACAGTTGTTATTTGGTGACTGACATTCAGACATTCACAGTAATTTTTAAAATATGCAATTTTACATAAGAGTCCCTCAAAGTGACCCTAAGATGAGAGTTTCTAGACATAATTACAGAGAGGAAGGAACTACCGACCTACAGTGAGTTGAAGGTTTCTAGGGCTATCTCATTTTCAAATTTTCCAGTTAAACACTGTGGCTGAGTTTCATGTTTCTGCTAGCTTGAGAAGGATGCAGAAGGGACACCTGGAAAGATTATCATGTGGACAGCACTTTTCTGTTCTCGCTGCTGTATATTTGAAAATATCAGGGGCCAAATATGATTAACCTTATGCCTCTCTCTAGAAACTTGAACCCTAAGTGTGCCTGCTGCTTCCGTACTCTGTTACTCTGTATTTTTTTGAGAACAGCTGTGCTTATGGCTAGGTGTCATTTGGCAAAGAGGACACAAATATTTGTTGTGTCTTATCGTTTTTATTTAGGTTCAAAATCTGATTGCCAGTGAGTGATGCTACCGAAGAAGCAAGCCTAAGGCATTAACTGGACAAAACGAAGTTTAATTCTATGATACTCATGTTAAATCACATTTCCCTAAATATAAGATAACATTTTTTTTCAGTGCCTTGTATCCAATTGACAATCTTGATCAATAACATTGTTTCCATGGTAAATTATCTCTTTTCAATTACATAAGCCAAATATTTCCCCCTAATTTTAGCATGTTTCTGCACTAAGCCCTGTTTCTTCATCTGTAAAATGAAGGCATTAAGATCACATTATCTCTCAGGTCTTTTCTGGTATCGAAGAACCCCTAAGTAATATCCAGCCTCTTTGGTTATTGAGACTGTTCTGCTGAATTTCCAAATATTAACAGGATGGCATGATTCCACCTAGCTAAAGGATCCTCTCTGGTGACCATGAGCAAATATGACTCCCAAGAATTCTTCAACCACCCATGGACATGGTGGTGGCCCCTTGTAGAGAGAGAAGACCAGCCTGTTAGAGGTCCAGTCATCCTGTCTTGCCAGCTGCATCTGTGTTTGGCCATCTGGGTGTAAACGCTAATCTGCTTTCTTCTCTCCACTCTTTCCATGTGCACATGAACAGAAAGGAGAACCTGACTGCTATGCACTCTCCTTGGAAACAACCGAGCAACTCACCTTCGAGATCCCCCTGAATGACTCAGGTTCTGCTGGTCTTGGTGTGAGCTTAAAAGGGAACAAATCTCGAGAATCTGGAACAGACTTGGGAATCTTTATCAAATCCATCATCCACGGAGGTGCTGCTTTTAAGGTCAGTAGGACTAATGTTTGCATGTCACTGTGAAGGTGCTTGAGATGTGGCTGTTTGGTTGGAGACTGGGTGGAGAAAGTGTCTGAAGACCTGAGACCATGAGGTTCTCCTGCAGATCAGCCAAGGGTATGCGTGAACACATCTGAGCAACAGTTGTGTGTGTTCACACTCTCTGTGGTCAGTTTTATTTCCTGGACATTGTTCTCTAAAGCCATCATGTTTAATATTCTTTCTCCCATTCCTTTTATTACTCTGTTAGGATTCCTCTGAATTTGTAACCTGACAGAGTTGAACCTAAAAATACACTCAGAAAAACAAAACTAAAAACAAGTCAACATGAAGGCAGCAAATAAGGAAATTGCTCTTGCAAGAATGAAGGCTCAGTGGAGCCTCAGAGTGATCGTAGTATAAATTAAAGGTCATTGATCACATTATATGCACTTGGAGATAGCCATGGAGCCAGGAATGCATGTTTGCCTTTGAACTTGGAAGAGCTTATAGATTTCCAGGAAAAAAAAAAAGGAGAGAATGTGATTCTGCCTTTTTACATTGGGATGAACATAGTGTAATGGTTAACTAGATTGCCTGGATTCAAATCCAGCTTCATCCCCGTGTGCTCCAGCTAGCGCACCATTGCTAGCCATGTGGAATGTGGGCGAGGAACGTGACCTGCAATGCTCTCCTTTCTTCATCTCTGGAGTGCACATAATAGGTCATACCTAATTCAAATGTCCTAAGGATTAAATTAACACACACACAGATTAAAACAGCAAAGTGATTAGAGAGGGAGGAAAACATGTTTGTGCTTATTACCAGCCATCCTTCCCACCACCATCATGTCATGCCATGCCAAGTGACTTGAATTTGAATCCTACCCAGACCACTCTCACGTGCTGTTGATGTGGGCAAGTTCCTTGCCTCAATATGCCTCAGTTTCCTTATTTGTAAGATTAATAGACCCTACCTCCTGGTGTTCTTAGGAGGACTAAGAGCGATACTGTATGTGTATTGCCCAGCACAGTGCCCATGATAAACTTTCAACAAATGTTAGCCATTTAAAATTAACCTGATGTTAATCACATGTGACTCCCACTAAACAAAAGCCAAAAAGGCCTATGTAGAGTTTACAGGAGCATCTCTGGTCCTAGAATCCTGGCTTTGTTGAAGCATTTATCTTTTCTCACTTATCATTCCATGTTTGTTTCAGACCTAGACACTGAGCTAATGCCTTTTTCCTTGGGAAATAAGAAATTCATTGTGGGTAGACAACTTTCTAATGTACTCCTTGGATCAGTTCATTTCTTTTTTTGCATAATAACTGATGACAAGATTTCAGTAACATGCATCAGTAGACCTTTATGCCCCTCACGGCTCTGCAGGACAGCTAAAGGGGCTGTGATTCAGGCTGCTGTGTCTCTGTCACGCCATATATCTATAGGTCTGAGTGTCCTCCAGGTACCTCACCTGCCTCCTGGACCAGCAGACTAGCTGGAGTATGTTTTTCTCATGCTCTGGGGTGGCAGAGGGCCAGCAGCAAAGAGTTAAACCTTTTAAATCCTAGGCACACAATCCTTCCACTCACACATGTGCACATGCACGTGTACAGGTGCGCCTCCAACCAAAGCAGTCATGTGGGTGAATCCAAGGCCAAGGGGTTCCAAAAAAACCCCACAGTCTGCCCATGATGAGGCTGTGGCAAAGGTGTGACTACAGAGAAAGGTGGCAAATTGGGGCCAATTGTTCAGTCTGTCAGACTCTCCAATCTGGCTCAGATATGCAGAACCAGGAGCAAAGGGAAAATAATAGTAATAATGACAACAGCAGAGATTAGCCTTCATTGTGCTTAGTGCTTAATGTACGCTGGGTGCCATGATAAGTACTTTAGGTGGATTCTCTAATTTTATTCTTCACATTTACACTGGATTGTTATCGTGTCATTCCATCAGAGGGAAATTGCAGATTATTACAGTCAGTTCCTCTCCTATAGTCACATAGCCAGGAATTGCTTAAACTAAGATTTGAACCCAGGCAGTCTGACTTCAGATCCTGAGCTACACTGCACTGCAATGAATCCTCCTTCATCTCATCCATTGATATTCCCAGAGATCAGGGACTGTTACCCTGGAGTTGTCTGGTATCATGCTTGTCATCCTTAGCCAAGCCATCTAAGCATGTGCTATGTTTAAGGATGAGTCTTGGTCATGTTTGTGGATACCAGATTGATATTATTCTTCTTATATTTAATGACAGTTCTGTTTGCAGAATTTATTCCAAGTAAAATTGGAACTGAAATGATTTTTTGGAAATTAAAAGCAAACATCTTAGTTTTTTTATGGGCAATAACTTAAGCTCAAGCAGATATTGGAGAGCAGGTTTAATATGTATATCCATGTTTGTGTAAGTGAGCATCTCCTTACCTAAGCAGTTTCTAACAGTCTTATTTCTTGAAGAAAGATTTCACTTTCCATTTATGTAAATTTCTTTCCTGACACTGGTCTGCTGAGTCAGACAATCACACCACTAAAAACCACTGGACAGCATATTTATAGCTGATCTTAAACAATAAGAGGCATCAATCATGAATTCAGCCTTATTGTGAATGTTAGTGTCCATTTGTCTTGTTTACTTTTTTGCCGTGTAAAGGGTAGGAGACTAAGCTTAGCTCACAGGAAATCTGATTAACCAGAAAAAGAGAGAAAGGAAGAAAGTATCTTTCTTTTCTGCTGCTGCTGTGCCAATAATCTACTGTTACTCTTCAGAAAATTGCCACCTGTTCTGTGATTCAGGATTATGTCTTACAAAAATTGTTTTGAGATTTTGTTCCTGTCCCTGTTCAGAAGATGCAAATGTAACAGACTGCAGTGTCCCTGGGGCAAAGGGGAGATAAGCATGGGGAACATCCACTTTAGCATCTGGCCCTAGGTTTTTACGTAGAATCAACAAAATCATCTTTCTGCCAGAGAACGATCTCTTTCTCCTGGCCCTTCATACCACTAATTGGTTCTCAAGGTGTTTTTCCTTTTGGGGAAGGTGGATTCTTGAACACTAAACTACTTTGAAAAGTATGACCAGTTTCCTCCTGTGGATTCTGTAGGCTCTCTGCTCCTGGGGCTACTGTTGGTATAACCAAAGATAGGCTAGATGCAAAACCCCGAACCACTGTGAGACTGTGATTGTAATTGAGGGCCTCTTTTCATTCTCTCTCTCTCTCTCTTTCTCTCTCTCTCTCTCTCTCTCTCTCTCTCTCTCTCCTTTTTACTTATCTCTTGGACTACTGCTTTCTATCATTTCCTATCTTGAGTTATTTCTAATGGAGATATAAATCTCTATTTTGGAAATAAAAGCATCTCGGATATTCTAGGATTCCCTCTTGGAAGTGAATGCCTCTCACTCTAGGGGCAAACTGAACAATATTTGTACTCTGAATAGAGTTATCCAAATGCTTAATCTCATTAATATTTATTTATTTATTTATTTATTTATTTATTTATTTATTTATTTAAAGATTTTACTTATTTATTCATGAGAGACAGAGAGAGAGAGAGGCAGAGACACAGGCAGAGGGAGAAGCAGGCTTCAATCCTAACCCCAGGTCTCCAGGATCACACGCTGGGCCAAAGGTGGCGCTAAACCGCTGAGCCACCCAGGCTGCCCTCATTAATATTTCAATTCCAGTCTGCGTATCAAGAAGTAAATCCCAGAAACTCTTCCCTGCTTGTGTGCCATTTCAGACCACGTCAGCCCACGAAGTTCTTTGCAGACCCTTCTAAAGCTTCACTTTGAGCTATGCTTTTCAGTGTACAAAGTGACCACTGACCTCAGTAGCCAAATACGAGTATTGATGCTAGTTTGCTTAAACAGTAACAGGTATTAACATGTTTGTAGTTTCATTTTAGTTTCTGTCATCCTTACTAGACATTTGCTGCTGGAGTACAGTGTAATTGCTTCCAGAACCAGAATATGCTGGATATAAGTTTATGGGTTTAACTTCTTATGAACAAGAACTGAGTGGCATTATGAGGTTCTTGAGGATGCTTTTCTAAAATTTCAATTGTGTGATTGGAATTTAAAGTGAATATGGTGGTGTAGTTACTGTTAAATGCAAAGGAATATTGTCTTTCTTGCAGTTAGAAAAAAGTACCTTGAGAAAAATACTTTCCTTTCCACAAATCCACATAAAAATTAACTTTTCCTTTCCTCCAATAAAGCACTCACAAAGTCTTGATGATCAGTTTGAAGACCTTCAATATTCTCATCCTCATTGGCTAAACATTTTGAATTCTGAGATCAGTGGTTTTCTTTTGCTTTGCTTTTCATAAATTACAGTAACTGAAATGTTTCAAGAGAAAATGCACTTTTACATCTATTAATTATAATAACTTAAGCTGCTTATTTCTCTTAGTTTTCTACCTTGAAAACCACTTTTAGGAAAAACATAGCTATAATAGTGATATTGTTAAACAATTGAGGTAGAATATTACTATGCTGTAGTAAGAATAAAATCTCATGGAGTCTGTTATATTAATTCTGAATGACATTTTTTATTTGAATATACAGACTTTGGGAGTAGAATATGTCCTACTGAAACCTTGAAATAATAAGGTAAAAATTAAAATTTAAAGGTAATTTTTGCTAAGAAAAAAAATGTCATATATCAGATTATTTAAGGTCTCTAAAATGGAGAGAATGGATTTAAGAATAGCTGTTATTCTCTAGAAAATTAATTAGCCAGTTTTGTGCTTAATAAATACTACTTGATGATGATGAAATTAAATGAAAGAAAAATGCCTGACATAGCTAATTGCAAATGCATGCACTCAGAATATGAAATAGACATAATTTAAGTAATTTGATTCTGGTGTGCTTTGGAAATTTGGAATACTCCCTCTGAGAAATGCAGAATTTCACAATCTACACTATTTAGTTTGAGGTAAAATAAAAAATATCTAATACAAGCAATCTCCCTATTTTAAAATGTGAATTTTTAGAGTGAGTATACACAGCTCTAGAATTTCTGGGAACACAGTGCTTGATCCTAAATCTTCCTTCATGTCTCTTCATAATCTCAAACAGTTAACAGTATCCAGGCTCCTCAACAGAGTCCAGTAGGAGTTCCCAGAGTGAGTCATTTCCAACTCCATTTCTACTGGTATCTATAAATCATGTGGTTGATCTATAATTAATGAATTCAAGGGAAGATAAAAGGGACAGCTTTTAAGGAACTCCAATGTTAAATGATTTCTTCAACCACCCATTTTTCTTGAAATTGATAATGTTTTCTGCTGCTGGAAAATTGTAACAATTGTTACCAGCAGTCATGTCTTCCAGATTTTTACCTCTGACCAAAGGACTCCACGGGCCAAGGATGTCAGTAGCTTCATTGTAGGTCTTCAACTGTTAGAAGCCAAACTCTGACATTTCATCTTGACCACAAAAAGTATGATACATCTTATGAACATCTTTTTTTTTTTTTTTCATCTTATGAGCATCTAAAAGCAGGAACTTTGCCTGGAAAAACTGATAATCACTGTGTATCCAATGAGAATTTTACCTTAAAAAATGAAATTATTTACTTAAACACAAGAAAATATTTATCAGTTGTTATGTAAATTATTTTCCTTTTATTAAGAAAGCCAGAAGTGTTGGTATATGTTAATTCAGATAGTCAGGCTCATCATTTAATGGGTTTTCTCCAGTTGCAACTATTTCATAAAGATGAACTGTAAGATTATTTTTTAAAATCTCGCAATACCAGCATCAGTCGTTGCTTTTCTAGCTGATCTTTATCACTTACACATTTTTATTTCATACATGGAAATTCAAATAAGCAATCCATACCATGCCAGGTATAATTTTGAAAACCTACGTCATATTGAAGTGTATTTTGGACTCCATGATTGTCTCTGTGAGCTGAAAGAAATTGTAAGAATTGGTAGCCTTAATCAAAAAGGAAATTACAATCTGAAAAGTTGTTATACTATGATGATACTTTGACTCTAAAAATGTACCTTTCACCTGTAAAGCCATATTCACTTTATTATGGGTATTTATAGAATAGATATATGTTCTATATATATATATATAGAAAGAATTAATTTATACTCATATATATTTATTAGGTATTTACAATACTTATCACATATATTTATTCATATATATATATATTCACATATATATGTATATTCATAACATGGTCCAAGATTTGTTCTTGGCACTTTGCTTTGGACCCATTTTTCCAGTGACCAGACTTTAAGCAATTTTAGCACAAACCAGAGTATAATTCTTTTTTTGTTAATTAAATAAGATGATTTTAAGTTGAAAAGGCCTCTGGTTAGGCACTCATGACACAATCTCCTTAACTCCTATAAAACAACATATGCCTTAATAAGCTTTTTTTATCCAGTTTCCTAGGCCAACGTAAACCAGAAACAGAAAATCAGGAAGGAGATAGGAATATATGGAGAGGGAGCTGACATGACAGGAAGCAGAAGTGTCAGATAAGCACAAAATGCTATTAGGGCATTAGTAGGCCCGTGAATATTTGTGATAACTCTGTTGGTGCTTCTCAAGCTTTTTTGCTGAGGAATTCTAAGACTCGGTCGGGAATGACTAGAGTAGAGTCTATAATTGGGAGATATTTATGCCCTACATTTTTTCCAGAGGGAGTTTAAAATGAAAGAATCATAATACATTTTGAAAGTATTAGGATGCTTTTGATTATATATATTCTGATGCTCTAAATAATATTCTTCAGTTATCTTTGGCAAAAACACTTTCAAATACCACAAATACAGAGTAAATGGTATGTTGCTGAGACTTTACCGGTTTGCCACATCAAAATGGAGTGAAGTTTTTAAAACAATACTGAATTAAATGAATAAATTTAAATTTAACAGTAGTTGAGGAAGTGGGCCAGTACACAGAAAGGAATCAAGCTTTTAGAAGTCTGAAGATTCTGTGAACATGTGCTGGCATATTCAGGCCTGCCTGGGCTCATGTATCTCTCATAGTCACATTTTGTGTATAAACCATTTGTTCATTGTGGCTGAAACTTACCCCAGGTCCAGAACACCCAAATGAAAGATTTTTTAAGTGACTTCATTTTAGCCTGAACTTCTTGAACATCTATAGTGAGTTTGCAATATATAGTAGCTTGGAGATAGGGAATTCAAAGCAATTCATTCCATAGTCTAAGAAGCTGGTGACATAAGAAGTTAAAAATATAAACAACTCTAGTATGATAAAGATGTGGTATATGAGCATTAAAGATCCTAGGTGTTGAGATGACGGAGCAATTAATTCTGCCTATGAAGAAATCTATGAATGGAAGGCAGTTGCTGAGCCTTGTTCTGAAGGATAGATAAACATTCAGGGGAAGAGCAGGAATGCGAAGGACATTTTGGACAGAAGGAGAAATATGGACTATGTCTCCACAGTGTATACCCCAGAATACAATTTCTTATCCCTGGAAAATAAAACTCTTACTTGGGGAGAATTGGTCCTGTTCATGTTGGTTGAAATTGCATTGGGACAGATGATGTAAAATGTTGATTAATGTAGGTAGATATTCTTCAGGACAAGAACTTACATGCTTCTAGTCTTATCAACTTTCTTGATTTTAAAAATTATACCTTAAAATCTTGATTTTTTTCCTTTTCCTTTCACTGCTGTTGTTTTTCAACGAAGTCAAATGATTTCAATGTGGAATGCAATTCTTCTTGAGCTTGGATTTTTTTTTCAGAAATATGGTAGGCAGATGTTGTCATGGAATGATTTTAAGCCTTGTGAAGGATTTGTTCAGGACAATCCTTTCCCTCAATCAGGTGTCATCTTGCTTGGAGTCCCAGCCCACTCCAGGGAAATCCTGCTCTGCCGTCTGAAGTCAGGCTTTGGGGTTTGGGCTCCGGGTGTTGATAATATCCCAGGAGGCTTTACTGAGGGCCCCATTAGAAACATGCAGAGGCAGGAGCCGACATCTGCTCATGATTAATCCTCTCAACACCCTGGCCTAATGCGGACTGGCCTTGGGCTCCAGCCAGCTCCTCCCGAGAAAGCCAGCCCTCTCCCTCATGCTTGTTTCATGTCTTGCAGAGACCAGGTCTTCGCTTAAGCTTTCTTACTCTCCCCTCTGTGTTCCTGAGAGCTTTAGAGGTAAAGGGGCCTTACAAAGAATTGGTCCAAAGAGGTGGATTAAGCCATGCAGTGTCACAGGTAATCATGGTAGTGATAGTAGTACCCAGGCATCATTGACCACAACAGGTGCTAAAATACAAGGTCACTAGACCCCTGGAAATCATGGATATACTTCAGTGGGTACATGGAACATTCTACAAAGTATATGACTGCCCACATTACAAATAATTGTCTGCTCCAAATGTGCAGCTGGGGAGAAACTGTGGTGTGAATATTTGTTTTTAAGAGGTGAGAATCTGTAGCCTTTATTAGATTCTCAAAGGAGTCTAAGAGTCCATAAAAGTAAGAATCACTAGCAAAAAAGTTGGAAACATGGCCTTCAGTGTATTCCAGTCCTAGCTCAAATCTACTTTAGAAATGTGACTTGTAAAAAAGAAAATGTGACATGGAGGCTGAATTCTTCTTTCTTAATGAGGGCCACAGTCCCCAATGTATAGGATTGCTGTAAAGATTAAATTGTCTAGTACACATAATGAATTTAGCACAATGGCTATCCAAAGAAGAAACTCATTAAATAATTATTGTCATTAATAATTGTAGTGTCTCTAAGCATCTCTGGAACTCTGATTTTAGGAGAAACATAGCACAACATCTACATCTGACTCCGAGACAAGGACACGTAGCCATGCCAATAACCTTGACAAATCACTTTTTCTCTTTGAGTCTCTACTTCTATATCTCTTAAATAGTGGAGAGTGGTATTTCTTTCATAGGGTCATTGTGAGAAAAAATGAGAGAGCATATATAAAATATTTGACCAAGGACTGGCCTATATTAGGTGCTCAGTAAAAGTGAGATGTAACACTCAAACATCTTATCTCCTAGTCCACTCATCCTATTGCATTAGAACTGGGTTAGGGAAAAAAAAAAAAAAAAAATGGGTTAGGGCTCATGAGATTTGAAGCAATCCCAGGACATGGAAAAGACGTAAATCTTTTACCAGTTTTTATTTGCCCTAGAGTGTCCTAAGGAAGTTACTTTTTATCTTTATTCTGTTCTCCTGCCTCTTTGGGGAACTTCCTTTATTCACCTCTGGCTTGAGGATGGATAGAGTCAGTTATCGGGGGTGGCCAGAGATGAAGAGTATGGTTGCCAGAGGTGAGGAGTCTTGTTAGTTAGGGATCTGATGGCAGTAATATAGGAAGGAAAGTGTCTTAGTCTGTTCGGGCTGCATTAGCAGACCACCATAGATTGAGTGGCTTATAGAAAACAAGTTTATCTCTCCCAGCTGTGGGGCTGAACTCTAACATCAAGGCACCAGCAGATTCAGTGTCTATTGAGAGCCCTTTACGGTTGACAGCCGTCTGCTTGCTGTACCCTCACATGGCAGAGGAGGTGAGGGATCTCTCCCAGGCCTGTTTTATATGGGCACTAATCCCATTCATGAGGGTTCCATCCTAATAACCTCACTTATTTGGAACATATGTATTTGGAAGAGGGGCTGGGGATGAGGGACACCAACATTCCATCTATACCAGAAAGGGATTTTTTTTTCTTTAACAAACACAAGCATGACCCAAATTGCAATGAAATAAATATTCTAAAATTACTGAGTTATATCCCTGGATAGTTGAATCCCCTTATATAAAATCAGCTGATAAGAGTTAGCATTCTCTAAGTATTTACCTAAACAATGTATTTAATAGAAAAAGATAAAACCATAAAAAAGTGCTTTTCTTGGTCAAGATTATTCCAAAGCATACGCATTGGGCATACACAATTATGAGGGATATTTAATGAGTCTGAGTTAAAGATATTTAATGAGCGTTCCATTAAATCACTTTCATTTCCGATCAAGAGCCGACATGGATATGCTTTTATGTCCATATAGCTAGAAAGGTGAACAAACTGTCTTCTGCTTCTATAGAAGACAGTAGTTGTCCTGCTATCCCCCAGCACACACACCAGTCACCATATCTTCTGCTGTCTGACTCTGGATTTTTTAGGGGGCTTTCTTCTAGGAGACATTTGGTGGCATATTGTCCTCTCTGGTTTTGAAAGTTTTTTCTTTTTTTTTTTTTTGAAAGTTTTTTTCTTGAAGAATTATTTCTTCAAGAACGAGTCATTGTCATCTACGTAGCTGAGAGAATGATTAGGGAACAGAAAATGCTAAGAAGCCAGAACTTGGGCTCTTCTGATTTAGCTCTGACCCTACCCTAACTAGCTGAGCAAGTCCTAGCCCACGGGGAAGTGCCTTCTCTTAAGAGGAGTTCAATAAATGATTTTGCATCCTCTTTGGGCATCACATTATTTATCTGTAAACAGAAGAGGTTGGATAAGATGATCTCGAAGGACCTTTCCAGCTCTAAATTCTGTGATTATATTCTAAATGTTAGGACAACATGGCACTTACTGGCATCACCATTAATGAAATTACCCATCATTTATCTTATACAGAGAAAGCACACACCAAGAGCAACAGACCAGCCAAGCCTGGAAATGAGAGTGTGTGGATTTTTATCATGCCCACAGCTCTCCAGCGATGCTTGTGATAAATGTGTGTGTCTTCTAAAAAAAAAAGAAAGAAAAAAATCCCAGCTGCCCTGCGGTGACCTGATCTGCCTTTTTGTTTGGACTTGGATACAGCAAATATGTTCCACTTCAGTGTAGTGCCCTGTATGCTTGAGATCTGGAATGCAGCTAAAAATGAAAGTTTGTACTTAGTACCTATTGGTAAGAGATTATTTTTTGCCAAGGAAAGGTCCTTAGATCTCCTTATTTCTTGTTCACCTCTTCACTTAGACCTTGCCCCATACTTCACAGAGAAGGTTCACAGGAGGTTACCAGGTGGAATCTCGCTCAGATTTTATTTCCTCCATTCCAGAGATACCCAAAGAGTTTCAATCTTTATCTTTCTTCATATCATAGAGGACGAGGTGTCCTGCCAAGACTAAGCCTCTACAAATCTAATGCTCATTTCCTGTTCACAAAGCTAGGATCTTGATCCAACTCTTCTGCTTCCTTCTCCTCCTTAAAAATCTACATCCAATTTTTAGTGACCCTCCCAACCTCCTTCTCAAGATTCAACCCAATAATCCTCCTTCCGTTAAAGACCAAAATGGAACAGAATGATTTCTTGAGTCATGTCTCACCTCGCATGACTAAACCATTAAGGTTGTTTTTGTTTTACCCTGTTTTGTGTAACCTTAACCTCAGTCTTTCTGTGCCTCACTCACAATTAGATCATAGAAATGGAGAGATTTCTTTCTTGTTTGGCCTTTCCTGTAAATCTCATTTCCAGATTTGCTCCAAATTAGGGTAAAGGTTAAGTGGAGTGGGAAAACAAGAGGAAGGGAGGTGACATTACACTCTGTGGAGGCAGTCCACTCAGACTTTTTTCTCTGATGGGATGCCCTCCTTGATCGATCTTGTCGCCTTGCTGTCCCACTTCCTTCATTCAGGAGCATGTGCTCCTTCCGGTGGCCCCTGAGATCCTGCGGGAGCAGCGCCCTCTCCAGCAGGTGGCACATTCAGTGCATCTCCATCAGGGCATTAGCTCTCCAGAGCAGCTTTCACCACTCACCCTTTCCCCTGCTGTCAGCGGAAGAACTTCCTGTGACCATCTGCTACCGAATTAGTCAAAGTTTATCAACTTGTCCACAGGATTTCTCTCCCAAAGCTGCACAGTTGGTCCTATTGTTCATTGTATGTCTGGTTTTCTCATTTCTTAGGGAAGTTTTATTCTTTTGTATTTTACTCTCTTAATTTGAACATGGATCCCAGATTCTACCGCAAAAACTCTTCAATATTTTCCTTTCCTATTTTAGAGTTGTACAACTAGTCTAGAGACCAGGGAACAAAGAGAATTCTACAAGAGAGACTCTAGAAGAGCCAAGGTACATGTAACCAGAACTTGGGTCAGTTTGTCTCTGGTTTGCTTTTGTGACATGGACAGGTTACAGCCCTTCCCTGCCTCAGTTTCCTTATCTATAAAATGTGAATAAAAGCATTGTTCTAGATCTTGAGTTCTGTGAGAAGCACTAGAGATAATTTATGGAAAAAAATCTCCAGGAAGGTAGCTTGTCATCTTATTGTACTTGTATTTCTGTTAAGTTTATTAGCAGCAGTAGCAGCATCATAACCCTCCTAAAACTGCACCTGTGCCTCGTAGTGAGAACTTTCTACCCCAGTGTGAACACAGGTATAAGGCATTCCCTAACCTGTCAGTATTTTGATCATTCTTTCCTCAAGGCTGCCCACTGGGGAGAGGCACTCTGGTCCACTCAAGTCTTTTGTTGGCAGAGCTGCCAACTGGAGGATGTGATGTTCCTGGCTGAAGATGACTAGTTCCTAGAAGTGATTTAGACTAAAGTCCAGACTGCCTATCCACATGTTGAGCTTCATGCACTTTGTAACACGTGGTTTCTCAAAGATTCTGGGTAAAAGTACTCATCAGTCAGACCTCCTTGCAAAAAGCTCGACAGTCTCTTTTGTCGTGCTTTTTCTGCCAGAAGACATCATAGCAAAGTGATCCTTCACTGCATCCCTGTGTTCTGTTGCACACTAGCAGACTAGCAACTTTTTGGTTGTGTTAGAGAAAATTACATGAGATTTTTTTTTCAGCACTGTTCAACAGAGCTGGCAGTAATATCTAGGAGACACATTACCACTGTCAAATATGCAACATTTGAGCATAATGTCTCTGTGCCTCAAAATGCTAAGCCCTGTTTCAAGTGATATGACCACTTCCTTTTGTTTCCAAACCCCCTTCCCTGAGCCACCATGATCTCTGCCAGCGAAAATGGCAGAATTGGACTAGGTTAGTATGCTTGCCAAAGATTTAGGTAAAAGATATTATATAAATGTCTAAATTATTGCAGCTTGGGACTCTGAGATTTCTAAAACATACTTTCACACAGTTCATTATTGTTGGTATTTGTGACTATTTGATAAGCTCCAGAACCTTTTTCTGCCATAGAAAATAAATCATTCTTAATGGCTGGATTTTTTCTTTCTTTCTTTCTTTTTTTTTTAAACTTGAACTTCTCCTGAAACAGCCATCCATCATCACCATACTTTTCTCTGTTTAATAATGTTTTTCTTTGCTTTGCCCTAGGATGGTCGTCTGCGGGTGAATGACCAGCTGATTGCTGTTAATGGGGAATCTCTTTTGGGAAAGTCCAACCATGAAGCTATGGAGACACTGAGGCGATCAATGTCCATGGAAGGAAACATTCGAGGGATGATCCAATTGGTGATTCTGCGGAGACCAGAGAGACCACTGGAGGTGATGCATGTCTTTAGTTCCTTCAGCAAATTGCCCAAATGGCCACCTAAATTGTGCAAAGTTCCATCACTCAGTATCCTACTGATTCTGAAACAGGAAAAATACACCCCAGAAGGATTCTGCTGGATTTATGTGGCCAACACGTGGTTGTATATTATAGGTATAACTAAAAGGTATAAAAACATGCATATAAAGTAAGTAATTTATCAAATGTAACAGGTCCATATTTTCTAGGTTTTTTCCCCCAGAAATTTCTAGAGCTTTGGACTTTACTCATATAATAAACTATTAAACATCTTTATATACTTTTTGACTGATGTGCTTATATGTCCATACTTTAGAAAATTCTTAACCAGATATATACAGTGCTTAATGTGAAGATTGTTAATAATACAGTATATTTTCCCCCACAGTGTGCACATGGACACTATAGATCTGGGACTTCACTAATTTAAAAGATGACCTGTTAAACAAGCTGCCTACTTCATGTTATTAAATAAATGTTTTTAATTAAATAAGTATTTTTGCACCATGTTATCATGATTTTTTATGCATTTTTTAACATAAGAGATATTTATACATACACATGGAGTGTAAGCATAAAATGTTCTTGAATGCTGATATCCCTGAACATTTCACTTACATACAGTTATATTTATATTACATTATTATATTATTAAATCATATAAGTATATTAATATATTTAAAATAAATAGAAAATATTCTTAAAACATTATTTTCCCTTTATATGAAAAGTAATTATTTTTTTAAAAGATTTTATTTATTTATTCATGAGAGATGCAGAGAGAGAGGCAGAGACATAGGCAGAAGGAGAAGCAGGCTCCCCACGGGGAGCCTGATGCGGAACTCGATCCCAGAACTGTGGGATCACGACCTGAGCCAAAGGCAGAGGCTCAATTGCTGAGCCACCCAGACGTCCAAAATTATTAAATGCTCCTAAAGATTTTTAAGAAAATATAAGAAGAAAACAGTTGATCAGTAAAGAAAAAGATGAGCAAATTGCACAAATAGTCTCTAAGGACAAGTAATGTCTGTGTAATGCAGTAATGAGCAGAGTTAACATAGAATACTGTTAACACACTAAAATAAAATATTAGTTTTAATAAGTTAAACTTAAAAATAAAAAATAGAGGATTTTTCAAATTAAACAATAGTAGAAGGTAGTTGGAGCTCCTAGTAGTTAAAAGCATAGGCTCTAAAGGTTTGGATTATTTGAGTTAAAAATCCCAGATTGTCCATTTTTTGGCTGTGTGAAGACATACACAGTTGAGCACTCAGTACTTGCAGATGACAGATACTGTTGTCTATTTTATCCCTTAATGTATCCTCATTTCCCAGCACACAGTAGACACTTAATAAATATTGTCGAATGAATGAATAAAAGATGCATCTGAGACCTACTTTATCTGAGAGGGTCAGCTGAAGTAGTAAACTTATAAACTATATCTCACTTTGTTATATTATCAGCTATTGGAAGAGAGTAACTGTACCTTTTTACTCTTCTGTACATAACCTTGTAAATGTTAAATAAATGTAAATTGGCCAATTACTGGAGACTATATATAATGAGCCAACTCGTTTTCAACATTTGTGTCTGCTTAAGTGACAGAGAGGCTTCCATGAATATTTAATGGATTTTACTTATGTACATAGTTATAAAACCCTGATCTATTGCTTCCATCCATGATGGAATTGGCTCCTTTCTGGTTTTTAATTTGATTCTTAACTCTAGAGCCTTGGGATTCATGGTACCCAGTTGTCAGAGTTGGGTGTGAAGGATGGCCCGTGGGCTCCTAAGCCACCCATTCTATGCATCTGTTTACTATGTTTCCCTTAGGATTTCTTGGAACAAAGATATTTCAACTAAGAGAAAAGTCTGGAAGGCATTGCTGTAGAGTACCATACTTGTGCAAATAGCAAAAGTTAAAAAAGAAAGAAAGAAAAAATGAACACAATTGTTGTTCTGTTCACCACCTCTCCCCTTCCTCAATTTCAGGTCTTTTCCTAAAACAGATGCATGCGTGGTGGGTAAGCATTCTGTACTTGGGCTCATCTAGTTGAGACATTTTATCATTTACATTCTTCTTTGTAGCACGTATTTCCACTCTCCCACTCTGAGGTGGGTTGACAATTATTCCATCAGAAGCAAGTGCTAAACTTTTGGTTTGTTGCCTATCCTTGGAAGTGTCTTATTAATGTAGTTCACCAGGAAATTAATTGGGAATTAAGAAATGGGACAAAAAGCAATTTTGATGAGGACATTTAAACAAGGTTCCTTTTTAGTTTCCCTAATATTTACATGCTTTCCATGGGGAATGGGCAGGCACTGGTGCTCTCAGCTATCGGGAATCTCTGTGGTACCCATGAAGATTAAAAAGCATTTTTTTTTCTTATAAAGACAGCAGCCTCTAATGTACAACTAATCTTTATTAAATTGGAAAAAAAAACCATTTCTGCAGCTATTTGATCTCCCAGTTCTATGCTTTACTGTGTAAAAGCATATGTTGTGCATTCATGCTTTTGGTGGTTCTTCCTGTGGAGCAGCAATCACCCTCAGGTACAATAAAAAAGCATCATAACTGAGAAAAAGGTCTCAGCACTGCTTATACATTCAGGCAAATCAATTAGTTAGATTTGGCAAGAATACCAAAATGGTTACTTGAACATTATATTGATATAAAAAAAATTGAAGAAGCTACTTAAGAAAAGTCAAAATATATAGTTGTTGGAGTATTTTCCCACATTACCCAGATGTACAAGATACGTAAACAGTTTTGATGAGGACCTCGTGAAGAATACATAATGAGTCCCTGATTGAATCAAAATCATTTTAAACAGAAACATGTTTTTCAAAGGATGAGCTTGAGGTTCAATTGTAATTCTATTTGAGCCTAGAGACTTAGTATTAAAAAATGGGTTATGACCTGTTTTTATCCCCCCTTCTCCAAAACATTTCCCTCCCCCACTACAAGTTCATCTTGGTAGAAGCGGAATATGTTTAAAAATCCATTATATTTTTTATTGGCTGGGACACTAATGGAGGGCTGCACGACAGCTCTATTTTACAAGCTGGATACTTTAATTAGGCTGGTTACTGATCAGTTGTTGGGATATCGATTGTGTCATTTATCAAAGGGCTGGAAAAGCAGAAAAAAAAATTTTTCCCTTTGGTTCTTGTTGTTCTTGTGAAAGTACAAGGCTATGTGAAGTAAGTCTTACCTCTCCTGCCTTCCGGGGCTCCAACTTCAATTTAGAGTAGTTTGCTGAGTTTGGTTTGACTAGCAGTACAGAGGCAGAGGGGAGCACTTAGTGTGGGAAAAGTGTTATAAGCCTCGACAAGAAGCTAACAGACCTTTGGCAGCTGAAAACATTTTAGTTATTTAGTATGCATAAATTGAATGTTTTAAATATTTTGTTTATCAGGATACCGAGTTTTTGTAACTGAGCAGAAAGTATAATAAATAAAATTGTTCTGGCCAAATGCTTTGCTCAGAAGGAAAGAGCTTTGGGGATCAGATCTGTGTTTCTGTTAGTGGCCTGTTCCTCTCACAAATGGTCAAGGACACAACCATGAGATGGCTTCCACACGTTTTCCTTGAAATCTGTTAGAAAGACAACCCAAGCAAGAGCAGAACCCAGTTCTCTGTGTCTCAATCCTCTTGAACACACACAGCTGGAGCTCTCCATAACTGGCCCTTCTCTGCTACCTCTTCCCACCTGTGTAACATGTTTTGTGGGCATGTTGCTCTGGATGCAGCCATTTTGAGGACACTGTAAATTTGCAGGCTGTCAACATCAAAATAGGGGGAAAATATCAAAAAGTGATAAAAAGCTCAGGAGAACCACTGCCTGGCATTGTCACAGAGTTTGTCTTAGCTTCTGGCCAAAAGACCTAGTATCTGCAGTGGGATACACTCATGGCAACCTGCGTAGGTTCTGACTTGTCCTAGAGCATATGCACTTAGTCACTGAGGGAGAGAGAGAGGAACCAGCTGGTTGGCAGAAAAACACCCTTGGCATGAACCGTATTCTTGTGTTGACACTGCCACAAGCTGTATTCCCAGATGGAAGAAAATTTGAAAGAAGCCAGTTGTAAGTGGGGGGAAAGAATAATAAAGTTAATCCTCTCTTATGTTGGCTATGAGTACTCCCAATCCTTAGCACCACATTGTCAGTATTTTTGTATTTCATATTCACAGATATTTTAACTGATAAGGCCATTTTGATTTTTCAGTTGAGAGTGTATATGCAGTAGACTTCTGGAAGAGCTTGCATTGATCATTCTCCTACTTCGCTCTCATTGACCAAGTTCATACATATTAAAAAAGCAAATGTAATTTTTCTTTTCAACCCTTAGGAGCCTACAGAGTGTGGGACATTTTCTAAGCCATGCTTTGAGAATTGTCAAACCACAATAGCCACCTCCAGGAGAAATGATCATAGCTCATTGCATCCATTTGGTGCTTACAGTTCACAAGACAAACAGAAAGGTAAGAGTCTATCCATTTCCATCTATTGCAAATAGCATGAGAAAACACAAGACTCTCTCTTTATTTAAAAAAAAAATAGAAAACAAAGAAGTTAATTAGACTAAGTGCAGACTTTGTTACTCTGAGTCATGAACACAGAGAGACGATGGGTGGAAGAGCTGACTCAGAAGTTGTGAAGCAGATTCCTGGCATTGCCTCAAGTTTAAGTAACAGTTTCTATGCTTGCTGCCCCAAACATGGAGGATTATGTGTAAAACAAACCATGCCTAGAGAAACTAAAGCAAACTGTTATTTTTTTTAACAATCTTTTAATTATTGGAGTTATCAAATGTAAATAACTATGAAACTTAAAAAATGTATGGACTAGTATTAAACCATAAGACAGTCATAACATGATTCCCAGATTTATGCTTGATTCTAGGAACAGTGGGGTAAATACCATTAACCGAGACCATTATGTAACATTTGGAATGTTCTTGTTACTCCCTCACTACATTATCTTTCCCTTATTATTCTGTACTAGTAGAGCTCAAGATGTAAAACATTTGGCCTTTCCTTTGTTTTTAAAAAATCATACTTTTGGTCACCAAGAAAAAAAATTTTTTTTATTTCTTTTTATATCCTTTTTTTAAAAAATAGCTTTAAGTTTTTTGTATTGCAAAGGCAATGCATATTCATTACAGAAAATTTAGGGAAAAGCAATAAAAAGATAATTTAATATTACTCATACTTCTATCAAAGATACTAATCGATAACATTTTTACATCTGTATTTCAAATCTTTCCTTCATACAAATATGCATATGTAAAATGAAATGAAAATGAAATATATGTAATGTTTAGGAAATTGCTCTTTTAATTAATAATACATTATGATCATCTCACTATGTCGCTGAATATTTTACAGCATTACATTCTGTGGTTGCATAGTAATCTATTCAATACAGGTACTCTTGATGTAATTGATCCCTTATTTACATTTAAGATGTTACCAAAATTTAACTATGTGGGGACAAATTCTAAACTCCTAGAACTCCATCAGAATAGGATTGTATCCTGAAAAAAAAAAAAAAAAAAGAATAGGATTGTATATCTCAGATTCTTCTAGAATTAAGCTGTTTCATCAGAATGGAACATTGTTTTTTTTTTTTTTTTTTTTCCCTCTGACTTCCTCCATTTTAGTAAGAGTAGCAGCAACAGCTGTGACCATTTATTTATTAAGTGTTTACTGACTGTTGGATTCTGTGTTAGGCAATTTACATGCACACTGGAAGTGGGTAATGCTATTATCCTCATTTTACAGATGAAGAAATAGAGAGTAAATAATTAACCCGAGACCACATACTTGATCCATGCAGAGCCTGGATCCAGCCTCTGTCTCTCTGATTCAAGTTCATTCCCTAAATCACAGCACAGACCTTGCCTTACATTAGTCCCTTGAAACTTTGAAGTCCTTTCACCTGATACCAAGGATGTCCATTAATAGCTCACTTGACTTTGTATAAGATAAAGAAACACTCTCTTTTCTCATCTTCTTTAAGAAATTAAAATTTGTCTTGACAAAGCGAGATCTCTTTCTGAGATCTTAAATCACAGTAGCAGGAGAATCTGGGGAAGGAACAGCAAGTTTTCCACAGACCAACACACCCTTCTCTCTGCCATACCCATATAATGATCAAGAACATTGCCATGTGTATTAAAATATCTAAGCTTTATATGATTTGATTGGTGTTTAATTCTCAAGCAACATGTGATACAGTGACAATCCAAGTTCAGGGTTTTATTTCTAATGATACCAGTGACATCCAAAGAAGTATTGGGCACATTATCTCCTATCTTGTTTCTTTTTTTTTTTTTTTTTTTTTTTTTTAGATTTTACTTTTTAAATAATCTCTACACCCAACATGGGACAAGGACTTACAACTCCGAGATCAAGAGTCACATGCTCCACTAACTAAGCCAGCCAGGTGCCCCTCATTTTTAATAACTATAAAATATTGATGCTGGAGTGATAATTACACAGAATATTTTTAAAGGACATCGAGATACTCGAGGAAATGGGACAGTATTTCTAGAAGGGACAGCAAAGACCAAAATAATGAAACTATAGAAGTAGTAAAAGTGTAAGGATACACGTGTAAAAAAATAAATAAATAATAGAGTCCAGTCGGCGAAGCACATTCTAAAAATAAAATGTCAGAATACTTTGAAACTTCAATAGAACGTTTTGAGTTTGTATTTTCACTGAACAGTTAGGTCCTTTGGGTAC
The DNA here is from genome assembly GCF_048418805.1 of Vulpes vulpes. Lineage (NCBI taxonomy): Eukaryota > Metazoa > Chordata > Mammalia > Carnivora > Canidae > Vulpes > Vulpes vulpes. The sequence goes on along the minus strand of NC_132795.1, from coordinate 17,128,612 downwards.
ATGTGGCCGCAGACAATTACTGGGAGTCTCTCTCTGTTCTCTTCCTCTTGAGATGTACATCCAGGTAGAACAAATTTTTGCACCAGTGAAAAACTATGCAGGTCAGCTACCTACAAGGTTCCTGCTTTACTTCCTCCCACCCCCCATGTCGATTTTCCAAGGTGACAAAAAAAAAAAAAATCCAGTTCTTTCAAGAAGGGGTCTGAACTGAACATTTTTTCCTTAGGAGGAAAAATCTATGCTATTTCCTTGTAGATCTGTTATACAATACTAAGTTAAAGAATTAGGCCTATCAAAGCAAACTCATTAAATTTTAATCATTAAGAGGCCTGTAGATGAAATTTTCTTATTTTATATAACCCTATTGACTTAGAGATAAAAATATATATAATAGAATTTGTAAACATGATGCTGTACAAGCATATGATGATCACCTCTTTGTAATATTAAAAACATTTAAAATTTTGAGAAGCACTGAGAGTTTCTGAGTTTCCGATGCCTGTGAGGTAGCAAGAGGCCGCCTAGACTCATGAAACCTGAGTTTTGATTTAACACTACCGAGTGTTTTAAGGAGCCCCTTCAGAAAAGCAGGATTGAGTTGACGAAATGTAATGTCTAGTGAGGAAAGGAACTGTTACAGCCAAAACATTAACTTCTTTTTTTCTTCCCTTTTTCCTTTCCTTTGTATATTTAAAAACCCAATGTTGATATGCTGGGTTCCATCTATTTTTGTAATAATAGTACATACCACCCACAGTTCCTTGGTTATTATATATATATATATATTCCTGTCAAGCTGTTACACGGAAAAGACATTTTTAGAACTAATGTTTGTAGAAATTGTAACACCAGAAAATTCACATTTGTGTTGGAGAATTGCTAGCAATGCTTGCAATAGAATGAGTGTGGTACTCCAAGATGGTAATGAGGACAGGGGCTGTGTCCCAAGGTTTTACTTATAAAATCCTATCAAGCATTTAAATGGTAATGAAGAACAGGAAATACCAACACTGTATTTTCTGAAGAATTTTGCTGGCAGATCTTATCCCTAGACAAGTAATAGTTAAGTAATAAGGACCATTTACCTCCAGTCTGTTATTCTCTTTTCATTGCTCTTGTCTCCCCTTTTGTACTCTACTCCTGCCTCCCCTCCCCTTTTAACTCAACTGCACCCCAGCCCATGTGTGAGTCCCTCATTGCCCTAAGTCTGCCCAGGATCACTACTCAGTGAGGGCTCCTGTAGGACTTCCATCCCCATCTCAAATCAAGCCCTTTGGTTCTGTGTCCTGCCTCACTGGATCCATGCTCCCTGGGGTCCTTTGAGCAGACACATAATGTATAATTATTCCTAATGTGCCTTCTCTGGGGAGCCAGCATGTGTCCACCCCTCTGTAGCACATAAGGCACTACCTCTGGAGCGGTGATCAGAAATTGAATTATTCTTTTCAATTTGCCTGATGTTTATTGGGTACCTTCCTTGTGCAGAATTCACTATCAGGGATTCAAAGAATACAGTGCTGTTATAGCCCTCAAGAATTGGCTTAAAATTTTTTTAATTAAATAATCTAAAGCAGGGGTCATCAAACTTTATCTCTAAAGGGCCAGATAGTAAATGTGCTATGCTTTGCAGTCCAAGGAATCTCTGTTTCAGCTCTTCAGCCCTGCCACTATAGTGAAAAGGCAGCCATAGACAGTATGTAAATGAATGAGCATAATAGTTCAATGAAACTTCATTTACAAAATCAGACGGGGGGATTTTTTTAGACCAGGGCCTTAGCTCACTGAGCCCTTGTCTAAAATCACAATCTCTTCTAGTCTCCTGATCTGGCCCTAGCAGGTCAGAGTCTATAAAACAACTAACAACAATAAAAAAAAAAAAAATGATGATGATTAAAATAAGGGTCATTGGGTCAAGAATGAAGTAGTTACTTGAGGATGCACTGTCAACATTCACAGGCATATATATAGGATGACCATCAAGACTTAATCCTGTATGTGTGATGAAATCCAGAAAAATTATTTTTGGCAGAAGAGAATTCCGTATGTTTACACTGACGTAGGGTTAATAGAGGTATTTAAGCCAAGAGAGAAAAACAATTCCTTCTAGCATCTGAATATATTTCAAAATGTACCAGGGGTAAAGAGTCAACAAAGAAGATAATTTGCCTCTGTACCTAAAGATACTTTAAAAATATGTAGATTGTCCATGTGGATGATATAAAAATTTAAAGGTAATAGAGGCAACCTGAGCTGTTTGTTTCCTCTTCCCCCTGCCCCCTGGCAATGCAATCTCTCTCTCTCTCTCTAAAAAAAAAAAAAAAAAAAAAAAAAAGTAAAGGTAACAATTGTAATAAAATTTGAAGAATCCAGAGAAGATGCTGAAGAAGAGGAGGGAGAGGAGAAAAAGTATAAAGAGGAGTTTCTCTATAGTCCAGCAAGAGAAATAGAGATAGATATATAGATGGTAGATCAATAGCTTATTGCAAAAGCAGCATGTGATAAATGTTGTAAATGGAGTAATTTTCTATAATATTAATAAACCCAAAATGCCAGTGAATAAAGACAGAGATAATATTTTTCTTGTCTTATCACCACCCAGTGAGGTGTGCATGGCAGCAGGAGGATGGGGGCTGTGCTCCATGCAGTGACTGAGGGACCTGCCCTCCTTCCATTGGTAGCTGGACAATTTCTAGAGCCTCATCCACTTCTCCTTGCAGCTGGGAGATGGAAAGGTGGAGAGAGCGCACCATTTCATAACCGCTGACACTGGGGATGTCAATGACCAGAGCAACGCATGTGCTATTGGGAAGACCCAGTCTAGGTTCAAAGAAGGCTGGGAAATGGGGTCTGTGTGTACAGGAGGAAAGCAGGAAGACAAGGAGAATGAGCACTAGTATTCTCTGCCACTGTTCTAAAACTGTTGACAGATCTGAGAGAAATAGTAAGGGTTTCATAGAGGTGATGGTATTTGAGGTGGACCTTGAGAGAAGGGTGGGACTTTGATGGATGGGAGTGGATTTTGAAGTTATGGAAGCAAATCCACTGAGGCAAGAAAGTCCAGGCTTGTGCTTGGGAAGCAGTAAGTAGTCTTGGGGAGGTAATGTGTAATAAGGAGCTAAAGTTGCCTGCCGGAAGCATAGACCATTGTTCTCTACGCTGTTTTGTGCAACTGACGTGTTTCTGAGAGGCCAATTTGCATGGTCACAGCTCTGTATATCACCAGTGTGAAAGATGGGCTAAGAAGTTGAGGGTAGAGAAATTAGAGCCAGTGGAAAATATTGTCCCAATATGTCCCTTGCCTCCAGTTTACAGTGTATTCCTTCTGTTCTATTCCTCTCAGCAAGTCTCTGGCTACCTGACTGCGGCTATATTACCAAATCAACTACATCACTTGGATGGGAGGCTAGGAAGGGGGATAGTGCTGGCTACCTCTACTAACCATGCTTGTATACCCCGGTCACCCTGCTTATCAGATCTCCTGCTTCAAGCCTCCTACCCAGGGATGTGTCAGCACTGCTATGACTGCCTCCATTGGAGCAGGGTTCTCCATAGAAGAACCAATGGGTTGTCTATGTATTTATATGTATTTAATGTATAATATACGTTATATCGTACACCATATAACAATATATAATGCATAATATATAATAATGTATATAATAATAACATATAATAACTAATGTAATATAATGAGACTTACTATAAGGCATTGGTTCACATGATTATGGAGCCAGGCATGCCCCGTCTGTAAGGTGAATGGGCAAGCTAGACACCAAGCAGAGCCAACAGGGTAGCCCCAGTGTGAAAGCCATCAGACTCAAGACCTAGGAAGAGTTAATATTTCTGTTTAAGTCCAAGGGCAGGAAAAAGCCAGTATCTCAGCTTGAAAACAGGCAGGCAGGAAGAATTCTCTCCTACTCAGAGGAAGGTCAGCATTTTGGTTCTACTCAAGCCTTCAGCCGATTGGATGAGGTTCACCTACATTGTTGGGGGACAGTCTACTTTACTGATTTAAATACTAATCTCATCCAAGAAACAACTTCCCAGAAACACCCAAAATAGCGTATGACTAAATATTGGGGTACCCTGCGCCCCGTCAAGTTAACACGTAAAAGTAACCATCACATCTGGCACGTGGGTGGGTTAAGCATGTTCAGTTACCAGCAGCATTTCACAGGGATAGAGATGCTTTCCTCTTGTTCCAACAGTCAAGAATAAATAGGATCCACTTTTCACCAAATCTCTCACTGTAATAGATACACAGTAGAGTTTAGGACGTATAGAGTGGTAATCTTTCAGTTGCTTATTAGCACTTTGCATTTGTAAATCTGTGTGAATATGCACCATCTAGTATGATCCTTATATTCCCGTACTGAAGCTATTCTCATCTCCAGTTTATAGATTTTAAAAAAACGAGGTTTAGAATAAATAGGCCAAGTTCACATAGTAGTGGGAGCCATGACCAGAGACATGGCAGCTTTGTTGCACAAACTTTACCCTTACCCAGGCTGCACTCTCATGCTTTTCATACATTCATTAATACTGGTAATAAGTATGAGCATTAAATGACATAATGTACGTAATACTTAGCACAATATCTGCTATGCAGTAAGATCTCAGCAGACCTGCTTGTTATGGGTTGTAGTAATATATAGGATACATGTCTATTTTTTCCCAAGTAGAATGGATTGAAAAAGTGTACATTTTAGGTGGGTGAAAAAACAAGTCTGACCCTAGTCTTTTACTGCCAAGGCCTCAAACTCCCTTATTTCCATTGTAGCACAGATGCAAAAAGAGTATTTTCTTCCCCTCTACCATCTCTAAATGATGAGTAGATATAAAGTATCTCATTTTTTAAGTACTTTTTGCCATTAAAGAAAATACCTAAATCACCACATAATCCGGAGTGTTCATGAGAGAGTTTTGTTTACAAAACGGTTAAGGTATAAAAGAGATGACTTTGTTAATCTTCCACAGAGCACAAGTCATGAGCGACTGTCAGCCTTTCATAGGTGGGGAAAGATATTCAAGATGCACAGTCTTGACTTGCCATAGATTGTCAGCAGGTCACCAGTGTAAAAACCTATTAGCAGGTTTAGATTTCCTCATACAGGGCTGTATTAGTTCTCATACAAATCCTTCAGTCCTGTAGGAAGACTTATTTATTTCAAGGTTGGTTTATGTGTTGGTGAAAATTGCATCTGTGAGATGAACTGAAACAAAGTCAGGCACCGAGCACTTCTGCCTCCCATTTACTACAGCTTCATTGGTTCTTTGTTTTTTAGAGCTATTGCTTCCCAGTGACGGATGGGCCGAAAGTGAGGTCCCACCTTCACCACCACCACATCCCATTCTGGAATTGGGCACTGAAGATTACAGCCACAGGTATTGATAAAATGATATATTGTAAATGTTCCCCCATTATGGTGTTTCTGGGAAAACCCAGAAGCCTTATTTTAACTCTATTTCTTTCCACAATGGAAATCTCAGCATCTATAATTCCTTTTCAGTGAAAATCTCACAGCTAAAACTAATAGTTTAGAGTGTTCATATTTTGCTTCCTGGAATTTAAGATTCATCATATATTATAAAATATTTAAGAAATTTGTTGAACTTTCTTTTTTAACATGTTGAAAAACCAGAGAACTCAGAAGGTTCTATGGGAAGGTATAAAACAAAACTGAGAGGACATAAAGCTTTGTGGGTTTTTTTTTTTCATTTATAATTGGCAAACCCTAAAGGTATTTTAAAAATAAATGTTCCAAGAAAGTTAATGGAATCTAAAAATTAAAGCAACACCATATATAATCTAAAATATTGAAAAGAGTGCCCAATACTATATCCACTCTGTAATAGAAACAAAAAAATCAATGATTTTTAGAATCTCACAAGCATGAGAGAGAGAGATTTACTAAGTATACACACCATCTGACTCGTGGAATTCATAGATTTTGTTCTTCTGATGAGTTTTAAAAATCATTAACTTGCCCCTTTGCTATTTTCTGTATTTATTATGGCTGTTAAAAACTGTGTATTTTATTCCATTCTATGTCCCATGATAATCCTGTGAAATTTTTTCATTTTTCTTGCAGCAATGCTGTTGTCATTCCTATTATGCTTTTTATTACAATCTGCTAAAAATAAAGCAACACAGAAAGAGTATAGCTAACTCTATTAGCCGGAAGCTTACATATATTTAGCTATCTCTGATTCCTAAATTTTTGAAGTCAGCTATCTTACTCAAATATAATTTCGCCAACTGGATTGATAATTACAGTAATGTTCTAGATCAGTTTTCTAGAGGTTTCTTGAAAGAAAATGTGGACATATTTGGTTTTGTTCATTTCCATTGCCTGCCTCCATCCTGAAGCAAAAATGACAGTTTGGTGGCCATAACAAAACGCATTTAAAAAATAATTGCATTCATTCTACTTTACTGTTTATCATCTGTACACATGCAAAAGTGTTGGGATAATGCAAAGATGAATCAGATATAAAGCCTACCCTCAAGAAGATGGTAGGCCAATAGGTTAAAAAAAAATGTCAACTAGCACACAGGACACAAAGTAGTATTTACTAGAAGGTATAGATAAAAAGCCCTGGACATCCAAGGTAGAGGAGGATGATTCCAGATGGAAGAATTGGGTAAATGTTATGGGGAAAGTGACGTTTCATCTAAATCTCAAAGTATGAATTGGAGGTGGACATGACAAAGGCCCAGGACGGAGGGGAATTCCAGAGAGAGGAAGCTGGGAAAGGAAGTTGATTTGTGCAACTTGTATCATGGCTGATTGGCCAGATGTTAGAGCCCAGAGTGCAAAGATAAGGAATACAGACTTCCCTCATTAGATAGTCCAACCTTGTGGTAGGGTTTCAGCAGACAGCACGATAAGACCTGGGTCTTAATTGTGTACAACATGCATTAGGTAGCTGGAGAGAGGTTAATATCCACTGGAAGCCAGAGACTTTCTGGATATTTTCTAGGGCAGTAACAGTGAAAGGTACTAAGGATCTGTACTGGGGAGGGTGGGGAGAAGCTTTCAGATGAGAAGCTTTCAGGTGAGGAGAAGCTCTTCAGGTGAGAGAGGGCATCGGACATATTGCAGAGATGGAATTGTCGGGGATTAGCAACTGCCTTTTTGGTTGCTTCAGTGTCTCCACAGATTTCTTGGGGGGAGGGAACAACAACGGGAGGTGCTGAGGACAGTATCAGGTTGAGTGAGTTCAGTTGTGGATGGAGAAAGCCATAAACAAGGATAGTCTGGGGACTGGCAAGAGAAGAAAGGGCTGGCAAGAATGAAGAGAGGAACAACATGGCTGGAGAAGAAGGGGCAGAGCCAAAGACATTTTTGAGATGGAAGGAACAAATGTAAAGCTTTGAAACTCTTCCCTTTGGGATCTCGTGACCTGCACCATCCTGCTAGCTGCTGCGTTGCCTAGGTGACCCGCAGCAGCAGGGGGGTTTGGGATCTGTGGAACTTGGGATGGAGGGAGGACTGGAAGGGAGCCAGGAGGGCTGAGCAAGGGAGGCTGCCCTGGCTTTCAAAAAAAAAAAAAAAAGTTAAAAGCCCTCTAAAAGGAAAAAGTGGTGCTTTAGGGATGTAGCCAGTCTTGTGAAACAGAAAACAACTATTGCATGAGAAGTGAGACACGCATGTGATCAAACTTAATGCCTGTATCTTGAACCAAAATGACATCAGGAATTTACTGAAAAGTTACTTAGAGTTTTATGACACCAATTATTAGACAAAAGTTTAGAATATATGTGTCTAAATACAAAATACATAGAAAGGAAGTATATTTTCTACTGTGATATCTCAGGGAGAGTTTAGGGCAAATTAGTAATAGGTGGAATATATTGAGTTTTGTTAACAGTTTAGACAATATTTGGTTATTCCCTACATGTTCATGTTTTTTCTCTCTCCCTTCTCTCTGGGTTCTCTGTGTCTGTCTTTCCCTTTCTTCCCCTCTTCCCTGCCTCCCTCCCCTCCCTCCCTCCCTCCCTCCCTTTCTGCATCTACTCTCACTCATAGTAGCCAATTGTTGAGGCCTATTCATGGATGAACACCTGAGACTTCAGATTTTTTTTCCCCATACCTCTCAAAATCTTCTTCTCCTTCCTTTTTATTTCTGACAGTTCTCCTTGAACATTCATGGCTGGGTCTTCGATGTCTTTCACATTCCTGATTTGTCACCACATTCAGGACACTGGCATATGTTTCATGCTACCTTTATTTATTCATTATGCAGCATAATTTGACATTGAGCATCATTTCTATTTGATAGATTCCCTGGTTGCTCATGCTGAAAACATGGCCTTTATCTAAAACATGTCTTTGGCCTGCTGTCAGCTTGCAGTTTCCCACAGCCTCCACTGCAGCCCACTCAGCCATGAGCACATGCTAACTTTCTTCAAAATTAAAATATGTCATATTTTCTGGTTAATCGTTGTGTCACCCTTTCCCTCCAAAAATTTTCAATTTGTAGCATAAAATTACAAATGGTTTTACTAGTCTCACTTACTGTCTAAAATATTTCCACAGTAACTAATTCAATACTGCACCTCATTATTTAAGTCCACTATATGCTCATATTGGCTCTATTCCTGTAATTTCTCATATTATACTTCCCTCCTTAAATATCAGCCGTATCTTGCCTTATTTCTTATTTTGTACCTTGGCAAAGTGGGTCCTTCTACCGAAGATTTCAAAACATATACTTGGTCATATTCAAAGCAATGGCAATAGAGTATAAATCACTTTCATCAATTTAATGGATACATTCAGGTATATATAGTGTATATATTTGAACATTTGTTATATTCATTTATAGAAAGCAGGTTTTTATTTCTTGATTAGCTTTCATTGTATCTAAATATTTGTACCAAAAAATCACTTTAGATGGATCCTTACTTGATGTTATTACATCAAGTGGCATTGCCACCTTACTTTTTTTTAAATGGGGATGTGGATAATTGTTTCCCAGAAGTCTCAAAAAATTTGAGTTTTTGTATTTAATTTGCCTAGTTTGGTAAAGTAAGACAATAAAGCAGGTTAACCAGTATGTTACTCAGTTGGGTAGATTCCCATAGTCTCCCTTGAGCAGAGCACTTTAAATGCAGTGTGACCTAAGTTTTAATGAGGAATATTCATGTTGGACCTAAACCACCTCCCTAATGGCTTTCATTGTAACATAGGGCATCTGTTTGGGTTAACCCTTTGATTTCCTTTTTACTTCATGGTATGTAGCACTCTACTGAAACAAAAAGCTAACGTAGAATGCAAGCAGCATAAGAGAATAAATGAGGGATCCCTGGGTGGCGCAGCGGTTTGGCGCCTGCCTTTGGCCCGGGGCGCGATCCTGGAGACCCGGGATCGAATCCCACATTGGGCTCCCGGTGCATGGAGCCTGCTTCTCCCTCTGCTTGTGTCTCTGCCTCTCTCTCTCTCTCTCTCTTTCTCTCTCTGACTATCATAAATAAATAAATTAATTTAAAAAAATAACTTAAAAAAAAAAGAATAAATGAATCTGCACAAAAAGGGAAACTTTTGATTTCTATAGAGTCAGTATCAGCCCATTTGTACCCCAGGCTGGCCACCATTTTAGCCACAGCTTTTATGGCTCTGAGAAAGACAATGTTAAGAAACCACAGTCCTGGCCCTCACTTTGCCACTGGCCAGCTGTGTGACCTTGGGACATCAGCCTCCTCTTTGGGCCTCCGTATCTTATCTATAAGATGAAGAGTTAGATGAGGTGACCTTTAATGTCTTCCGGCTCTTAAATTCTCGGATTCTGTGAAGGCCATGAGTCTTTCTGACACTAAAACCACATCATCACAAGAGATCAAAGGATGTAAAACTAAGTGCAAATAAAGGTCGAATAACACATTTAAAGGCAAGTGCCTCCAAAACAGCAAGGCTCAGGGGGAAAGCTCATGTTCACAATAGCGTCTCAGAATTCTTCTTTAAAATGGGCCGAAACAATTGGAGTGTTATTGTTGCACCAGGCCAGTGTCAGTAACACTGGTAGTGCAAGGATTTTTGCTCACAATTGGCATATTTGTCATCACTAGTTACCACATCTAATATACTTTATATATGCCAGTGGTTTTTATCTATGAAAATAGAAGCCAGACACCAGCAAAGAAGTCAGAAAAACAAAAAAGGAAAAAAAGAAAAGCTTTATAAAGAGTAGATTTTAATTTCTTGAGAAATTTTCATGAAACTATGTGCCATTTCTTCACTGAAGACTATCTCAGGCCCTTTCTAACCTACAGTAATAAAAGAATTACCAGCTCACTTTTATTGAGCTCTCCTTGTGTTCTAGATACTACTGTTAGCATATACTGTTATCTTTATTTCTTACGACTCTACACATTTTAATACTGTCTACTGTACATACTAGTACACAGAGGCCACACACCCTGGCACATTGCTCTGAAGTCCAGGCTCCTAACCATCACAACACAGTACCCTCAGCCACACTTGTGATGAACATAACATGAGGTATAAACTTGTTGGAGTCACTATACTGTATACTTGACACTAATAAAACATTGTGTGTCAAGCTTACCACAGTTAAAAATAAATAATATTGGGCAGCCCGGGTGGCTCAGCAGTTTAGCGGTTCAGCCCCAGGTGTGATCCTGGAGACCCAGGATCCAGTCCCACATCGGGCTCACTGCATGGAGCCTGCTTCTCCCTCTGCCTATGTCTCTGCCTCTCTCTGTGTGTGTGTCTCTCACGAATAAATAAATAAAGTCTTAAAAAAATAATATTTTTTTAAAAAAAAGGGAAAAAATTAAAAATAAATAGGAGAGGGGGCTTTTAGTCACAGGTCTACTGAGACTTGGACAAAAGCAGAGAAAGAAAGAAACCTGAGAAATCCTATCAAGGACTCGCAAAGCAAAAATGTATGATCATTTGGGAAACAAATGCAAGTCTACTTATTTACTTGCTTAGTTATTTCCTAAATTTTTCTACTGGCACTTACTCTGTTCCAGAAAATATGCCCTTTACTTTACAAATCTTTATATTTTTAATTTAAAAACTCATTTTATCTCTTAACAACCCCATGAAGTAGGGAGTGTGGTTATACCCATTTTATGCATGAGGAAATTGAAGCACAGAGAGGTTCAGTAACGTACGTGGGTCCCACAGCTAGACAGGAGCAGAGCCAGGCTTGCTCTGGCATCTGGGCTCTTGAGCTCTGTGCTCTGCTGCCACCTGTCATGGGTAGTTTCTTGAGCCACTTGCTGTATTACAATAATGGAAGTTCATTTATTCACTCAGCAATATTATTATTGCTGCATTTTAATTTTAATATTGCTGCAAGGCAGTATTGAATGTGCATAACTAATGGGTTTCAAGAAAAGATTAAACTTATTTTGGTACATTTGGCTAAGAAATTAAGATCCCCTATACATTTTAGACGGATTCTCATTTGTAAGAGTTCATTCTTTTTATTGTTGCTCTATTGTTTATAGTGTCAAATCCCAACTGTTTGAAAACCTCTACTTCAGTACTTTCAGATTTATCAGATACTTGATTTGAGTTTCACTGAATTTAAAACTCGAATAAAGTTATGCTGAAATGAGCCACCATATTAACTTTCTAAATATATAAGAATATCAAGGGAGAAAGCAGCTGTAATTTAATTTATGAAATTTATAAATATGATTTATTTCTAGACCAAGAAATAAGGCATTGTCTGTAATTCCCTTGTATAATCTCCTCCATCCTCAAGCAGAATAAATAAAATATTTAGCAGAAATAGAATTCTCTGAGATTGACTACAAGTACTAGGAAGCCTATAATGGGTATTTAATGTATCTGGTGTCTAAACTGTCAACTGTGCTTTTGATGTTATTTCCTTTTCATATTATTAATGAGCAGAATATTTTCTCAGTATTAACATTACTTTTAGGAAATAGGCCTAAATAAAATTGAAGACCAAGCCACTGCAGCCAGCAGTCTTTCAGCAGGATGGTTTTCTCTAAAGGATATAAGCCTTTCACTTGTTTTGAAAGAAAGGGCATGCTTAGCCCTCAGAAATCTCTTAACCCCGCTTTTAGGCTCTGCGAATATCTGGTGACCTCCTTTGAAGTGCCAGTTCTTTCCAGGCTCGGCTTTCCCATTTGAAGTTATATATTGTACAGCAGGATCCCAATTAGCAGAAATCAGTGAAGAGGAAAACATGATATTAGCCAGAGAATATTTTATTTAAATTGTAGAGTGTGATAAAATATATAAAAATAGAGTTGCTACATCTCATAAAAGCAACCTGAGATTCAAGAATCGGTTGATAATACATGGTTGGGAGCTAGAGAGGGAACAACGAGGGGCTGGGTTCAAAATGAGAACTGCTTCCTTTACGAAAAGAGAAAAAAAAAATCATTCTAAATCTAAATACAGCATATGGCTTCTTTCCACAGCTCTGGGGTGGATTCGGCAGTATATTTTCCAGATCAGCACATCCACTTCAGATCTGTGACACCGGCCAGGCAGCCCGAATCAATGAATCTGAAAGCCTCAAAGAGCATGGACCTTGGTAAGTGAGGGTGAGTGACATCCAGGTCAGCGCTCCAGCCAGCCCATCTATCTTCCTGAATGTCCTCCCTTTGTTTCCTCAGCTCCAACCGTAGGGGGCAAAGTCTGCCCAAGCCTGGAGGAGGGGATGTTGGTCATCCCATCTTCCTGTCTCCTCTCCCACATTTAATTGTAATTACCCCCTTTTAAATGAGAGGTAAATGACATTTTTATAAGGTGGTCCATATAGGTCAGAAAAACGTGATTATTCCTTCCGGATGATCTGAATCATAAGCTTACCATAAGCTTACCATAAGCATCGGTAACTCACCTGCCTTTATATTTGTACTCTCACCTCTGCTACTGTCTTTGCAGTTCTCCTGTACATAGCCTCTGTGGGGCCTGGAAAGATAATACAATTAACTGAATCCTCTTCCATGGGGTTTCTCATCTCGGTGTGCAATAGATAGGGATGGCACCAGTGGGGAAGGTTTCTCTCTTTAAATGCCCATCTCCAGATCCTGTTAACACCAGAGGGGTAAAGGGTCCTTGAGTTTGTCAGATTGAGGGTGTCAAGGTACCCTGCATCCATGCCTGAACAACTTCATCGAGGTTCTCTTCTTAGCTCTTTGGGGAATTTCTGTATGACTTTCGGCTGCTAGGGCAGAGCAAGGGCCCTTGGAAACTGTGTTCTCCAGGTCCTAGAATCGGGGACCCCAGAGGACATCTCAGACACCCAAGCACATCGCTGTGCTCTCATGGGCTGTTGGAGAAAGGTTATGAGGAGAGAGAGGACTATGAGAGAAAGGTGAAAACTGCACAAAGTAAATCCTCAGCAAATATTCATTGCTGCTGGGTGCTCACAGGCCATGCTTTGCAAATGTTTTCTCTTGAGATGTATTGCATATTTCATTAGTAGCAACAAGAATAGAGAATAATCAAAACCGTATGCTCCACAAAACAATCTGATAAATAGTGCTTATCTCTAACTCATTTACAGGAGTTAAAAAAAATATTCAATCATGATGAAACAAGAGAAGTTGATTCTATTTTCTATAAATTAACTAGATTACTAGGATACATTTGCTCTGATCACCCAAAGCAAGAGAGGGATAGGAAGTCTAAGCACTGGTCAGAAAAGGGGATTTTCCCCAGTGTGAACCTTTGATAAACCAAAGGATATTGCATGACAGTGACCTAGGCTATTACTAATAATTTGGGGAACAATTTATTTTTATAAAGTGCTTGATAAATATTTTTTTGTTCTGTCTTCCCAACTTCTCTGAAGAAAATAAATAGATAAAAATCTCTTAATTTAGGGCAAGAATATATTACTATTTTCCTCATTTAATTAAAACAAAAAGTGACCAGCAATACAGTTTAAAAAAATCTCTGCAAAAGAAAAAAATGGCATTCATTTTAAGAAAGAAAAACTGCTGTCCAATTTGTACAAATAAAACCCAAGGCATATCCAGAAACAATGTACAATGTACAACCCAGAAATGTACTTCTGGGGGTTTTTTGTTTGTTACTGAAAACTTGTTTTTGAGAAGTTTTCTTTTTTTACATTGAAATAGCCCTTCCAAAATATGTATAATAGCAGTCACTGATTGTATTCTGTTGTACTTCTACCATAAATGACAATAGGAATGTTTGTTCAATTTACGTCACTAGGTAGAGGTCATAAGCTGTTTTCTTTAGGACATGAGTGCCAAAGCTTTGGCTTAAATATTCTGTACAGCAGATGTGGTAAAATATGGTATAAAAACATTTCATATACCATCCAAGTTTGGTCTCTTTCAGAAAATGCCAGTTTAAAGCTAAGAGTCTTGCAGAGGGCACCAAGGGTCAGCATTCTAGAACCATTCTGAACCCTTGTCCCCTAGACAATTGAGGGAGCTCAATAAATCTGTTGGTTTTCTTAGTGCATAAACTCAGATGATACCAGAATGGTAAACATTTCAAAGTGTCTTTCCTGTTTGGTTAGGTGAAAAGAATATTGTTAATTTGTTTCATTTTCTGTAAGTAGCAGTGGGCCAACATAAGGAAATAATATGTTTACTAAAAAGGATAGTAGTTATGCTTATAAGGATAGCAGGGTCAAGATCCCATTTTAAAAAAGGGAAAAATCAGCCATCAATCAACCCACCCTAAGGTATTTAGGCTGAATATCAAATTAATGCTTTTGATAAAAAGCATTTTGGCCCTGGGAAAAGAGCAATTTCATATGGTTCAAAATTTTTTAAAATAAAACTTTTTATTTATCTAGTATTTTATGTTGGATAGTTCTTCTATACAAAGTCTGCAGGACTCTTTGAAGGCTAATGGTCCCCATTAATAGTACCTTTGTTTTTATTTCATTTTTGTTGCTGAGTCTAAGGTAGCATTTTAACTTGCATATTATGTACAAATTATTTTAAAGGTGAGTGAGTTCCATTTGTTTAATTTCACTCGTTTCAAAAGACAGCACTTGAAGGGGGGGAAGCGTTCTTATCCTCAGATACAAACATGATTTAAAAATAGTTTGCTATGTATACGTAGCACTCTATTTGTTGCACCATCTATGTACATATGTCTATATCATGTGTTGTGGGTTTTTTTTATAATAGTTGTATGCTGTTATGTGAATGAATCTGGATTTACAATTGACCTTCCTCCTTTTGACTAAATTTGGGATTGAGAGTTTGGGTATTTTTTTGGTTTGAGCTTTTTTTTTTTTAGGGTATCTATTTGTATTTCACATTCTGTGATTTGCTTATTTATATCATTTGCCAAAAAAAATCGATTTCTTAATTTTTTATCTTTAGAATGTTGTAATGGGGGCACTTGGGTTGCTCAGTTGGTTAAGCCTCCTATTCTTGGTTTTGACTAAGGTCATGATCTTTCAGGCTGGGAGATCTAGCCCCATGTCAGGCTTCCTGCTCAGTGAGAAGTCTGCTTGAAGATTCTCTCCCTCTGCCTCTCCCCACAACTCTTACACATAGGCATGCACAAACGCAGGCATGTGTATGTGCGCTCTCTCTGTCTCACTACCTACAGTAAATAAATAATCATCTTTAAAAAAAAAAGATGTTATATATATTGCAAACAATTTCTCACAATCCATTATTTGTCTTCTTAGTTTGATTATGATATTCTTTACTATGAAGATTTTAGTCTCATGATAAAAAATTTCCATCTTTTCCTTCATGACTTTTAGGTGTTATAACATTATTTTCTTCCAGTACTTCTAAAGGCTTTTAAAAAAATGTTTCCAATCTATAATATATTTATCCATGGTGTGTGAGGTGGAAAAATGTTTATTCACGATAATAGGCAAATTATTAAGAACATTTCTTGACTTTTATATCCTTTCCCCATTAAAGCAGAATGCAATAACATTGAATACTAAATTTCCTTACGTACATGGGTCAGTTTCTAGACAAATTCTATTGATATATTTGTCTCTTCCATGCCAATGTCACCCTATTTATATTATCATTCTATTGCAGTGTATTTTGATAACTTATAGGAAACATTTCCTCTGATTTTTCTTCTTTTGTAAAATCACTCTGGCTCTTCATATACATTTACTCCCGTATGAACCTTAGGTCAGCTCATCAAAATGAATTTAAAGATTAAACAAGAATGCTTCCACTGTGTGTGTGCACACACATGCATGTGTCCATTAATTATGACTTCATTGATGGTTCTTAATAGAAGAAATGTTTTTATCAAGTTAGATAAATGTCCTTGTATTCCTAGCTTCTTAAAAAGTTTACTTGCTTATTGTGTTTAATCAGTAATGGTTGCTGATTTTTTTTAAGTAAGTTTTAAGGATCTATACAGAATGACCATTCTGTGTATTTTGTCCTTTATTAATATAGTGAGTTTTGGTAATAGATTCCACAATATTCAGTCTGTGTTCTTTCTGAATAACCCTCAAATCTTCTCTGTACTCAAAAAAGGTAGAAATGAATAGTATATTATCTATGTTCTCTAAAATGTAGGTATAAAACTTACAATTTGATTCAGTGTCATGAATTCCTATATATCCATTATAGATTTTTTTTAGGTTATTCTGCCTCAATATTGTGAATACTTTTGCTGGCATGCATGTGGCCACCTTAAGACAGATCAGAAATGATTAAAATGATGAATAGAAGGAAATTTATTTTTAAATAATTGGATGTAACTATGCTTATTCAGAGGGGTTAGGGTGTCATTTTCTGGGTTTTCCAGAAAATCAATCTTTTCCTACTAATTGTAGACTTTCCTCTATTTATTTAAATTACCAGAATTACTATGTTCAGTCTGGATCCCTTTAATTTGCTCATAATTGAGCTTGTGTGGGTGTTGAGTTGGAAGCTCTCAGGAGCTGAATAACACAGCTGCCTCTTTGGCCTTTGGCATAGGGTTTTCCCCCAAAGAGCTGCCCTTTTGGCAACATGCCAGAGAGTTACATTCAAAGACTTTTTGATGAGACCTAAACATCTTTAATTTCCAAGCCTGGTGTTTTATGACCCTGTAATACTATTTAAGAATTAATCTGAATTATTCAAGGGACAGCACTTCAGTATTTTGGCCCATCCTTTGACCTAATCTATAGGCCTATTCAAAGTTCAGTTTAAAATGCTGTTCCCCACAAAGTTTTTGTTAGTTGTTTTGGATTTTGTGTGTGTGTGTGTGTGTGTGTGTGTGTGTTTGAGAGTTTTCACTTTTGTTTCAAATTGGCCTTCTCCCATTTCAGAAGGGTGTTCTGTAACATAGTTAGAGACTGAAGACAGCACAGATGGAAGCTGCTGGCCAGCTGTCCTGCCTCTGTTCAATGAGAGGAAATGAGCTTCAAGTGATGCATGAGGCATTCAGACAAAAGTTTAGGAAGTTCCCTGACAATGAAGATCGTTAACATTCCATGTCCTACAGTCTCTTAAAAAAGTTCATGTACCTTGGATGACTCTAAGATCTATAGTTCAGCAATTTTATTTTTCTGTTAGTTGCTTTTTCTGACTTTTCCTAAGATGGAAAATGTTTGTAGATGCCCACAATTGAAGGAAATTATAAATAAACTGATTTCTAGGATCAACAAAGGTAAATAAATACTTAGATCATGTTTTGAATATAACCCTCTCATACACGTCAGACGCTCCTCTTGGAGAAGTTAGGTGTCTCTAGTATTTGATCAAAGATGGGCATGCAAAAAAAGTTAATTAACCCCACTCTTCTAATATTTTCTCCTTAAAATGATTTTTTGGGCATGCATGTGCAAGTGTTCACAGGGACTCAGGACAGTCTCTGTTCCCCCTTCCTCACAAGGCTAGCTGCCTGGCCTGTATCTGTAGGTGCCCAGAGGTGGATTGGAGAGTCAAGACTCCCCAAAGCCTCCTCCAAATCCTTAAGGCCTGCAGGACAGGATGCCCACTGCCACACACACACACAATTTTTTTTTTTTGTAGCGTGAGGTATTTCCATATGCATTCTTTGCAATAAGACAAAAATCCTGAACAGTAAATACATAGAATATTTATAAAATCATCTGTTCAGATAATCGTGATGCTGGTTTATCAGTTAATATATATTATGTATGCCATGTAATCTATTAATAGATATCTTAATATAAATTTGCATGTATATCAATGGATCGTCCTCATTGTCCATCAGTAAGCAACATCTCTGATGATAGTGAGAGCTGCATGGTGTTGTGTAAGATAAAACTGACTCATTAAAAGAAAAAACAAAAACAAACTTGGTTGGTAAGGAAGAATTAATGGTAACGCTAACAGAAAATATCCATTAACTAACTGTGAAAGACGAGGGAAGAGTACCAGGACATAGTCAGGTGTATGTCCTAAGCTTTAGGAAGGCAAAATTAAGGAATTGCAGGAATTGCAAAATAAAGGATATTGCAGATAATGTTTATCATCCATTAAACAAATGTTTATGGAGTGCATATTGTGTACCTTCAACACTGAAGCTTCAATTAAAAAGAATGAAATCTTGCCATTTGCAACAACATGCAGGGAACTAGAGAGCATTATGCTAAGTGAAATAAGTCAATCAGAGAAAGACAAACACCATATGATTTCACTCATATGTGGAATTTAAGAAACAAAACAAATGAACATAGGGGAAGGGAAGGAAAAATAAGATGAAACAGGGAGGCAAACCATAAGAGATCTAAACTCTAGGAAACAAACTGAGGGTTTCTGGGGGTGGGGGGGGGACGCAACTGAGGATGGGCATTAAGGAGGGCACAGGATGTGATAGGCTCTTTTTATAGTGAGGTTATTATACTGCATAGGTTATATACTGGTTTATAGGTTATATAGGTTTATAGGTTATTATACTGCAACTCATGAATCACTAAATTCTACCTCTGAAACTAATAATGTAATATATGTTCATTAAATTAAATTTAAAAAAAAAAAAAACACGGATGCTTCAGGAGAAAATATGAGAAATGGTGTTTGCTGCATGTATCTAGATTGAAAGTCTAACAGGAAAGGAAAACCCAAGAGTTAAGGAAAGATTCCCAAAAGGAAATTCTGGCATGATGATGATAACTTATCTCCAAGAGGAACAAAAGGGAGAAGGGTGAAGATACTAGTGTGGCTGCTTCAGGAACTTACTGATAACCTTGGGTATGTAGAAGAGAGGAAGAGAAAAAAGCAAATGGTTAAAAAGAAAAAGGAAAAATGGGAGAGAGTAGCAGTCGTCTAAAAGAATAAATGCAGGAAGAGCTGAACAGCTGCTTGAAGCTCGAAAAACCTGTAAGAGTTAGACAGCCAGGCTATTTTTAGAACACGAAAAA
The DNA here is from genome assembly GCF_048418805.1 of Vulpes vulpes. Lineage (NCBI taxonomy): Eukaryota > Metazoa > Chordata > Mammalia > Carnivora > Canidae > Vulpes > Vulpes vulpes. The sequence goes on along the minus strand of NC_132795.1, from coordinate 17,109,295 downwards.
GAAAGTGTGTGAGGGGCCCATTGTTTAGAGCACCTAACAGCTGTCAGGTGGAACGCAGAGCCACCCGGTTCCTGTGTTAATTTTATCTTCATGAACATAAGAGAATGATGTTCAAACGGGAAAAGCATGGCTGCCAGCGAATGGAAGGAGGCAGTTTATATTCCTGCACACTAAAAGCATCATGCTTCTAGAACAGTGTCCCTGATCATGAGAAATTATGAAAAGTACTCCTCACACTGGAGAACAGGAAGCAAATTATCAATTTCCCAATTCTGATGAATTCCAGAAATGACTGGTGAAACTACTGCTCCCAACACTGATCCACAAAGAATATCCATGTTTGTGAAATGAAAAGAGAAAGAAAAAGTGGTCATACAACCTCCATGAGAAGGATCTCAGAAACAACTGATGTCTTCTTTTCTTTTTGAATGTACTTCTAGACCTAAATCAGGGAAATATTATAGTTTACTTTGATCTAACAGTATGTTAATTTTTTATTGAAACTTAAAGGCCAGGACGCCTGGGTGGCTCAGCGGTTTGGTGCCGCCTTCAGCCCAGGGCCTGATCCTGATTGAGTCCCACATCAGGCTCCCTGCAGGAAGCCTGATTCTTCCTCTGCCTATGTCTCTGCTTCTCTCTTTGTGTCTCTCATGAATAAATAAAATCTTTAAAAAAAAATTTTTTTAAAGAAATTTACAGGCCAAATCATACAGGAGAGTAGGTAAAAGCATGAGAATGTCCATTCTAAAGTTGTGCTAATTAAGACTCATAGTCATCTTGAAAGGAACAATATAACATATAGGACTGTGTCCTGGGAGCTTCTCCTTACATTCTGAACAGAATTTGATGAAGAGTGGTGGTGTGTAACTTGGATGAGGGTGGTACGAAAGGCATTCTTACCAAAGTTTCAGTGGATGCTGCCTCAGAGAATTGGGTAATATATGAGATTGACAGATTTAGCATTCAGCTGATTTCTCCAGAACTCAAGGCAGAATTTAACAAAGAATGACTCATCCATCTCCCAAGCATTTGTTGGCTATTCAGTATATCTCAGGCCATATCCTGGGTGAAGAAGACTAAAGCTCCTCTCCTGTGGTGTTTTCATGCACGTTGGGTAAATAGATGAGAGAGCCTTACCCAAGTAAAAAAAAATCAGAAGACTTCAGATAGAAGTGATTTCTCTGAAGCCAAATCCAGATAGAGATGAAGACTGGGGAGAGGTGAGTCTACTTTAGAGAGGGTGATGAAACAAAGGTAATGTCATGAAGTCAGGTTCAAAGAAATCAATTGTCCAAGTACAGGATTTAGGAAACTGGTATAATAACGGTGACTGAGGATGCCCTGTGTTTTAGCTGATTGCCTGATATGGCCAACCTCAGAGGTGGTTCTGTGTTGCCAGATCAAGGAAGATGAGAGTTTCACTGTACTCTGGCCTCATCATAACACATCTATAGTACTGTATTTAATTCTGGGTACGATATTTTAATAGAGACAAAAACAGAGTGGAATGCATCCAGATATGATGGGCCTAGAAACCATGTCTGATATAAAACAGTTGAAAGAAAGATATCTTGCCTGGAAGAGAGAGATGGCTTAGGAAGCATATGAGAGCCCTCCTCAGATATTTTCATGGCTGCTACGAAAAACTCAAATCTGGGGGCACTTGGGTGGCTCCTTCAGTTAAGCGTCTGAGTTCAGCTTATGTCATGATCCCAGGGTCTTGAGATCCGGCCCCACATTGGCTCTCTGCTCAGCAGGTAATCTGCTTGTCTCTCTCCCTCTTCCTCTGCCACCCCCCCCCCCCCCCGTCGCTTTTGCTTGCGCTCTTACTCTCTCTCAAATAAATAAATAAATAAATAAATACATACATACATACATACATACATACATACATAAATAAAAATATTTTTTTTAAAAAACCCTCAAATCTGTTTGAAATTGAATCTGCACCCCAAACATATCAGGTGATGATGGCCACACCAGAAGATTCACCATATTTACAAGCTTTGAAATCTATGAAGATAATAACAGAAAAATGAATCCTGGTTTGTGGCATATTTGGAGTGCAAGGAAAAAAGTAGAAATAGAAATTCAAAATTCACCAGAATCGCAGAAAAGGGACCATAGTTTACTTTTCAGTGTTGGGTAAAGGATATAAGTTCTTTCCTTTTTTTCCTTAGTGCATCTTAATATGCTTATATAGTTAACCATACAGGTTATAAATGAAGTGGGTGGCTAGGTGAACACAAGTTAAGTGAATTTACAGAAATTATTTATCAAGACTCAGGCTGATTTCTAAGAGATGTCACTGATGAGAAAAGAAGAACAAGTAAGGAGAACTTAGAATAACTGATTCCACACACAGTAACAGCAGTGCCATCCAAAGCAGGCCTCTTTCTAAACACCAAGAAAATCAATATTTGGGTCAACTAAAACGTAACATATAATTAAATTTTAGATAATTGCCACATTTAAGAATGAAAATATATCAAAGACTAGTATTAATATTAACTGAATCATAGAGATATAGATCACTTTTCTATCTCTGTAATGTAACTAGATCATTATATTAGATATAGCAGAATAATGCAGATTCCTTTTAAAAGCAATTAGAATAACTCTTTGGGTTGAAAGCAAATGCACAAAACTCTTCTGTATGTGAAGAACATGCTTCTCTTCCTGTAAGTCTGTATATGTGCTTTTTTCCTGCTTTATTTGCAATCCCTAAAAAAATATTTTCAAGAATAATTTGCACTTTATGTTCATTATTACTATTAATTGGAAAACAGTGCCTTTTGTGTAGAAAGTGTACTTCTATACTACAGGAATACCTCATTTCATTGCACTTTGCTTTGTTGCACTTTGCATATACTGTTGTTTTTTTACAAATGGAAGTTTTGTGGCAACCCAGAGTTGAGCAAGTCCATCAGCCCCATTTTTCCTTTGTGTCTCTGTGTCACATTTTGTGTCACAGTGTCTTTGTGTCTCTGTGTCACATTTTGGTAATTCTCACTATACTTCAAGCTTTTTCTTTTTGTATTTGTTATGGTGATCTGTGATCAGTGATTACAATTTGCTGAAAGCTCAAATAATGGGTAGCATTTTTTAGCAATGAAGTATTTTTTTAATTAAGGGACTTTTTTAGACATAATGCTATTGCACACTTAATAGATTATAGTATAAACATAACTTTTTATGCACTCTCAAACTAAAACGTTCATTTAACTTACTTTATTGCGGTATTTACCTTATTATGGTGGTCAGGGACTGAGCAGCAATATTTCTGAGATAGGCCTGTTCTTTTATATTTTAGACTTGTCTGAAAGTTGTGTGTGGCACATTCCAGGCCACCACTCTCATACACTTTCCAACAAGCAGGTGCTCACAGATACCTTGAACACAGATGCTCTCATTTACCATTTTTGAACAAATGTCTAAGAAACACAACTCTCTTATATGTCCCTACCCAGAAAAAAAAAATCTTTGAAGCATGAAGCGTCCCTTTTGATATACAAATACTTAACCTGAAGCCTAAGACATAAGGCATTCAATGCTATTTAGTAACAGTATCAATCATGGAGAAGGTAATGTTAGTGGTAGCGTCACAAGTGAGCCTGTACATCTCCCTACACGTTTTTCTTATAATTGGTGATAGACTTGGCCTGTTGATGTTGGTTAATTCACCTCAAGTAAATATTTTGAGAATCTGAAGAAGCCTGTGGGTTTTGTGTGTAGATCCTTAATTCAATCGCTAGGTCACAAATGGTGTCAACTGTTACCATGTGGTTTTGCACAACACTCATATCTTCTTAAATTGGGGTATTGCTTGGTGGAATATGTAGAGAATTTACAAAATCAGTGTCTGGAAGAGGAACCCAAAGCTCTATTATCACACAAGAGATACAAAGAAAACAATAAAGTTTGGAAATACTTGTAATTGAAACATAACTAATGATATGCCAATAACCCATGCAGATCTTTCTTAAATTAGCCTCTATTTACAGTATTATTTGTGCTCTGATGAGAAAGCTTGATCAATGGAGGAACTGTCTTGTCTTTTAGAACTGAAATTAAATTTTGCATTAGTCCACAAAGTGCTTTCTTCTTTATATTTTGTACCTCAGTCAAGCCTCTACGTCTCAGACATGTTCAAGCATTATAACAAAGCCAAAAATGAACTTTTTCTTATTTGCCTTTGTTTTCAAAACCATTGTTTATATTGAAATGAAATTCTGCATTCCTTTTTGAAGAACTTTTGTACTAAAATAAGGACATCTTCATAAATATGAAGCTAAGAACACCCTTCAAACAATGAAACAAAACACTTACATTTTTCTTACAAATATGAACCAAATCCATTTTAGTGGTTTTAAAGTGAAATTTTGTTAGCTGAAAATATTATATAAAAATATACAATTAAATAGTTAACAACATATTGCATAAAATATATATGTTAGATGAGGTTTGGCAGTTTTATAATTATCTCTTCTGAGTAGTGTTCAGAATGATAAATACTGGTTATTAGCAAAACTTTTGATGGAGATTAAAACTGCTATAGGGAGGTATAACTATCTCATCTTTAGGTACAGCTGCAGTTTTTTAAAAAAGTATTTTTAGTCTTGTGTATTTTTATTCTCATATATACATATTCATATTTTTATATTCTATTTTTTCCAAAAGTCATTGTACTAAACATGTGCTTTTAAAATTGTGTCCTTTTAGAACAAACTGATTTGACTGCTATTCTCTATGTCTTTGCTTCTATAATATTTTTTAATTGTAAAGTCTGCTTTTGAATAAATGTAGCTTGATTTATCTGCCAAATACATTATTTGGCCATGAGAGTCATTTCCAATTCTTCACACTTGGGAAATAGCAATGAATTGAGCCTGAAAGTACATAAACTTTTGTAAACAATCATGATTATTTTATCATTATTAATTTCTTTAAGTATAATTTCTTGCAAAATATTATTTAAATATTTAAGGCTTTTGATGTGTATGACTACTTGCCCTCCAGAAAAGCAATTTTGTACTTATTAGTGGTATATGGAAGAATCTGGAAGTCATTTTTTTTTCATCTTCACCAATTTTATAGACTTAACAGGGGCATTTTTATTTTACATTTAAAATTACTTCTGTGGCTAAACATTTTTCATATATTTTTTGACTGTGCATTTTCTATTGTGAACCATCTGAGCATTTCCTCTGTAAGTCCAAAAATTTCTAAATTAAATATCATATTTTGAAAGTAAAATGTTATTCTACATTAAAGGTCAAATCTCAACTCTTGCTCATAGGGGAAAATAGATATTTTGCTTTTAATTTCCTAAAGCTAAGTATGTTATCCACTCCAAAGTACATATTAATTAATACATCTGTGAATTTCATTAAATGGTTAGAAAAATGTCTAGCTAAACATGAACCAGAGACAAAGCCAGAGCTCAGACTTACCATAAAAACTGCTTAATCCAGGGTAAGTCAGTCTTATACACACACACACACACACACACACACACACACACATTTATTTATTTATTTATTTATTTTTACTCTTCATTAGAACACTTACAGTATTATACTTTATATACAGTGATTTGGGCTGATTCAGAATATATTAGTATACAGCCTGGCATCACCAAAAAAACCTAGTCTATTTTTTTTTATAAGACTGAAAAGTTGTTAAACACTTGGAAAAATAACTTCAATCTCTTGTAAAGTTTATCCATCTATTCTTACCTCCCTCCTTCCCTCTCTCCCTTTCTTCCTTATACAAGTATTTATTCAGTGCTTTCTCTTTACCAGGTAATGTTCTAAATAATTGATACATAATCAGTGATAACAACTATATGTTATTTCTGTAGGTTACCTCTATTAGAAATAGTCTCATGAACAAAGTTTGAGAGATTAGGGATGTACCTGGTAATAATAAATCAAGTGAAAAAGGATACTGGAAGGGAAATAAAATGCCTAGAAATAAATTTAACCAAGATGTGAAGACCTATATCCTGACATCTACAAGACATCAATGAAAGAACTTAAAGATGACGCAAATGGAAAGATATACCATGCTCATGGATTAGAAGAATTATTAAAATGTCCATACTACCTAAAGCAATCTACAAATTCATTGCAATCCTTATCAAAATTCCAATTGCATTTTTCACAGAACTAGATCAAATAATCCTAAAGTTTATGTGGAAGATTCTAAGGAGCCAAAGTAATCTTGAGGAAAAAAGAACAAAACTGAGGGTGTCACAATCCCAGATTTGAAGATAATACTATAAAGCTGTAGTAATCAAAACAGTATGGTACTGGCACAAAAAGACACATAAATCAATGAAACAGGATGGGGAGCCCATATTTAAGCCGAAGCTTCCATGGTCAATTAATCTATGAAAGAGGAGAGAATATACAATGGGGAAAGGACAGTCTCTTCAATAAATGGACCACTTACACCATTCACAAAAATAAATGCAAAATTAAGTAATGACCTAAATGTAAGACCTGAAACTATAAAAGTCCTAAAAGAAAACATAGGCACTTATCCTGGACATTACTTTAGGAACATTTTTATGGTTATGTCTCCTCAGGCAAGGAAAACAAAAGATAAACTATTGGGACTGTACCATAATAAAAAGCTTTTGCAGAGCAAAGTAAGCTATCAACAAAACAAAAAATCAACCTGCTGAATGGAAGATGTTTGCAAATGGCACAACCAATAAGAGGTTAATATGCAAAATATGTAAAGAACTTATACAATTCAATACCAAAAAACAAATCAATTAAAAAATGGACAGAGGATCCGAATAGATAGACATTTTCCCAAAGAAGACTCACAGATGGCCAACAGACACATGAAAGGATGCTCAGCATCACTTATCATCAGGGAAATGCTAATCAAACCACAATGAGATATCACCTCACACCAGTCAAAATGACTACTGTCAAAAAGATAAGAAACAAGTGTTGGCAAGGGTGTGGAGAAAAAGGAACCCTCATGCAGTGTTAGTGGGTATGGAAAAAAGTATGGAAATTCAACAAAATTAAAAAGAGATCTAGAGTATGATCCAGTAATTCCACTAATATGTGTTTACCCAAAGCAAATGAAAAATACAAATTTTAAAACATATATATGTACCTTTATATTTATTGCAGCATTATTTACAATAGCCAAGATATGGAAGCACCCTGAGTGCCTGTTGATAGATGAATGGATTAAGAAAGTGTGGTATATGTAGATATGTGGAGATAGATAGATAGAGAATATTACTCAGCCACAAAAAATTTTTTTGTAATGAAAATTGCTTTTTGTGACAACATAGATGGACCTAGAGGGTATTATGCTAAGTGAAATAAGTCAGACAAATACCATGATTTTACTTATTTGTAGAATGTAAAAAAATAAAATAAAACTATCAGACTCATGATACAGAAAATGAACTAGCAGTTGCCAAAGGGAAGGAGGGTGAGAGGATTTGTGAAATATGTGAAGGGGATTAAGAGATACAAATATCCAGATATTAAAAAGAGAGAGAGAGAGACTGGCCAAAGCTATTCAGTATAACAAGCAGAAACTTCTACAAATTGTGGAGAGTGGAAACATGACTAGAAAGGTTAATATTCAATACCCACTTGGTTTCCAGTGTTCATAAGAAAAGGTTACTAGGAATTCTACTCAATGAAAGTATTAAAATTAGAGTGAAAATTAAAACAGAGATCAAATTGGAAATTGACTAATCAAGAGTGATGGTTCCAGGTGAGCTGGGAATAGCTGATCTACCCTCTGCTGATCCAGAAACTAACTGGCATAATCCCCAAGCACTTAAGGATTGTCTTGAAAGAATCATGAGAGCCTGTAGAGGTTCCAGCCAAAATCCCTTAAAAGTAAAACAAGAGTATACCAATAAGTTGGAAAACATTTAGCCCATTTACAAGGGGCACCTGCGTGGCTCAGTGGCTGAGCATCTGCCTTTGGCTCAGGTCATGATCCCAGGGTCCTGGGATCATCCTGTATCAGGCTCCTCGCTTTTCCTTCTGCCTCTCTCTGTGTGTCTGTCATGAATAAAGAAATAAAATCTCTGAAAATTAATAATTAATAAATTTGGTGACAAAATGATTGTAGCATCCAAATTGAGTGCAAACTAAGTTACATCAAAGATTTCCTATCTCCAGACTTAATAAATCAGTAGATGCCAGGTGAATAATCTCTGTACTCAGAAAGGTGAGCCAAAAATCACAAGTGGGCAAGTCCTCTAGCTATAGGCTAGCAATGAAACCTTATCAAAGAATGAAGAATGCGTTCGTTAATATGAAAGTAGACGAGCATGAAATATAATTGAAAATAGATGAGATGTCATAGCAGTGACTTGAATGATAAAGAATGGTCAAGCAAATCTGGAAGAAGCTGAGTTAAATAGGCTTCTTAAATACAAGATTGCTTACAATCTTTAGCATGTTTTATGTATATTGTCAGATTTTAAGAGTCTCCATAGGTCTTCAAGCTATAATATAGGCAGCTTTTCCGAAGTGCATTTCATCACAGAAACCTTGAGTACAGACCATATCTAGAACTCCTGCTCTGGGGAGTGTCCTCGGCAAAGAGAAGTTGTGTCTGTGCGGTTTGAAGGTGATGTGCACCAGCCAGAGTAGGATGAGGGAAGGGTCACCAGCCCGCTGGGACATGTAGAGCAATGCTGGGAAGAGGTAGAGAAGTGTCCACAGCCACTAGATAAGTAGGAATTGACTGCAGAGCAGCATGAAAGAACAGGCTGTACTGTAATAAGGCAGGAATGAACTTCTGATGGCGGAATGTGCCTAACTGCATGCGGTATGCAGGATAGCACTTGCTCATAAAATAACCTCTGCTGCAGTGCTGAGCGGTCAGTACCTAGAAACCACTGACTTCCCTCTACACCTGGTAAAAAGATGAAATGCTTCAGCCCCCGAGTTCAAGGCAGTGATGATGGCTGTTAATTTAGAATAGGAGGAAGAGGGAAAGCATTAGCAGCAACTGTAATAGTAGTAACCAATATGGTTTGAGCACTTGTGGATACCCAGCATGAGTTTTTGCACTGCCATTCCACTGCCATTTTACAGATGATGTATTGGCTTGTGTGAGGTGTCAGCTATTAAGTGGTGGAGTCAGGATTTGAACTCGGGTACATTTAACTTGGATGCTTCTCTGTTTTCAAGTGAGGCTTTTATTAATATCCCAGTCTTAACTCTAAAAATTGAAGACTCATCCTTCTCCTACTTAAATTCTTTCATTCAGTACCTGCTTATGTCTTTCCTGTTCCAGGGGGCTGTCAGTTTTTCAAGCTTTTTCTCTGAATTCCTGAAGCAGTTTTACCACTGGGGTCACTATTTCTAGTACAGAATTGCGCACACTTTTGGGGTCCTGCTGGGAGAGAATTTTTTTCCCACTCTAATCAGGATGCAGGCCCCTACAAGGCCTTGCCTTCTACTTCTTTAGCGCCCCACTCACTGCTTAGGACGTGCAGGTGCTGAACAAACCCAGGATGGCTGGTGTGGACGGGTAATGTCAGAGCAATCTGGCTGCAATCTCAGCCACCCGTTGATCTCAGTGATTAATTTGGCTGATCTTACAAAGTAGGCGGGTCCCCTTTTTTCACATCAGAAGTTTGAATAGTTGAATAAAAGTGCAAACAAATAATTAAAGGATAAATGAATGAAAGTGAAAATAAATGGTTTGGACAGCAACATAGGATAGGGGTAAAGATATTTCAGGAGGGTGCCAAATATAACACTCTACATTCATATCCACTTACCCAGTCTAGTTTTATTCATTTGAAAATGTTTGGAGAAGGTTCATAAAAATGAACAGATATAAGGAAAGAGTCAAACTCCAGAGATGTAGAAGGGCCAAGGGCTTTAATAGAAAAAAGTGAAAGCAGTTGTTTAAAACTTGAAGAAAAAGGGCTATGTGCTTTATTTCCTAATTGGAGGAGTCTATGAATAAATTAGGCAATCACTTGACATAATTGATTTAGATCATGTGAATTCACTTGCACTGCCAGAGAGGGTTAATTAGATCAGATTGTTTGCAGCCCTTTGTAGTTTTCTATACTGGCATTCCTTTCCCTTTTTATTCCTTTTTATCTTCCTTTTCGTTGTTTTTTTTTTTTCTCTAAGTTTTATCTCCAGAAGTATATATATTTTATTTATATTTAATTTTAATTTATAAAAACATTTTTCCTTTTATTTATAAAATTTTAAAAAGTTGATACTTTTATAACAAATCTGTTTTTATCAATTAATCCCATTTTCATTTTCTATAAATCTGTGTGAAGAGCAATAGTGTAGTTTGTGCATAAACCTAGTACCATGGGAATTACATTCAAAACATGCTTGAACTGCTTGCTTTTACCTGCAGCAACATGAAATTGAATTACATTACTATAGAGCAATTGTATTGCATGTGAGTTGTGACAAATATTGTATAAGCTGAATATTCAGAGATTTTGCTCACCTTGGGTCACACAGTATTAGTTGTCATGGCAAATATCCTGAAGTGATACCAAAAAATCCTAAATCAAAGAACATGACTCAAAATTAATTAAAAATGTTCTACATAGTTTAAATACTTGGTACAGATTCACCCATTACAGCTTCATAATTTATGCACATTTTTATCCACAAAGCAATTTTTGTATTTAGGTTTAATCAAAGAATTTATTAATACAAGTGCAATCTAGCTTAGTATGCTAAGACAAATGAGGAACGTTAAAAAGCCCTATATTCATGTAACTTGATTTGTATAATGTCCAGTGTAGCTCCTTGATATTGATAGATAGTATAAGTTAACTCTTAAATGGGCTAAATTAACTAACCCCTTAAATATATAAATCTGTATTCCTTTATAAAAAGTACTTAAAGTGCTCATCCATGACCAAGCCATATTTTAGAGATGTTGTTATATTGAAAATGAGGTCATAAGGTCATGAAGGGCAAGAATTTCTAAAGATAGCTCAGTCTAATCATCCACCCCCACTGAAAAAAACTGATGATATGCTTCCTCATTAATGGATTTAGGAATATCAGTAAAGGGTGATAATCTTAAACAGGTGTTCAATATATCATTACCATGTACTTTTCTAAGGATGTTTGAGAAGTTTCATTTTGAAAATAAAATGCTGGTATATAAGAGAAGTACTTAAAGAAGCCTATTTGAGTGAAAAGAGAAAATATTTTTTCTTATGTTGGAGAAGACATTAGCTATGGATAATGTAGGTAAAATTAAGAGATGATCCTACAAGTTCACTTTGGATTACATTGTTCCTTTTTAAATCCACATCCTGAAATGTTAATTAATTTAGAACCTTCGCATTCTTAAAATAGGATTAAGAGACACTACTTTAATAATCACTCCCTATTATCCACGTGTTCTTTGTTGTTCACAAGAATAAAGGGAATAATTATAAAATACTTGACAAAGAATATCTTTAATATATGAGGAGCTCTTAGTAGTTATTAGAAAATATTTCAATACAGAATTGAAAAAATATGCTTGGATCACCAAAAAAGAAATTGAATTGGCTAAGGTATATGAAATATATTCAAGCTCACAAGTTAATAAGACAATTGAGAAACTATATTGGCAAACACTGGCAGATGCTGAAATATACATGTCTTAGTATCACAGTACATGCTTGTCGAATATTTAAATTGATGCTACTTTACTGCAAGGCAATGTAATAATTGCATAAGGCACCAACATAAAGAATCTTAGCATTATTTCTATCTTTTTATCCAGTAATTCCATTTTGAAGAATTATCCTACTAAAAAAATCAGATTCAATCAAGATATAAGTTTAAGGATTTTTCACTATCATGAACTTAATTTCCCAGCAATTAGAAGGTTTGTGAAATTATAGGCTATTGATCTAATAGATAAAATAGACTATTATGCAACCAATAAAAATCTTGAGATTATTTAATGACATGAAAAATGTTAGTGATAAAGCATCAGTTGAGAACAGTATACAGATATATTAGTGTATAAATGTATGCATGTACATATATAAATGATGTAAAGGAAATATATCCATATATAAACGATGGAAGGAAATGCAGCAAAATGTTAACATCAGTTTTTCTCTTAGCAAGGATAATTTTAATCTTATTTACACCTTCTGCTACTTTTTAAATTTTCTAACACAAGTATGTATTACATTTGAAAATGCAATAAAATCAACTGGCAGCAGTAAAATAATTTTAAAGTAGAATTAAAAATCAGGTAATTCTCTTCATGGTAGAAAGAACTAGGGATATTTGACTCAGAAAAGGAAAAAAAAAAGTGTAGAGTGTATTGACTGATTTCCTATTATTGAGGACTATCACCTAGAAGACAGAATAAGAATATTTATGGGCAAAATGATATATGTGTTAACGGATTTCAGGTCAATACAGAAAGTTATTCTTTACCAGTTGAAATAACATTAAACAGGAGCACATTCCACTGCAATGCTCCGATGACTATACCAACAGTGGTATAATAAACAGGAGTTTATCGTCATGTATAACATGAAATCAGAATAGGGCCAACTCAGTGGCCCAGTGGAGCCATCAAAGACCTAAGCTCCTTTCTTTTTCCTCTCTGCCATTCTTGATTTTCTTTCTCTTGTCCTCATATTTGTTATGTCAGTGTCCAGTGCTGTTACCTTCAACAATCATTTCCGTGTTCCAGGAAAAAAGATAAAAGTAGTCATAGTATATGTTAACATTCTTCCCTTTATACCAAGAAACCCAACATTGTATAAGGAGTGCTGACCAGGAAACTTCAATTTTATTTATCTCATTGACCAGGAGAATGAAGTTGTTGGTGGCACTAGGTCAGCCAGCCAATAAGGTGATAAGCTTCTCATCTCTCTAGTATATAGAAGTGCAAAGAGGGCCTTGTATGAGTTGAGCAGAATTTCTAGGTTCTTTTAGATCTTCATCTTTAGAGACTATTATTCCAATCCTATATTAATAGAAATGTACAATTCATAGAAAAATGGTAAGAAAGCAATGACCTGATTCCCTATCAGTGGTCAAAGTCAAGCTTGACTAATAATATTTATTTTTTTTAGACTAATAATATTTATGTTGGAGCAGAGGGCAAAGAGAGTGTTTAGGACAATGATGATGCCATTTCAAACAAGAGAATTAGTGAAGGCACAACATTTAGGAACGATATAATCCAGATGGAACAACAAAAAAATATTATTTTCTTTCTTCTTAATGACCTAAAGCAGTAGTTTTAAATTTATAGTTTCACATTCTGAGTTATTGAAAAAATTTCTCTGGTTGAGCAGGCAAGGATTTTTTTTTTTCCCTGTTAGTTGCTGTAGGCACAGGGCCTGGAGCCTGTGAGACTTACCAGAATCTACCAAAGTATCCAAGACATGAACAAAATTATTGACTCTAAAATATGAAAATGAAGCCAGAAATTTGAAATTAATAAATGTTTGAATATCCCTGAAAGGTAACCCTATGCTGATTTTACCAATTTGTACATTTAGAAGTCATAAAAAAATCACTACATTTGAAAACAGTTATTTGGGGATTTTTATTCCAATTCACAAGACAATCTAGGTATTCACAAAGATTGCTAAAAAAAAATCAGCCAATATCTATTAAATAAGTAATTCATACCCAAGTAATTTTAAACTAATTTTCCAAATCTCTTTTTAATTTTTACAGCAAGAATATTTATTATAAGAATCAGGGGGCAAGAGGAGAAGGGAAGATGGTAGGGTGGGATGATTCACTTTCCTTTCCTTCGTCAGCAGTCTCTGAGGCCTCCAACGAAATCCCTGGTCTAAGGAAAAGAGATTTAAAAATTGCTGCCTGTGAAGACACTTTGGACTCTGGGTCTATCAACTTTCCGTCGTTTTTCCTATTAATGTTTTCTATTAGCTCAACCTTGTTCAAGATTCTTAATATACCTGAACAACTTCCCAAAAGATAGTGGATATTTAATATGTGTGTGTAATCATCTATTCTGCAAAAAAAGGAGCCTGATTTAAATGAGCTTATCTAATAGATCAGTATAAAATACCAGATCAGTTCATTAGAGTGTGTATAGACCTTTGTGCATCCCACTTAAGGGAAGTTGTATTCTCGGAGTTGGAGAGGCAGCATATAAACCTCCAAAGTTAATATCCCCTAATAAACAATGAATCTGGATGACAACTTTTCAAAATCTATTACATGCTCGTAGCCCTGGTTTTGCACAGTTTGCATATTAAGCAGATGATAGTCAATTCTGGGCAGAAATATAGACAGTATTATATACTTCAATTCATGCCAGAAGAGAAATCTTTTGATAGCACTTACTGTAGCGAGGAACAGAAGCAGCTATACAATCCCTAGCCAGAAACCAGGTGCCAAAATTAATACATGCAAGAATAAAATGGGTTGCTGTCCTAGTGTAAAGTCCATAAGCTCAAGGAGAAACTCACATATAAACCCCAAGTAGCTCAGGTTACTAGATCTTGAGGGTTACAGTTCAGTTCCTGGCTGGCCAGTTAACTTTACAAGAAGAAACAATGTTGAGTGATGGGAGAGTAGGTTTCTGCCCAGCTGGCCCTCTCACAAGCATGTGCAGAAGTGCCAGGAAGAGAGCCGGGATGGTGTTCAATAACGTAAGCCCTGCACATGACTTGGATATAGCAGGCTTACTTGTCAAATGTGTAGGTGACACACAGCTCTGCAGTTTGCTAATGCACTGGATGACAGAATCAGGATTCAGAAAGATCTCAACAGGGAGAACTGATGAGCTGCAATTCAGAAGATTAAATTTAATAGGGATAAATGTAAATTCCTATACTTGGGTTAAAAAAAAAAAAATCACATCTGCCTCCTGCCTTACTCCCATCCGGCTCATTTTCCACACTCCAGTCTGGGTGATCTTTTTAAAACACAAATCCGATCATGCCACTTCCTTGCTAAAAAGCCCTTAACAGGATCCCATTGCCTTGAGGTTAAAGATAAAATTCATTAATGTGCTTTTGGGTTCCTCCACAACTGACCTCTTTCTACTTCTGGTCTCTCACCCACCTCCCTCCCACACTGAGTGCGCCAGCTCTGTGGAAGACCTTTGGGTTCTATGTATGGGACCTGTTTGGGAGCTTTCATGTTTCCTCTGTCCGGACATCATCCTCACACTTCCCTATATATCTTCTGGTCTCAACTTCAGGCCGTCAGTTAGACCCAATCTATAAATTAGAGTTAGTCTACTCTTGAGGTTCCCTAATTATCCTTCTTTTAATTCAGCAAATATGTACTGAGTGCCTACTATGTCTTAGGCACTGTTCTAGACCCTGGGGACAAAATGGTGAACAAAACAAAGCCCATTGTCCACATAGAGCTTAAGTTCTAGTGGAGAAGATGTCAAGCAGTGATGAGCGCTTTGTAGAAAACTGAAGCAGGCTGAGGAGATAGCAATGGAGAGCTAGAGTTGGAAGCCCTACCATGGGTAAGGTGGCCAGGAAGACCTCTCTGAGGAGGTGATGAAGGTGGAGATGTGAATGAAGGAGGACTGTGAGCTGTGTGGCTATCTGGGAGAATGGCACTACAGTCAGGAGGAAGAGCATGTCCCAAAGCTCTGAAGAGGGCTGTGCCCAGCATGTTTGGGGAACTGCAGAGAGGCCAGAATGGGCGAAGTATGCTAAGCAAGGGGAGAGCTGTGCTGAATGAGGTTGGAGGGCCCTCAGGGACAGCTCAGGCAGGGCTTGAAGGCTCTCATGAGATTTTAGGTTTCCTTCTAAATGTAATCGGAAGCTACTGGGAGGCTCTCGGCATGGGACTGTTGTGATAAGATTTTTGTTTTGTTTATTATTTTAAAAGGACTCTCCTAGCTTCTGTGTGGAAAATAGATTATAGGGAGTAAGTGCAGAATCTCAAAGATCAACCAGGGGGTTATTAGATCTGTCAAGGTGAGAGCTGAAGGCAGCTTTGAGCGGGAAGATTTACTAATACCCTTCACTGTATTTGTGATTACTGTGTGATGGAAACCCTGCTGGTTCCAGGCTCAGACTGCCTTGTTCACTTCCACAGTCCCAGTGCCTAGCATGATGCCCAGCACACTATTGCCTCTCCATAGATCTTTGTTGGACAAAGTCCTGGCTTAACAGCAGTTAATACAAAAAACACTTCAGGATCTTAGTTGACAGTATCCTACTTTGCCTGCCAAAAAAGTTAACTCCTGTCTTAAGTTGTATTAAAAAGCCAGGGGTTGGGGGGAATGGGGTGGAAATGGGAGATATGAGTCCCAGGGCACTCCATGCTGCTTCTACTATTTCAAGACACCATTTTCCCTCCATCTTCTTTCTAGTTATGTCATCCCTCAGTCACTAGACTACACACTGCTTTTTGTGGTTCTCTATTACTTCATTTCTACGTTCAAGCAGTAAGTTCTCTATTATGTCACTTCGATTTGTTTCTTTTTTTCCCTTCCCACTGCTCTGACATCATCTGAACAATAGTCTGTACCTCTTCTTGATAACAATTTCCAGGTATATGAGGCTCGAATCAATTTAGGACAACTGTGTCTTCTGAGAGAATCAGTAACCATTTGTAAGAGACATCATGTACTCTTTCATGTAGTTTGTTATAAAATCTACTTTAGCAGATAGTGGTGACTAATGAAATATATACTACTTGATGGTAAAGCCATTAGCAAAATCTTACCTCTCAGCCTCACATAGTAGAAGGAATTTGTGCTTTGAAATCAGGAAATCATCAGATTCCAACTGCCCTACTTGCTAACTTTGTGACATAATCCTACTGAGCCTCAGTTCCCTCCTCTGTAAAGTGAAGATACTAATGCCCAACTCATAGAGCATTTATAAGGATTAATGAGATAACATGTGTTAAAATGCTTAGCATGATTTCTGACATATGTAAGTTGGTAAGTTTTGGTTCCTTCTACCTTATCCCCCATTTAGGATAGAATCACTTTGTGGAAATGTACATTAATAAATAGTGAAAATATTGGTGTGTTGTTTTGCTGGTTAGTAGTGTATAATAATTGCTTATTATGTGGTTTATGGGAGAGCCTGTGCCCCCTTTTTCCCTATGGTTTAGTCACTATCAATGTCTTGCTGGTAATAGAAATATTTATCCAGTGTCTAAGAAACATGAGTGTTTTTATAGTGTGAGTAGTAGAAATAATCCATTCCTGATAGATCCCAAAAATTCACAGATAATCTTCCTAAAAGAGAACTCACACATATAGTCTTTTCCCTGCCATAGATTTTAGAAAAGAGAGACTCCCATACAACTAATCTTTGAGGACTTTTGTAATTTGTAATGGCTTATCATGTAAAGATGAATAAAATATTATCTTTCCCTTCTTTGAAGTTGCCAACAAATCAGCATGATACAGAGTAGAAAATGGTATATTTGCTTGGAGGAAATGCTAAACTATCTTCTGGGGAAGTCAGAAATGGAGAGAATATTCTATAAAGAGTATCCTCTCTTTATAAAAGTTATAATGGGGAGTTGGGCCGAAGAGAAGTAAGTGTATTTACACATGTGAGGCATTTCCTACTGCGGTCAAGGCAGATGGGAAGAAACTAGAATAACTCTGTGTGACTTTGATAAAAGGTGAATAGAGGAAAATAGAGTTTAAACCTTGAATACAGGGCTGAGGAGACTAAATTACTTTCTATGCAGTTTGAATTTAGTGAAGGTTTGAGGATAGGTTAGAAAAATATTGAAGATGATACTCACCACAGGTCAATCTGGTTATGGTAAATAAATAGTGTCGACTTGCGGAGACAAAGTTAGGTTAAGAGGAAACCGAAAGTGGTTGGCAATGTTCAGCCATGGCCTATGTAAAAGCCTGGGGTCCAGTTGCAAGGACTCTTGAAAGGAAGATTTGTGACAGTTGCTCATAACGATAGCATGTGTGTGGGACAGAGGAATAGTCCTGAGTTTAGACGTGGTTTTCTTTCAATCTACAGCTGCATTCTTTTTTTGGTTATATATGCCAAAAATTTTTTTTAAAATACGATTTTCAGCATTGATTACATAATATCCCTTTGTGGGAAAAAGTGAATAATGAGATTTCCAAAGAATATTGCTCTCCATCATGGGTCACATTCTCAGCTCAGTGTCTCCTTATTGTATTTTGGATGATAGTTAATGAAGTTGTCTTAGGACTATTGGTTCTGTGATTTAGAAAACTGTGGTTTCAAAAAAAGGACAAAGATGTTTTAATTTTTAAAAAATATTGGAACATTTTACTACTCATTCCAGAGAAATTAAGCAAAACTATACCATGGAGCTGAGAGTCCAGAGAAAGCAAGATGGTTAGAGTGTGTAGAGTCCCAGAGAAGAGAGATCTGCACAGAGAGTGAACTCCAGGTATATTTAGAGTTTCTCTCTTGCATATTACAGAGTACTGATCAGAGCACTTATGTGAGAAAACTACCAAGGCTGGGAAAATAAACTCCCCAAATATCCAGGAAAGAGTATCCAGTGTTTATACAGAACCAAACATGGTTAACTGTTCTCACCAACAAGATTGGAAAAATCTTAAAATCCATCAGATATTGGATAGGATGTGCATAAGGGCACTGCCTCTGTAGTAGGGCATTATCAGTCTAAAGTAAAGGCTATTCTGGTCCTACCTAGAAGATCTTAAAAACAAATCCCAAAAGGATGAACTCATTCCAAGTAATTCAACTATTACCCAAAGATATAAAAATATTTAAAGAAGTATAAAAATACCAAAAACCCAACAGGGTAAAATTTATGCTATCTTGTATCCAATAAAAGATTACCATGCATGCAAAGAACTATAGAAATATGACACATAATGAGAAAAATCAATCAGTAAAACCAGAATTGATGCAGATGTCAGAATTTGCAGACAAGCATATTTAAAAATTATTATAACTGCATTTCATGCATTCAGAAGCCTGGAGGAAAAATAAATATGTTAAGTAGAGGTATTAAAGATATTAAAAAGTCCTCTGGAAACAAAAAGTTTAATATCTGAGATGAAAAATACACTGGATGGAACTAACAGCTGATTAGACATTGCAGAAAACAAGATAAGTAAATGTAGAGGCATAGCAATAGAACTATACAAACTAAAATGGAGAAAAGACACAGAAATGAACAGTGAACAGTAAACTCAGGGACAACTTCAAGGTGGCCTGAGGTACATGTGACTGAGTCCCCAGTGAAAGAAAAGGGAGACCAAAGGAAAATATATGAAGATTTTTTGAAGAAAAAAAAGAAATATGAAGAAATAATTGCCAAAATTTTCCCAAGGTTAATGAAAACTACAAACCCAAAAACAAGAATAAGTCTCAAAAATGTTGAAAGGATTCAGGTCATACAACATATATTCTCCCACTATGCTGGAATTAAAATTTCAAAACCAGAAAATCTGGAAAATCTACAAATATTTGGAAAATAAAGAATATTTCTCAGTAACACATAGATCAAGAAAAAAACTAATAAAAAAAAGAAAGTATTTGAATTGAATGAAAATGAAAACACTGCATATCAAAATTTGTTCAATAACAACAAAATTGTGGGATACCACAAAGAGGATAATATATAGAACTGAATTATATTAGAAATAGGAAAGAGGTCTCAAATTAATTACCTCAGTTTTCACTTAAAGAAAATAGAAAAAAGTAAATAAAAAATAGTAAATTCAACCCAAATTAAGCTTAAGAAAAGAAGTCATAAAAAAGTAGAAATCAGTGAACTGGGAATAAATTTTGAGAAAATCAGTGAAACTCAAGTCTAGTATTTAAAGAAGATCAAGAAAAATGGTGCCTCATAAACAAGAATGATCAGGATAAAATAGGACACATGAACATTATCAGGAATGAGAGAGGGGACATCATTATGGATACTACAGACAATAAAAGAATATTAAGGCTCTATTATGAACAACATATTTGACAATTAAGATGAATTGAACAAATTACTTGAGGGAGGCAAACTATCAAACTTATGCAAGAAGAAATAGTCTAAATACCCCTACAGCTATTAAAGAAATTGAATTATAGTTAAATACTTTCCTACAAGGAAAACTTTAGGTCCAGATGGCTTTCCTGGTGCATTCTACTAAGCATTACTGGAGGAAATAGCATGAATTCTACAGAAACAGTTCCAGATAAATAAAGAGGAGGGAATACTTCCCAACCTCATTCTCTGAAGCTGGCATTACCATAATATGAAAACCAGACAAGGACATTAGAAACCAACAAAAACAAAAAACAAAAAGAAAGCAAGACAAAAATATCTTTAACTTGATATCCTTCGGGAATTGATAAAAAAAAAATATGCTATAAAATTAAGCAGATTGAACCCAACAACATATAAAAAAGATCATGATCAAGTGGGGTTTATTTCAGAAATAAAAGTTTGCTCTAACATTTGAAATCAATCAATGTAAGTCACTTATAAAAAGACTAAAACATGAATATTCATCGCATCAGTAAATACAGAAAAAGTTATTCTAAAGAATCCCATATCATTTAATGAAAGAAAAACTTTGAGGAATATTATTTGGGAACAAATTTGTGGTAGAATTATGAAGAAAAAGAAGAAAATGATAAAATGCAAAATTCAAAATTGTGGTTACCTTTGAATTAAGGAAGAAAGGGAATAAGATTTAAATGAAACACCCCTGGGTTTCAAAAGTAAAATAATATTCTTACACTTAGTAGCTGAAACACAGTGTTTATCTTATTGTTGTCCTTTATATCTCACACATATGTTGTGGATATTTTAATGCAATATTTAATAAAAACAACTTTTATTTTATTTTTTTAAAAAGCAACTTTTGGGTTTTTAGAAATGTGATATTTTCTACAAACAAAATGAACTGCTCTTTCAAGTATCATTACCATGTGAAGAACAGCAGTGAGATTAGTGCCAGCAAACCAAAAACTAAATATAGAAGCACTAAAACCCAGGGGTCAGTTATATATAAGTTATTAGAGAAGGACAATGAGGTATGACTAGTCCATCAATTATATTTTTTCTACAATTTACCACTTAAAATATAAGTGAATTGATATCTATTCCAAACAATTCTGCCATGTTTGGTTTTTTATTTAGACTTATCCCAGAATTAGACTCCACCTGGCCAGGAACATGTCGACAAATTATACCACAAGAATTTTACAAGATTTATATACGTATGTTTCAACATTCATATAGCCATATGCATAGCACAATAAACGTATGCCCCACTCATTACTCTAGAGCCCTGTGATAAAGGGACATATTCAAAGTGCTGCCTTCTTTACTTTTGCATATGCTGCATCCATTCACTCAACAAACATTAATGAGTAAGAGGTGTAAAGCATGATTCTAGTCTAACAAGGAAAAATAACACCTATACCTTCCTTAAGGTGTTCATACTTTAATGTACAACAGACCCATACACAAATAATTTAGAGATTTACAAATTTTGGTCCCTAAGCTCAGCCTGGAGGCCTCAGAAGATGACTTGGAGAAGGTGAGATTTAAATGGTTTCTTAAAGTGTGTTTTCAGAGCAAGAGAATAAATGAATTTTCATTATGATTCAGAAGGAATTTTATGTGCGATTTGTATATTGTACAGATGCATGAAGTTGCATAGTCTATTCAGAAATATACTTCTGTGCTGGAGTGCCGGGAACCTAGCAAAGGTGGTTGTGTGTAAAAGACAATCAGAATGTGTTTGTGAGCACCTATTCCTGCTAGATTCCATGATAAGTTTTTGCCACTGAGTTGCCCCTAATGTAAGTAAGGGATATTATCTGCATTTTACAAATGAGTTCAGTAAGCTTGAAAAAGACTAAGTAATTAGTCCATAGCCATGCATATAATTAGTGTCACAGTCCAGGTCCCTTTTCATGCTACTCCCTAGCCATAACTAAAAAAGATGCCCCAGGTGCTAAAAGTTGTCAAACAGATTATTTGGTTCAAATATTCAGCTACCTAAAACCTTTATTTACTTTTGTGAATCTTCATGTCTGTCTAATCTTCTACTGTATTCCTAAAGCTTATCCTTCTTCCTTTATTATACTAGTTATTAAAAAAAATTTTTTTAAAAAGGGATCCCTGGGTGGCGCAGCGGTTTGGCACCTGCCTTTGGCCCAGGGCACGATCCTGGAGACCCAGGATCGAATCCCACGTCGGGCTCCCGGTGCATGGAGCCTGCTTCTCCCTCTGCCTGTATCTCTGCCTCTCTCTCTCTCTCTGTGTGACTATCATAAATAATAATTAAAAAATTAAACTAGTTATTGTATCAATATATTATTTATTTACATCTCCTCATTAAACCCCAGCATTGAATATCTGACTCTTTTGAGACTTATTTATTGCATGAATTCAAAAAATTCATTTATTTATAGAAATATTTATTGCATGAATTCCAAAAAATTACTTAATACATTAATGAAGAAATAATTTGGTTTTTCCAATGTTCTTTAATGAGATCAAGACAATAATATAGGAACATATGAAAAGTGTTAGATTTTCCTAACTTTAGATTTATGATCTCCTAAGGTTCATGGAGAAAGAGAATTCTGAAAAATTATGAACATGTGAGTAAATAGATAACTATGAAGGAGTGGATTCCTCATTTTTATTTCATGGCACAGTGGCTGAAGGATACCCTATAATATTGGAAGAAAATTTTAGCTGTTGAGTTCCAATTAGCTTATTGTCAGAGTAGCAACATGCCCAGAGATGAGCATAGTGCTTTAGGGGAAGCTTGCCAAGGAAATGGTGAGATAAACATTTGCATCATCATCTTGTACTAATTACTTAACCCTCTTTTTCAGCAAAAGCCTTGTTTAGTTTGTGTTTGTTTGTTTTTTAAAAGATTTTATTTATTTATTCATGAGAGGCACAGAGAGGGAGAGAGGCAGAGACACAGGTAGAGGGAGAAGCAGGCTCCATACAGGGAGCCTGGGACTCGATCCTGGGTCTCTAGGATCATGCCCTGGGCTCAAGGCTGCGCTAAACCACTGAGCCACCTGGGCTGCCTTGTTTGTTTGTTTGTTTGTTTCAAGAGATGGAAGAGTTTTTCCATACTTAAGAATTCATAGTGCTGAAAACTCAAAAAGTCTCCCCAAGGAGAATCAGTATGCCAAATAGTCATTGACATAAGAAAACATTATAAATCAATGCAGTAATAGTTCATGGTTACTAAGAAGAGAACGTAATTTACAACTTGAACAACTTGAAATAGGTTTGTATTTCTTAGAAATTCTGGAAATCAATCAGTACAGAAATTGATCTACTAAAAAAAGAAGAAAATTGATTCTTAATATTGGCAACTACATCATTTTTTTTAAGTTCTGAAGGAACAGCTCTTGGAAACAAGTTTATTAACCATCAAGGAATTACTTGATATTTAGTTTCCTAGCAAACTATCCAAAAAGAAGTATTTATGGCCTCATTAGAAGATAGATTTTTATTGCACCAAACATGAGTTTCAAAACTGCAGTTCTACTAAGTCAAAGATATGGAAATAAAAATTAAATGAAACAGAGCTCTGTATGCAAAAGACAAGCACTGCATCATATTTTAGAGTGCTGCTTTGCACCAAAGTATCTCAATATGAAGTAGTGGGAATCTGAACACATTTGCATATTCCCATTCATGACATAGTGTTGGCATTCTCAAAAAGAGTAACTGTAGCTGATGGCAATTTTTATCTGAAGAGATTTGTGCATGTTAGCAATATACTGTCTTCTGTCAGCTTAAGTAGAGCATATGGGGCCCATTAACTCACCAAATCTGCTACTGTTCTGCAAATTTTTATTAAGCAAGTGCAGTCCCTAATAGTCACTTATGTTATAGAATGCGTATCAAATGCTATCAATAAGCAAGAGAATTGTTTTCCCCCAGTGAGAATGCATTTGAAGTGTATGAGAAGGCTTGACAAAAGAATAAAATATTTTAAGTGATCACTGTACTAGTATAAATGTATCCTACTGGGAATCCAATGTATGTATTATAAGCACTTTAATGTTTGCCGCTAATAAGCTCTTACAATGCCATCTTTTTCAGAGATTTTTCTCCCCATATTTTCTTGGTTTATGGCTTCTTTCAATTCTAACAATGATCCTGGTAGAGATTAAGTAAAAAACAGAACTGTGTGTTTATCCACAGTTTTAAAAGTTGCCATAAGTGTTGAGCAATTCTAATTAGCTTCAAAGGGCTACAACAAAAATAGCTAGAAATATAAGCATAGCTAGAAAATAGCATCCTGATGCTATTTTCCCAAGCAAGTCTTCCTGAACCAGAGGATGCACCAGGGAATTAACAAACATCCAAGCCAAAGAACATCCTCCTTATGAAGCACTTTACAAGAATTAAATCAGTGTCCATCAATCTTGAGTTGAAGGCCAAGAAGTATGAGCTTAGTATAGAAATTGCATTATCTAAATAAATTTCAGAGATAAGAAGAGCAAGCCCACAGTGTTCTCTAAGTATTTAATAACAGCTACAATAAAAATGTCCATAAATTTCATCTTCAGGAGGTTTCAACATTTCACTGATATTGCTTCAATTACTGTAATACTCCTTTAAGTAATCAAGAGCAAGTAGTACCTGTCCTTGGGTAAAACTGAAGGATGAGGAAGGGAATATAATAGACTCTGGAAACTTAAAAAAAGAAAGAAAAGAAAATGCAAAAAAAGAACAAATGAACAAAAGAAAGAAAAGAATCCATCATCAGAACCAGAACAAAAAACTTTGACTCTTCATCAGTACTCTCATTAGATGCTTTTGGTGCCTCACAATTTTGGAATAGAAGACCTTCACAACACCCAGCCCACTCATTTTTCAATCTCTTATAAATAGGGTTTTAGTTCGAAATGACACACCTGTCATATCCCTACTGCTACTATTCCAATCACTGCGCTATCCAAATATTATGCAGTGAAATGAGTAGACTTAAGCTCCATCCCCATGAGATAACCCTATAGTAGATCTAAAGTAATGTGAGTTATAAAGGAAGTTGAGTATTAATTATAACACTTGTCATTTTTTAAAAAAGTAGTGGTAGTGTGTGTAATTTTACCTCATTTTCTCATTTGCTACTCTTATTTAAATCACTTCCCAGCACTAAGCGTGTGCATAAAAGATGATTGTTCCCAATTTAACCTTTTAAATAAAGTGTATTCTATTAATTAAGTCATTACAGTCCCCTCTTTTTTCCATTATGTTTATTCATATATCTTCTGTCCTAAAGATAGACATCTGTGTTGCTGCATATTTTGGAGAAAGACCCCTAATTTTTATGCCTATCACCCATTTGGCTTTTCTGTACTGTTTTTTGAAATAGTGCTCTAAAGAATTTCAAATTGTCAATTAAAATAATAAGTATTCCCACTAAGAATAATAGTGTGCACTCAGAAGTTAAGCAAGTACCATGTTTAACCTAATATGGTTGAGGAATTTGCAATACTTAAATTGGCTTAAATTTAATGGGATAACTTATGTCTGTCAAAAAAAAAAAAAGACAAATGCAAAGAAACAAAATCTTACCTTTGTATGAATCCCTTTTTCAGAATAACTGCACGTAATAAGACCATATCATCTGAATACTGCATTTCCTTTTTCTTTCTTCCACTACAGATGAACTAGGAGACAGGTAAACTGAGTGGTAACCTACTGTGGATGTTGGATTATCCATGAGATAACAATTTAAAGTACTTGCCTGAATGCATTATATTCTCTCCAGTGTTTTCTCCTCTGTTCCTTTATAATCCCAGGGAAGTGAAATCATAAATACTTCCACCATCATCAAATGCACAACATTGACCACTCTCACAGTTTTCATTTATCAGAAGTTTTCATTTATTGAGAAATACGCACCTGGCACAGTGCTCTGTGCTTTTGTACATTGTTTTCATTTAGTCCCACAATTCCTTGTGCAGTGTTTTTATCTAAATTTTTCACACAAGGAAACTGGTTGAAAACAACTTACTAACTTGCCTGGTAAAGCTGAGATTCAACCCATATCTATCTTATTAGTAGCTATCATGTTATTTTGCCTTTCTATCTGGGTTCCCGTTAATAAGATGATAGTAGTCCATATTTATTAAGCACTTACTATATGATCTTCTAAGTATTTTGCACAAATTTGCACATGTAATCTTCACTACAAGCCTATGGAGGAAGCTATTATCCTCTTTATATATATGATGAGATTTAGGATCAGGGAGTCAAAATAAATTGCATATGACCAGTAAGTTTCCAAGTCAGGATTTTAATTCAGGTGATTTCTCACTTGTGAAACGGGGGTGAATATATTGCTTAAACCAATGAGAATGCTAAATTTCCAAACATGTTAAACAAAATTATAGCTAACACTTGTTGACATTTATCACCACAGAAACTTCTATTAATAATATATATTCAAGCATAAAGGATAATAGTTTTCTAACATATTAAGTGTTTGTCAAGTGTTTTCTTATATTCATTCAACTCATGATTCAAAGAATATAACAAATTTTTCTATGACTTATCACAAGTACACTAGAGTGGTTAAGAGTACAATGTTTAAGTTCTGGGTCCTCCATGTAGGAGGTATGCTTCAGTTCCTTTATTTGTAAAGTAAGAAGAAGAAGACCTATCTTTATAGGTCATTTTGAGGATTAAATGAATTATTAGCTATAAACTGTGGAGGATAGAACCTACATATTACAAGATCTCAATAAGTATTAGCCACTAGTGTTGTTTATTTTTTTAATCGTCATAATTTTCTAGGATTTTCTACTTGTACTGTAGATTCCACTGTAAATTTCTTTTAGACCTGAAAAGGCCTGAATTTAACCCACAGTTGAAGCCTGATGAGAATGGACTGACATTTCCAACTAGAAATATGAAGAGAAGTCTGATAAGATTTTTTAAGGAGCTAATAAAATATGGGAAAATCACCAAAATAGTGTTGTTGTTTAGAAAATAAAGAAATAGCTAGAAAAAGAGGGCTAGGTGGGTTTGAGAAGATCTATGTATAATAACTGGGTTGGTGAAATATGGCTGAGTGGTATAGGCAAAGGAAGGAAGCGCATACCTCTCTGAGACAGCTAGTGTTAGGGAAAAGGGAGGAGGTCTTTTTTTTATCAGCAAAGTTCACTTCACCTTGCTCAATCCTTGAGCACCAGATTTTTATAGACTAGCATAGCCAATGGCACATAGCAAATAATGAAAAACTGTTGGGATCCCTGGGTGGCTCAGCAATTTAGTGCCTGCCTTTGGCCCAGGGTGCGATCCTGGAGTCCCGGGATCAAGTCCCCCACGTCAGGCTCCCGGCATGGAGCCTGCTTCTCCCTCCTCCTGTGTCTCTGCCTCTCTCTATCATAAATAAATAAATTAATTTTTTAAAAACTGTTGTTGAATATTGAAGTGATAATCCATGCAGAGATGTTTAAGGATTAATTAAGAACTTTGTTTTTGAGAGATACTGAGTAATAACTTTGGTACAATGTCACTGATATTGGTTATCAGTGTCATACCAGCCTCACAGAATGAGTCAAGAAATATTCCCTCCTCTGAATTTACTGAATTCACTAGTGAAGCCGTCTGGGTCTAGAATTTTTTGTGTGGGAAAGTTTTAACTATAAATTCATTAGGGACGCCTGGGTGGTGCAGTGGTTAAATATCTGGCTTTGGCTCAGGTGGTAATCCTGGGGTCCTGGGATCGAGTCCTGCATCAGGCTCCCCGCAGGAGCCTGCTTCTACCTCTGCCTCTGTCTCTCCCTCTCTTTGTGCGCTCATGAATAAATAAATTCATTAAAAACAAAACAACAACAAAATTTTGGGTCATTCACATTATCTATTTCTTCCTACATAAGCTTTGGTAACTTGTGTCTTTCAAAAATTTATGTATTTCATCAGAGCCGTGTTAATCTGGGTTTTTTTTTTCTACTACTGAAGCAAGGTTCTTCATCTTCTTCAAGGCCCTGAATTCTGAATATTTTCTCTGGGAATTGGGACTAGGCACTGTTCCAACCCATATGTGAACTTCATACACTCTTCCCATTAAACTTTTGGGTGATTCTTTCCCAGGTCTTGGGTAGTTTCCTCACATGTTTGTGATCATCAGTATATTCATCTAAATACATGAGAAGATCCTCAGCAGATCTCAGCAAGAGTTCTGGATAAATCTTTCCTCTCTGGTTCTCTGCCTTCAAACGTCATCTGCCTTGGCTTCCCTGGACATCAACATTATGTGCTCAGGCTGGGACGTCACTAAGTTCTGCTGTGTTTCCCTCCCTCTACCACAATCTGGAAAATTTCTCCAGACAGTAAGCTAGTGCAGTTATAGGAGTCACCTCACTTGTTTTCCGTCTCTGCTGCCTAACGTCTAATTCCTGGATTGCCATTGTTTCATGTTTATATGTTTAATTCTTTTTTCAAGAGGGATTGTAAATTTCTTCCCTTTTACTCCAGATATAGAAGTCCAGTCCTTGAGTACTGAATATATATATTCCACACAAAGAATTTTATTATGTATTATACATCCCTAGACCCATGAGTTTAATTCCTCCTTTTGCAGGCATGAAAACAATTGCCCGAGTAACAGAGCTGAAAGTCTTGAAAATTAGAAGAAAATAAAATTATATTCATAGATGATCTAAAATAAATATATTTCTGCATAGCTGCCTTTAAAATATCTACCAATAGAAATGAGGTATGCCAGGTAGGCCAGGGAACATTTTTTTCTCACTTTTTTTTCCAGTAAAAGATTTAACTTCTTATGACTCTATTTCAATTTATTGTTCAAAAAATGCCAGATTTACAAGCAGGCCTGATCCTTGTCTCTTTTATTTCTTCTCAGTGCCAGATGAAAGCAAAGTCCACTCATTGGCTGGTCACAAATCGGGTAAGAAACTCCTCGTAACTGACTTTATATTCTCCTTCCTGGAAATTGCTGGCTGTATTTGAGTAGCAGTTGGAACCTATTTCCATCCACTAGTCACTGAAAGGCTTGCTAATTAATACATGAGATGTCTCTGACTTCCACAAAGATGAATTATTGCTTGGCTGTGTGAGTAGTGGCATAATGTATGCTGACTCAAGATGTTTGAGAGGAAAGGATAAGGGTTTCCAAAAACTAATAATT
Organism: Vulpes vulpes; assembly: GCF_048418805.1. NCBI lineage: Eukaryota > Metazoa > Chordata > Mammalia > Carnivora > Canidae > Vulpes > Vulpes vulpes. The sequence continues at coordinate 17,080,180 of NC_132795.1, read as the reverse complement.
ATAAAACCAAAAATTTTAAACCTGTTAGCCAGCTGAACACTTAAAACAACAAAAAAAATTATAAGGAGAATCCAAGAAAGTTTGAAACTCTTTCCCATGATGACTTTCACATTACAGTGGCAGAACAAAGAGCTCCAGAACAAGAAAAATGTAGTCATTTCCCCTCAAAAAAGAATAGCCTTTTTGCTTGTCATCAAAGAGGATCACACACAAGATGGCTATATTCTCTTTAATTTAGACTGAGGATTATCTTTCTTTAGACTGAGGAATGAACTCCCTCATTACCAGAGGTTCTCCAGGAAGTCCACAAGGATCTCTGAGGGTTTCCTGGGTCTTTGTCTGTTTTGTGAAAGATACCTTCAGGTCAAAAATCCAAGCTTTTCCTTCAGTGCCACGTGGTCTGCTTCTCCCTTTGCTCTTCATCATTGCCTTCACACATTAGTTGAAAACACTTAAAGCTTACCAAGCTTGCAAATACTACAGTGATCCCTTTCATCTATGGATGTGTTATTTGGGGAAGAATATCCATTTTACTCTTAGGCTTGCGACTCCAAATAACAGAAAAATTACAGTTTGTTGACATCTCCCTGTTTCTGAAACAAAGAAAGTCTTTCCCGTCACCAAGTGTCTTCTGTGTTTATGTGCTAATTATGTTTCCAGCAGTAAGTGGCCTTGATGCCTCATTACTTCCATCATGTTCCAGGGCAAGATTATGATTTTTTTTTCTTTTTTTCTTTCTCCATATTCTTTTGTGATAACAGCAGGGAAGGGCTGGTTCACAACTTTTAGATTTTTTTTTCTTTTCTGCTGCTCCCAGTAAAGAGCCTAAGAGGTTAGATCACCGTGAAAGAAAAGATTTCTCTGAGAGTGATAAACTGCTGCGTGCTGCTTTTCCCCATCATCCTTTTCCATTAAATTCTCTACTACTGGAAATATTTTTCGGAGCTTGCAAAGGAAGTTCTCATGACCAAGGAACCCCAAGGATAGCTTATATTATTTTCATCTTCAGTGCATCTTAAATGGTACTTCTTATCATCAGTTCTATTACACAGATTAATACTTGAAGATTGAAGACTTTTTATGTACTGGGATAGGCTTCAAAGTAAAAAAAAAAATGAAAGCAGTTTTTAAGACTTATATAAATTTGGTATTTAAAAATGAGCAAATGGACTTTCTGATTTTTCTCTCAGAAAATCAAATCTTATTCTGATTGCAATTTCCAAACAAATTTCTGACTAATATTTTTGCCACTCTTTTTGCATGAGAACATTGTTACCTTTGTATATCACTACAGTATTTTACTAAATTGCATGATATGTTTTTAGATAGTATGATATAAAACATGTTAATAAAGAATTATCCTAGGTATGAAATTGAAATAATTTCTAAATTTTTAAAAAATGACAAAAATAGCATAATTTTAAACCTGTCAGGTTCATTGTAAGCTCCACATGGCAGTCTTACTCTAGCTGGTTGATAAAAATAGCACCAATAGTCTTTATGTCATATGAACCATGCTGTTTAAATATATCAGGTGTTTTAAAGATTTCTGGTTATAGTGAGCTGCTAGTACAGTACTACCATTTTATAATTTGGAGTACTCATATACCCTATCACAGTGTCACTGAGCTTTTCACTGACCATCTGTGGAATCAGTGCAAATGCTAAGAACAACCAGAAAATTGCTAACTCTAGAGCAAAAGTGGTATATGAGAAAACACAATAAAGAGGGTTAACCAATCACCTAAAATTATACATTCTAGAGTTACATTAAGCGAGAGCACTTTAAAACATTAGAGACCGTTCTGAGAAAATACAAAGCAGCATTAAAGAAAAATCTAAACTAAGGTTATAAATTTATATACTCCAAGGATATATCCTTCCCCCATTTTTAATATTTTTTTATTTTGGAAAATTTTTCTTGAATATAACAATTCTCAAAAAACTCCTCCTTCACATAATATTCAACTCCCCTAAGCATGCCCCATTTATGCAGAGCAATTTCTGAGGAGGTGGCCATGATGGTAAAAGAGGATTAAGGGTCCTTTTGATTCTGGTAATACCTTTCATTTACACAAATCATCTTAAAAATTCACCTAATATGTAGTCTCAATCTGGTACAGTCTGTGACCACTAACCAAGTTATAGTATAATGGAGTATAATGTCTAATGTTCCATGATCATACTTGTCTTGCCAGTGTTAAAAGAGATCATTCAGTGTCTTTTTGTTTCACCTTTCCCTTCCCAAATCTTTCCTCCAGCATATTTAAGTAAAAAGGTGACATCTCTTTTGCTAAAAAGGAAGAGTACCTTCCTCGGTCTCTTTTTAATTATAGAAATGTGGGCAGCCTTCATAATATCCAAGACCACCAGGAAGTTAAATTAAATTGTATATACTGACCTAAATCTATCACCCATCTTCGTATTTGGGATGATATTCAACATTTTAATAAATTCATCTGAGTTAAAGTTTCTTCTGAGTCAGCTACTTAGTGTGTAGAGAGCCATTTCGTGCCAAGTTCCATCTGTTGGTCTGGCTTGGGTACCTCCCAAATTTGTGACAATATTTTTGGCACCCTTTCCTTGGCTTAATCTTTAAATGGTTGATTCTTCAAAGCTCAGATCAAATCAAAGGCTCAGGCAAGATCAATCTTTCTAATACTTTTGGCCTAAAATGTAGTGTCCCCCTCACCCCTTCTGAAATCAATTCAGTATTCTTGAGATTTTTCTAATGGCCTACCTCAGGGGTTCCCCTGGGAGTGCTGCATCTCATACCTTAGCTGGGAAGCAGGCGCGATATTCTCCTCTTGTCAATCTTGTGAGGTCCTTCTCCGTGTAAGAGAAGTATCAGTACCTATGGAATGGTGAGACCTACCCAGAGAGGTTAAGAACAAAATCCCTTGAATTGGTTCCTTTAGGAAAAATCAGAAGTTTCATAGAGGCTGAAAAATTAAAAATGCATCTTTCACCTCTTTCCTTATTAACTGAATTCTGACGAAATCCAAATCTTAGTAAATGCAGAGGGTTAAAAACACCTTTCAGCCCAATGTATATTTTAAGCAATGAAACCATTTTTTAATGATTTCAGTATTCTGAGGGAAAATTAGAATCCAAAGAAAATTACATAAAATTTGAAATAGCTTTTTTTAGAATTATGCTTAAATTTTGATTCTACAGATTCATAAACCATACCTGAGAAGGAATCATTTCTTCCCCGCCCCCACCCACATACTGAGCTGACACCTAAACTAATAGTTTAAGGCTCTTCAACATCTAGTCAGAAAGGACTTATAAATTTTACTTTTTTACTATGTCTTAATTTTTTTGTTTTGATTTACTGCTTGGAACTGTTTTAATATGTATTGACTGTCTGCAGAGATCTTTGCTGACCCAGCTCTTTAAGATGATGCAGTACTGAAGAAAGCCGATGAGTTCTTCTTTATGAGCTCTGACATATTAATTAGCAAAATGGACTAAAAAGCTTTCCTATTTCTATTTTAATTTCTTACATTCTCAAACACCTGTCTATATAGCTGTAAAACAGGCAAGTCTGTAAAAGTAATGGTTGGCAGTAAGTCCAGACCTTTTCTGAGATAAGTTTATCAATTAATGAGCAAATATTCATTAACAGTCTAGGGGCATATCTCTGTATAGGTGCCTTGCAGCCATTAAGTGTGTGGGATATCTTAACACATTTTACTGGTAAGGAAGCTGAAGTTCAGGGCATTTAAATACTTGTTCTCATAGCTAGCTAGTATGGGTGAGGTTATCAACCCAGATACTGTGTGGTAAAGCCTATGTTTTGGCCAGTTCCTTTTCAGCAGCATGTGCCTAACACTTCAATCCCAGACACTGAGAAGAACACAGTTCTAGTGAGAAGACATGACACACACTCTGGAATATCCCATAAATTCTTACCTTTTGTAACCTCCAACTGAACAAGAGACACCATAAAAATAATTTCTCTAGCAAACAATTGTAACTCAATGAGCATGAGAGGGACAATCTAATCTGGTCATTCTTGACATTGTTTCTCTGTGTATATATATATATATATATCCACACACACACGCACAAAAGTATGGGCCAAGTTAAGAGATGTATAAGAGAGAAAACAGGCATGTGATGTGCATGTATTATGTATGAATTACAGCAAATGTGCATGTGATCGGGTGTATCCTTATGGCAGAGGCTGAAAGTTTAATATGCAAGTTGCTAACTTGGCAGACCTTACATTCTGTTCTGAATGCATTGTGTGTAAACTTTATATTTAGAATTTTCAAGTGTGGCCAAAGAAATCTTTAGATCTTTCCAAAGAAATAGAGCTCTTAAAAACATAAGGTGATCAAATAGTCACTTTAATACAAGAGCAATGTGCTATTAAATGACATTTCATAAATTTTGTTGAGTATGCATTTTAAATTTGGAGCACCAACTATGATCATTTTTCATGAGTCTGAATTGGATTACTGCCTTTCTTGACTTTTTATTGATATTTTGGATGAGGAACTAAATCTTAGTATTAGTGGGCAGTGGACTTAAACTCTTTCTTTCCTTGTCAGTTGGTTAAGGTAACACTATACAGTTATATTTGGACAAAGATCTTTATTAGGTACTTTCTAAACTTTTGTTATTTGTTATGTTGGAAAACATATAGCTTTAGACACAGGAAATATATACATTCTCACATCCTCCAGCTCAGTTTATGTTTCTATGGGATTCAGGATGTTATTTTAAAAAGTACCAATATGTATAGGATTCTTCCTACAAACTTGATTATAAAGCAACCCCAGTATTTCCTATTTTGTAAAAGGTTACTGAATACTCTGGTCTCTAAAATTCAATGAATCAAATTGAATTAGAAACAAATATATCAGTCTTCTTAGAAATGTGATTCAATTCTTTGCTACTAAAAAATGGTGCAGGTGTGTGCATCTCTGAATTTCATGAGTAAATAGAATCTACATGTTTTTACAAATCAAATTTCAAAATTAATTATTTCAGTTCCACTCATGTTTATTAAATGCCCACTCTGTGACAGGTGTTATATCAAGTGCTAGAGATACAAAGTGACATAAGACATGGTCTCTGTCTGAAAAAAATTTTTTGAAATGTTAGAGGAGAAAGACATATAAATGCCTAATTAAATATTGGTTTGGTACCTTTATGCTAAAGAGTAATAGTGCAAGAATCTCACAGAGGAAATACTGCTTGATTCTGCTTGGGATTGGGGGATGGCTGTCATATTTCAGAAAGGAAATGCTTTCATAGCAGGATCTGGAAGATAAATAGAAGTTTGGGAAATAAAAAAGGTCAATGAGCTAACACATTTCAGGCATATGGAAAGTTATGACAACTTGAAACATCGTGGTATGTTTACGAAACTATAAGCAATTCAGTGTTGCACAAATGCAAAGTGGAGAGTAACAGATACCAGGTTGAGCCAGTAGGCAGAGATTCAATTATGAGGAACTCCTACCAAATGGAAAAAAATGTGAATTTTATCCTACGGGCTCAGAGAATCCAAACTGGTTAAAGGAGGGGATGGGCCAATTTTATGTTGTAGTACTATCACTCTGTTGGCTATGATGACTTGAAGGGCAAAAACAAAAACAAAAAAAAATCAGGGGGAATAATTAAGAGACTATTGTGATAGTCCTGATAAGAGATGATGTGGCATAAATTCAAGTGAATTACAATGGAAATGGAAAGAAAAGTAAAACATATTTGGAAAATAAAGCTTTGAGGTTTTTTGTTGTTGTTGTTGTTGTTTTAGTTAAACTTGGTGGATGAGTGAGGAAGAAGACCCAATTTGATTCTCAGTTTATCAGTCAGCTATCGCTACACTGTGCTGCATAACAAAATCAATAGCAGACATTTATTTCTTGATCACTTTGTGCAAGTGGGGATTTGCTGATCTCAAAAGTGTTTGGCTGGGCTTTGCTCCAATCTACAGTTTAGGTCCAGGTGTTATACATATCTCTTATTGGAACAGTGTTTTCCTGAGGGAAGTATTTTTGATAACAAAAGTGATAGGATGGAAATAGGGTAGATAGAAAGAACCCTTAAGCTATGTGTCAAAGCCATGGAGTATTCAGTCACATGACAGTGAAGGTAGTAGAGAGGAAGGAGAGGCAGGAATAAAGGGAAGTGTGGCAGGATGGCCTGAGCTGGGAAAGAGTAAGGATATGTGAGCAGATGAACATAAACATATGTTTATATGTGAGTAGATGAGCGTTGTGCTTGTGGAAGTGAGGAGTAAAGTGGCCACCGAGCCCCTCCCACCCCGACCTGTGGGATATGGGTGAGAATGAGAAGGCTGCAGGGGAAGCAGATTCCTTAGTGGAGAGGTAGACTCCAATTAAGGCTAAAAGACAAGGAAATTTTTCGAGAAGACCTTGAAAGTGAAGAGCATCTTGTCAACTATGGAAGGATAGTGGGGACTTAAGAAGGCAAATGAAGGAGTCTGAGATAAGGGGAAACAAAGACAGTGGTCATGTGGAATTATGGCCGGAGTGGTATAAGGCAGCAGCCCAGAGGGCAAGAGATGACCAGAAGGGTTCCACCTCTTGGAAAATGACTGAGAATGGCAGGAGTGATGGGTCTGGTTTGTTTTCATAATTCTATGGTTGTCAAGAGCATTAATCTTCACTCTTTGGTGAATAGAGGAAAGGCTTGGGCCAGTTTAGACTCAATGGTGGCCTGGATGAATTATTTCCTGTAAAGAGATCATATCTCTGAAGAATAAGAAGATGAAAATTTCCAGGAAAAAATGGTCCCAAGGTTACAGAAGTTTTGAGAAGATGCTCAAGTTTTATTAGGTTTGCAATTTGAGAGGTGGCCATTAGTAATCACTTTAGTGGAGCGAATGTTTGCAGACAGAAGAGAAGGGGCAAAATCATGTGGCTTGAGGAGGAATGGGGGTGGAAACAAACACAGGTGATCTTTTTCTTTCCTTTTTCTTTTTTAAAGATCTTATTCATTTGAGAGAGAGAGAAAGAGCATGAGAAGGGGAGAGGAGGGAGAGGGAGAAGCAGCTCCCCGCTGAGCCAGGAGCCCGATGTAGGGCTCAATCCCAGGACCCTGAGATCATGACCTAAGCCAAAGGCAGATGCTCAACTGACTGAAGCCACCAAAGTGCCCCGTGATCTTTCCAGAAGTTTAATGTTAAGAGAAAGAAAAGAGATGTATCTAGAGAAATGTTTTTTTATTGCTCTACTTTATGTTATCCATGAGAAACACTGAACCATGTTTAAAGACTGAGAGGAAAGAGATATTTGTGAGAGAATGAAGAAATGGGAGAGAAGGAATTGTTAAAGGCATAGGATTAAGACTGTAGTGTTACAGCAGTTGGCCTTGAAGAGAATGAGCCAACATTATAGGGAAAGTGGCAGTTATGCATGCGACATCGATGAATTTGTAAGTAGTAGGGCTGAGAAATTAAGGTTGTTAATGTTCTCATCTTGATGATATCCATTACAGGACTGGTCTTAGTTGGCCAAGAAACATAAGAAACACTACAGATAATAGGTAACCTAAATTGAAATCTGTTTAAGTCCTTGAAACAAAATTGGACGAAAGACTATGAAGAATATGAAGATATTTATACTTACTCATGCACATGCACACTGCATTCAAGAGTTGGGTTGCAGAGGAGCTATAGCTTTTCCCCCAAACTAAAATGCTGTTTATCTCTTGCAATTACATTTTGAATTCTCTATTTGTGGTAGAATTATAGAAAGTTAGGACTAATTAGAGCAGAATATATTTCTAGAACAATGAACTTTTTTATAAAGAATAGACTGAGGCCTAGAGAGGGAAAGTCACCCCCACCAAAGGCCCAGCTAGTCAATGACAGAAGCAAGGCTCAGATCTGTTAACTTACTTTGGCAATCTCTTGCTTTGTGAATTCCAATATTATTGCTACCAGTTTTGCCTGATTTAATAAACAAGACTATCATTAAAATTCTCAGAATTTGGGGACCTGAGTGGCTCATTTGGTTAAGTGTCTGCCTTCAGCTCAGGTTGTGATTCCAGAGTCCTGGGATCAAGATCTGGGTCAGGCTCCCTCCTCAGCTTGGAGTCTGCTTCTCCTCTGCCCCCACTTGTTCTCTCTCTCTCTCTCTCTCTCTCTCTCTCTCTCTCAAATAAATAAATAAAATCTTTAAAAAAAAAAAAAAGAACCCTCAGATCTTCCCCAAATTCAGCATGGATAATAGAAAGAGTAATTTGGCACAACACTAGTCATTTTCCCTTTAAGCATCTGACATTGAAACCCACCAGGATAGAATAAGCTTCTATATACAAAATTTCATATTGCGTCCCAAGTTTATATAGATTGTCACAAAATCTGCGTTTATGTATAGTTGCTGTTTATTATACTTGTTATTATGGTGTTCTCTTTCTTTTTCCCTATAAATATAAATGCGCAGGACAAATTATTCTAAGCTCCAGTGGGCATTTGTTGATGTGGTATATTTTGGTATGTATTTTTCCCTATGCCCTTATATATATCCATATTTGCATCACAAATTCTCAATAACAAAATTCTTTGTTATCCTGTCTCTCTCATTATCCAGAATATGACAGCCTGCCTTTGGAGATAACATTTAACATGCTTAAGTGTGTGTTGATTTAGGCAATTTATAGTTTCTAAAATGTTTTGAATTGTTTGAGCAAGTGAAAAGTAATTTTATAAAGAGAAGAGCATATTTCTATATATGTCAACTTCTTCAAATGTGGCTGAACTCTCAAACTTCACCATCCATGGGGAATATGTGTCTTGTACATTTAGAAACAGTGGTTTGGAACTGACAATTCTAATAGTGTTTCTAAATGCTAGAATGAACATCTGCGGTGAAAAATGTTATTAGCTGATTACATGATAGTTGATAAACACAAAGTGAATGTTTGACATCAGCACTGTTCTATGGGCTGAGAACTATCTGTACCCAACTTTGGTTTAGCTCTGCATCCCGACAGGAGTCACAGAAAACAACAAATCACATAAAAAGTACACTAAAATGTCATCATTAGAATATTTCTGTATGAATCTGAATGTACCGTGGGCAAAAACAAATCACATTCTCGAAAGCATGGTAACTGTAAATTTTAACCTACAATAAGAGCATTTCCTTTATATTTATCTTTAGCATGGCTTCGGTTAAGTTTTTGCCGTGAAACCATTGCAACAAAGTCACTGGACTCTCTACTTACCAGCTTTAAGAGCAGCCTCTCATGAAGAGCAGTGTTGGAAAGAGCTAGAAGGCTTTACAGTTCCTGCATAATTATTTTAGAAAAGTTTACATTGAGATCTAGAATCTAAAATCACTCTTCTAAGAAAGGGATTTTATGTGTAAATTTGTTGTAGAGGAAAAGACTGAGACTCCGTGACTCCAGTGACCCAAAGGGGTTTTCAACTTTTCTGCAAAAGCTAGTCTGCTAATGTTAACTGAATGGCTACTCATTCCAACAGTGGTTTCAATTCTTAAGTTTTCTTCCTAAAAATCAGCCAATGAGGGTACTGGAAGGACAGGTTTAAAACCCAGCCTGGGAAGTTTGGAGATGAGCTCCTGCATCATAGACTACCCAATCTATGTTGAGTAATATATGCCAAAGCCTAAATTTTGTCTGTAATATCTGATAAATCGTCAACTAATAGTGAGAAACATTTAGGATATATTGACTTTGATAATGTTGGTATTGCTTTATATCAGATGACTTACGTATATGTGTTTGTGTATATACACATTTGAGTTTTATGCCAGTGAGAAAGGGAAACATTTAAAGATGTGTATTTCAAGAAAGGTATTACCTACTTAAGAAACACTCATTGGTTCCTGTATTTAGGTTCCATGGCCAGGAATAAATTTCAGCACCTTTAACAAGTCATGCCATGCCTTCTATCACCTTCTGCTGGCCTGCCCTTGCAGGCTTGTCTCTGGCTACCATCATCTACCACCCCACCCCATCAGCCTCATCACACATGTTCCTGATTCACGGAGCTACGCACTCTTGCAGGGTTTTTTTGGAGGGCAGGGGAAGGGCAGAGGGAGAGGAAAAACCTGAAGCAGGCTCCATGCTAGGGCTCAGTCTTAAAATCCTGAGATTGTGACCTGAGCCAGAATCAGAAGTTGGATACTTACCGGACTGAGCCACCCAGGTGCCCTGAGACTTACTCACTCACTTTTGTCATCAGACCATATATTGCTCTTTCATACCTCAGAGCCCCAGCTGAGCTCTGTCCTGAGAAACTTTCTCCACCACCTGCAGGCAAGGATCCCTCCTGGGAGCTAGCCTGGTGTACCTTCAGGTGTCGCTAGACTCCGCTGTTACACTATTTAACTTCTCTCTGTCTTTCTTGGCTTAACCCACACTCATGTTCCATAGCTGGTTAGCCCCCCAAGGTCTCCCACAGATTGTTTTCCATCTCCTTTAATCAGCAGCTGTGGCCTCCTTACAGCATTAAGAATCCCAAGGCCCACCTTTTCTTAAATAGGCAGAACTTGTTTATCTACCACATAAGGGGGAGTAACCAAGGATAAGTCATTTACTAAACCAGTATTTAACGAACACCTGCCATGTGCCAGGCACTGTGCCATGTACCAGATACAAAATTGTGTCGAAAACAGCCTCTGCCACTAAGGTGCTTACGGCTTAGTAGCAGCAATAGGAATGCGAATGGTGAAAGTTCAAGGAGCTTAAGTATAAATGCAAATGCACAGAAGAAGTAACAGTGCTTACCTTTATTGAGAGAGAGGAGATTGAGGGACAAGGACAAGGGAGGGACTTCTGCTTTATCTACAGGATCTGATTTTTTACATTGAGACTAAGTTTATGTACAAATTAAATAATGAATAATTCGTGGATTGAAAAAATAAAAACATTTTTTAAGCATCATAAACCTTCACATGCTGAATCTCTTAATGGCAGTGTTGTACACATGGGAGGATGTAGCATGGGGACTGTCACAAGGTGTGTACAGAGGGGAACATGGGAGAAGGCATGGTTTCTGGGACTGAATCCCTGAGTCCTGCTAGGAACCTGCATGAGGCCCAGAAGTATTTCGGGGTGAAGGGCACGGAGAGGGGCTCACCTGTGAGACATCTCGCTGGTAGGTTGCCAGAAAAAGTGCCAAAGAAAAAACACACCTAAGGATTTTGACCCTCCCTCCATAGTTTTGGTACCCTACCTGGTAGATGCTTCGTCCTTGTAATCCATGCAGTAGGCACCCACACAATCCCACATACAAAAAAAAAAGTATTTTTTAAAGGTTCGTGATACCCCGTGTCCAATAAAAGCAGAATTATAATAATAGGACTAACGTTAAATATGTAAAAATTAAAGAGAAAACTGTATCCCTTCACCTTCCTAAAATAAGCAAATGCAAATTCATTCCCACTCTATTGATAATTAGAAACCACACACCCACACAAAACAACTTACAAATTCCACCCCATTAAATACAGCAGAGCGGTTTGAAGTTGCCTTTTGAACAAAAACCCTTTTATTAACCAGTCAGTGAAAAAACAAAACAACCCCCCAAAAAAGGTGTATGCCTTTTTAAACCAGGCAAGGCACAACTGCAACAAAAGAGAGGAAGAAAAAGCAGATAGTTTTATAAAATATAATGATATGCCATCAGGGAGTTGTTGGAGGCATTTAGAAATATTGGTGTCAAACTGGTGATAGAGGCTTTTTACTTGCTCTACTGACAGACCAGCAAAAATGCTCCTATTGGCTAGCGTAGTGATGTAGTCGTCCATGAACTCTTGTAATGATTTATATGGACAAGTACTTCTGATTTTTTTAAAGTGTGTATCTTTATGAGTGTGTACTAGTAAAACAGCTTTTCCATATATGGTAGTGCTGCATGCTTCTTAAATAAAATTTTTACATAAAATGGAGGAATGTTTAAAGACTATTGGTAAGAAAATGTAAAATGATGGGTGAGCATGGCAAAATATTATGGAGCAGTGACACTAATTGTGGAAGTTTGGGAAACACCAATCAGTGTTCTGTTTCCAGTGGCATTCTGTAGTTTCCATCAGCACGCTTCTTTGCAAAGCTCAAAAAATCTTACTTTGAGAAAGGTATCTCCACTCTGAAGTCTCTAGGCTATGCGATTCGCACAGTCCTCATCCCATTTCCTGTCTGTATGCAAATGCCTTCAATTCTGGTTGAACCCTGACTTTTTCAGCAAAAGAAGTGTCCAAAGCTTCAACTATTTCCTACCATGATAACTCCTAATCAAGTTAAACTTGAATTATATTTTCAAATATTCCTCCAGCAAGCCATCTTATCTGAGGAGGAAACATAAGAACATAAGAGATCCAGTGGTGCCCTTCCATGTGAAGCCTAGAAAAGTCTTACCAAATGCAGAGTTAGCCTTGACTTTTCTTTACCTATGACATTAATTCAGCAGGAAATCAGGTTGGGATCCATGATACATCCCAAAGCTTTACTTCCCACCCTTGCCCACGCCACCATGACCTCATGCCTTCAGGAGCCTCCTCATCAACCCAGGCTCTGCTGTCCTCTCTATAGTTCCACTCTCCTTGCAGGAGCCAAAGTGGTCTTTGAAAAACATGAATCAAATCAAGTCCCTCAAATGGTTAAAATTCTCCAGTGGCTTCTCATCATTCATAGAAAATAACCCAGATTTCTTACCATGATCTCCAAAGCCTATCTTCCTCTGCTTCGCCTACCTCTCTGACCTCATTCCCACTGCTTCCTCCTCCTTCAGGACACTAGGCCAGTGTTGCCTGCTTTCTGTCTCTGGAACGGGCCAGCTTGCTCTCCCCCCAGGCCCTTTGCACATGTATTCCCTCTGGTCAGAATGATCTCCCTCCACTTCATGTGGCTGGTTTTTCTTATTCAGTTCTCAGGTCAAATGTTGTTTCCTCAAAGATACCTTCCCTGACCCCCAAATGTAAAATAGAAAATAAGCCAGTTTCTACTGTTTACTCTATTTCCTAACAGTGTAACAGCACTTAATTACAGTCTATAGTAAGTGTGTGTGTGTGTGTGTGTGTATGTGTGTGTGTGTGTGTAGCCTACTCTCATCCCTCCCCCTAGAATGTAAGCTCTACAAGGGCAGAGACCTTGAACCCCAGTCCAAGAGCACTGTCGGGCACGAAGCAGGTCCTTTACTCATGTTTGCTAAGTCTTCTTTTGATATGTCTTTTGCATATTTTTACTTTTAAACTTCCCATGTTCTTTATGTGCATGCATTGTCCTAATAAAAAGCTGGATTTTGTTCTTATGTTCTGGCAGTCAGAATTGTGACTGGGAGGTTAGCATATTTACATTTATTAAGATTACTGGCGTATTAAGATTATGTTTATCATCTTATTTTTATATTTAAGCCACCCTTTAATGTCTCTTCGTCTTCTTTGTTATCCTCTGAGGATGAATTCCTATTTTGTTTTGTTTTTATCAACCCACTTTTTTCTTACATTGATTTGGCAATCATACACCACCTTTTTATCATGCATACTTAACAAAATACAGAATTAGTCCACACTAAATTCTTTTCCCAAACAATTACCAGGGCCTTAGAATACGTTGGCACTCCTTACTCTCTCCTAATTTCTATACTATTTTCCATTGTCTTTTAGCTTTTGATCCCACAGGTTATATATTAATTTAAATGTTCTTTGTATTTAATATTTGTTCAAATTGACCCATATATATACTAATTTCTTTTCTTACTATTCTTCCTTGTATCTCAGACCTTCCTTCCAGGGTCTTTTTCCTTCTTTCTGAAGTATGTCCTTTAAGGTACTCCTTTAATGATGGTCTATTGATTACCCTCGTGTTGTTTGACAGAAGATGTCTTGTTCTTGACAACTGGTTGTTTTAGGTATACGCTATTAAGCTGGCAGCACACTGAACATGTTGTTCTCCTGTCTTATGGCTTCTCCTATGAAAAGCCAGCACTTGGTCTAATTGACATCTCTTTACCAGTGATCAGTCTTTTCCCTCTGGTTACTTTTAAATTCTCTTTGTCTTTGATGTACACTTCCACTACAGTCTAGGTCTTGCTGTCCATTTCTTTATATTATCATTCTTGGTAGATGGTGTGGCTCCTATGGCTACATATTAATTTTTTCAGCCACTTCTGGGAAATAACGTCTGTTAATATGCCTCTTCTCCATTCTATCTTCTCCTTGCAGAACTCTTACCAGATGTATCTTAGACCTTACTCCAGCATGTCTCTTACACACTACTTCATATTTTTCTCCTTCATTCTGTGCTTCATTATAGGTCATTTTTATAGACCTGTCTTCTAATTCCAGTTTGGTGTCTCAATCTCTTTCATGTCTCTACTGACTCTCATTCATGGTGAATTTTTTTTATGAATTTGGTAATTTCTGTTTGGGATGTCGTATTTGGTTGGATTGAATGTGTGAGAATATTTGAGGCGTCCCATTTGTATGTGCTTTTCTCTAAAGAACATTTAGATTTTCTTCTTTTGGAGTCCTAGAGTACTACTAACCTAGGGCCACTTTCATATAATTTCTTGGCTGACAGCTTAATTAATTGGGAGAAAATAAATTTCATTTCATACCTCTAAGAGGACAGCTCTATGGTTGTAAATCCTTAAAGAGAATGGTGACTTTTTAAACTGCTGGGGTTTTTTTTGTTTTTTTTTTTTACTTAAACCACACAGTAAAGGCAAATTTTTTTGGATTCCCTTTGCTGAGGAAAGTGTACTTAGAGTATGAAGTTATTCAGCTTACTCTTCTGCCAAGGCTGTGTGTCCTTTCGAGGATCACTGGATCAAAAGTCTTCTACATTTGACTCTTTCTCCCAGATCCTCTAAGATAGCACCATCATGCTACCTCCCCATGCTTCAGATTCCTAGTATCAGCATTTATTTGAAGGGCAATCTCAACCTGCAAGTTTGGTTACGTAGCATCACTCACTTTTGGGTTTTTATTTGTTATATTTTTGTTTGTTGAAAGATTCTGCTTAAGGGTTTCCCTTAATTTCCTATAAGCTCAACGGTGCATTTAGATGTGTATTTGTTTGAGTTTATCTAAGATCTATTTGTATTTTTATCATCAGAATTTTGGCAATTGCTACATTACTGGAAGTCTAATTGTTTGCTGAATGAATGAATAAATGAATGTTTATCTTTTATTTTTTTTAAGATTTTATTTATTTATTTATTTATTCATGACAGACACAGAGAGAGAGGCAGAGACACAGGCAGAGGGACAGGCAGAGGGAGGAGCAGGCTCCATGCAGGGAGCCTGACATGGGACTCAATTCCGGGTCTCCATTGTCACACCCCTGGCTGAAGGTGGCACTAAACCGCCGAACCACCAGGGCTGCCTGAATGTTTATCTTTTATAAATTCAAATTAACTGTTGGGTCCAATACAGATTGGAACACACATTAAACCAGATATGGTTTTATCTCAGTAGGTCTGGATTACCTTTGACAAGACAAACCAACTTAAAATATTTCTTAGAGATGTGTGGAAAGACCATAGGAATAAAGTGGGGGGTGGTGTCCATCATGTGCTGAGAAAGTTTGAAATGGAAAATTTCCCTCAGTAAGAAATCACATAATAAAAAGTTCTGGTTATATTTGTAGTTACAAGCTATGGTTTATTATTCTGTCTAGAGATTCTTAAAATGATTCATTGTTCTAGGAAGAAATAAAATAGAGTTCACAAAGGAGCTTTTATCAGATTATAATGTACCCTACCATAAAGGGGGGAAGAAGAGGCTTATCTGGCGATTTGTTGTCACTGCATACATGAGCCATGGATCAGATGCTCATTAGAATTCTTTCTGAACCTCTGGAATGCCCTTCAGATGGAATTCCTTGTCATGACCACACCCAGAGAATAGTACATGAGAAGGCTGTTTGATAGGTCCTCTAGGTACTAAAACAAATCAAAACCAGCCCTGTTCATTCTGACAATAGCTATCTTCCCATATGTTCTCCTTTTTGCACCAAATGCTCTTTGTTTATGTTCTTTCTGTAGACCAGAAATTCTGATACTTCCACAGAATTTTTATGTAACTTATCAGTCATGCAAGACTCAAGTTGCCATAGCATAGGTGATGAGATTGACCAATGGAATGACAGGAGAATTTGGATGAAGTCAGCCCACAATCATATCACAGAAGAGCTATCTTTGCTATTGGAGCCTAAAGGATCAAGGAAACCCTATTAGTTCTCTGGAATGAAAGTACTAGGTTGGTCAGTTTTTGAAAAACAGATGATGTGTTACTTTTCTGTAGCAGCTGACTTTTATTTACTTTTCTTTTTTTCTCTGTGCCTTTTCATACTTTGTTTCTATGAATTAGAATTTCTGGGAATGGCATGCAGGCTGGTATGGCACATACAATACCCTTGGCTCCTCAGAGGTCATGAATTTGGATCATTTCCCAGATTATACATCTGCCCCTGTAGCTTGCATTTCAGAGCATATGGCTGTGGCAGAGGGGGCAGATTAGAAATCATCTCTGTAATGCTTCCAAAGCATAAGAAAGAGGAAGTTCCTTTCATCTGGTCATAAAGTTGTTACCTGAGTGTTAAAAGGGTATGGGTAAAACTGTTTTCTTGTGAATTGTTTTCAGTAAGTTAAAATGCAATGAATGCATTGTAGTCATAGAAGCCATACTAAGTACTATGTAGTAAGAATACACAATATGGAAAATCCTGACCTCTATCATTAGAGAACTCACATGCCATTTGAAAAGACTATAGCAACACCTGTAAGGAGGGGCAACATGGAATGGCCCATTTATTGCTTTACCCTGTAATGACTTTTCAAGTGCTGACAAAAATTTTCCTTAAAAATATGACTTCTGTGTACAGATACTTAATGGAGTAATCAGTTCATTTCAGCGAATATCATCCACTAGGGCTTCTTTTGAAATTGTAAAAATGTAAGATTCTGGAACTACAGAATACTACCAAAAGGCAACCTAGGGCTAAGTTGGGTCTTGGGGTTGCTATCCAGCTTCTGAGAAGGAATAGTTTCTGGATTGGGGGAAGTATCAAGAGTAAAACAAAATGAAGAAAAAGAGGTGGATATTAGAGAAGTAGATATATCATTCCCTCTCCTAAGCTAACCTGTCACTTGTGTTCTGAATTCCTCTGCAACTATTTTTTCTTCCTTCTTCAATTAGTGTTTCTTTCTCTTTCATCTTCGTATTCTTCGTCACCATTGGCTTTTTCCTTTAATCCAAGGAGGAATAATCAAGGGGAAAAAGAAATGGTGGGGTGGAAGTGGTGGGAGTATCTGGAAGCAGAGAATAATGAAGGAAGGGAGGGAGGTCTAAGCAGAAGCAGTGGATAATAGTAAGTGCAGACAGGAACTATGTCCTCGAGGCTTTTTTCCCTTGCTAAGGAGTTTCACTTTATCATTTGAATAGCCCGTAGAATGGCCATGTTAAAATAAATATTGAACCATGTCATTTTCCTTATTTGAAGCCTTTAGCATGAAACAACTAGATAACCACATGCAAAATGAAAAAAAAAAAAAAGAAAGAAAGAAAGAAAAAGGAAAAGAACTTCCATCTGTACCTTATACTACATAAGAAATTCAGAATGGTTTGGAGAGCTAAATGTAAGAGCTAAAACTATAAAACTTCTAGAAAAAAATAGAAGACATTTTAGTGATAGTGGATTAAGCAGAACTTTTTCTAAGACACAAAAACAATGAAATATAAAAGAAAAAAAAAGTCAAATTAGGCTTTACCAAAATGCGAATGTTTTCTGTTCAAAAGATGCTGTTGAGAAATGAAAATACAAGCCACAACTAGGAAAATATTTGAAAAAGGTCTGTATAGAATATATAAAATTTCTGAACCCAAAGAACACTGATGTTTAAGCACAAGCAAAGGTTCCACTAGACTACTAAGTTATTTTAGATAAGCAGCAACAAGAGATTGAAGAAAAGAGATTGAAGAAGATTGTTAGAGAGAATAGGATAAAATCAATAGAAGAATTATGAAGATGTTGCAGAGATGGAGTATACAAGACTTGAGAATTTCTTATATTTGGGGGCAAGAGATGGAGGTACCCCAAACCTTCCTAACAGCCTAATTATAAGGAAGGGGCATTTGAAAATATGAGTCTGGAACTTAAGAGAAAGGTCAAGGTTAACAATGTAGATTTAGAAGTCATCTGCATAGAGGTGACAGTTGAATCTTGGATTTGTTCACAAGACTGCACAGATTAAATTAAGTAATAATTCTTTAAAAGAGTTAAGAGCCATTAATTCATTTGGTTAACTAAAAGCCTAAGATGAAGGCAAAGGCAGTTACTGGAGTTAATGATCAATCTCATTTTTGCTATTATCATGTTCAGTGGCTTGAAATGACTAGGATTTTTCTCTGAAAATTAGCAGCTGAGTGGAAATGCAAAATTCCAAGCAGTTACAAATTTTTAATACCAAGTTAAATCAACTTACATTTTTATATTCACAAAGGATCTTAAACACATAAATGAAATGTTTGTTCACATTTTTAAATATTAGTGGGATAGAAGTCATTTTGCCATGTAGTCTGTACTGATTTTGCCAATATAGCCCTGTGTTTTCTTTGAAAATGTGATTATATACTTACCATATTACATAGTCATCTGTTTTTTGATCAACTGACAACAGTCAGCTTATGCAATTACTTCCACTCAGTAAAACTAAATTTGAATGAATTTAAACTTCCTAAAGTAGCTCGTGATACAAAAAAAACTATTCTTTCTTTTTTTCCAGTTTTCATCTTCAGTGATAAACAGGCAGATTTTCTCACTTTTGGAATTACTTTTTTTCGCACATACATAGAAGGTACAGGTTTGCAAAGAGTGACTTTGTTATACCTATTAACAAATAGTAACTTATATTACCCACATGTAAAATCATGTGTTTTAGTGTGCTTGCCCATTATGCTTGTGTTTGCTGGTATTAATGCTAAAGTTTTTACAAAAATTATTCTAAGCTTTGCTGTCCTCAGAACAAGCAGGAAGAAATATGTCAACCTTGAAACTGGGCGGAGACAGCACCAAAGGCTTACTCCAAGATAAATTAATATTTTATATTTTCTTAGTCTTAGACCAAAGGCTTCCAAGAATGAGTGTAACACATGTATTTACATGTGGCCTTTGGGGAACATTGGGGTGGTACACAGAATACATGCGCTTTCAAGAGTGAACATCTGATATTCAGTCTTTAAATGTTAGTAACAATCTGGAATATTTACTTTTGAAATTAATGTGAAGAGTTCTGCAGCTTTTCCTTCATTGAGGTTTGATGTGCTTATGTAAATATGACTTTACTTTTCTGTCTACCAATGGGATAAATTCCAATATGTGCAGATTAGGGTGGAATCTCAGATGCTTTTTGATACATTATTTTCAATATTGCCACTGACATTGAGATTTCACTTCATGCAGGGGAGTTACGAAGATATCACTTTTCTTTGTTTTATTCTCAAAAAGGAGAAAAAAAAATCTCTTCCAAGGAAACCTTGATAACAAGAGAGAAATTTTTTTTTAAATTAACATCCAGTGCTCTTTTTAACACCAGATATTGATTAATTAAAATAGGTACAAGTCACATGCTAGTATAGAAAATTAATCAAGTATTTGGATTTTTCCACAAGTGAACTCTATCAGATATGCATTTATTAAGGTAAACAGGCTGTCAGCTAACTCTTAGAAATCCTCTGTTTACACAGATTTTTGTCATTTGGGACTTTGCCAATGAACTAAAACGTAAATCTTAAGAGAAGAAGGCCTTTTGATTTTTATTCCAAGCAACTTGCACATCCTATAAGGCATCAATCAGAAGACTCATTAGAAACATCACAGCAAGAAATTAAAATGTTTTTTTATACCAAGATTATAGCACTATATTCTTGAAGGCTCTTATCTGAATATTTGCCTTTTAGACTTCCATTTCAAGGAAGGAAAAGTAATTTTTGATTAAATGTCTATTGATTTACTGTCTCCCAGACTCACCAAATAGAGTTTATCTAAGACTAAAATGCAGTTACCTCTAGAATAAATTTTGGCAGCTGAAATGGAATTTGGCAACTATTTAACTGGGCAGAGAAAATTCACTGAATTTAGAACAAGAAATAAGTGAACACTACTTTATCTCTTTCAAGATGTAGTGATATTTAAAGGAGGGATAATATTGAGATGGCAACCCAATATAATAAATAAATGAAAATGAATTTAATTTTTTAGCTCATAATTCCATGCAATATTGTTGGTCAGATAATTATTGGCACCCTTACTGGTGTGGTAAGGAACTTGTTCCTTAGTAATATCCCTAGAAGCACATTTGCTAATTATTTCCAGCACTGAGAGAGAGTTAATATATGGGAGGTCCTTCGTATAGCACCTAGAACAAAGTAACTTTTCAATAAATGCTAGTGTGTACTGTGGTTTTTGTTGCAATTTTCTGTCTCAGCCTCTCTTCCTTCACCCTTCCCCTTTATTTCACTCTAATTTCAAGTACGATTTTGGCTTACCTAGATTTTTCAACTGATTTTGTTCCTTTGGCAATAAAAGCATTCTTTTCAATATCTTGCCCTATTTCAGTCATCACTGAGGAAAGAGGAAGAGATGGGCAATGATGGTGCTCTCCTTGCAGACTTATCTCACATGTATGGTTTTCAGAATCAGGCTGAAGGACTGTAAGTGATTTTCAATAAGACACGCCACTTTTCAGGCTTGTTGAATTGCCCAAACAACAGGGCTAACAGGGATATTAAAAGCATTTTCAACAAAAAGAATCCCATCCTTAATCTTAAAGACACTAAAAAAAGAAGAAAAGACATTTTTCTCACAAGATTTAGAATATCTACAGTTATTTTTCTAGAGCTTGTTTTTGGTTTTTGTTTTTGGGGGGAGTTTTGTTGTTTTTTACTAAAATCTAAGCTAATCTAACTCATTTTGAACATCTACTAATACATACCATGGATTTTCAAAGGTGGTAATTCATTCTAAGTTCCCCTTGTTCTTGTTTTTTTTTTTTTTTATAATTTCAATAATATTTCTCTATGTCAGTCAACACTGATAACAGAACTCCTTTAACATTTATACACTCATGCAAATTATGACATTAAGTAGTAATTCTTGACTTTTGGCTATGTCCTGATATTGCCTGAGACACCATGAAGATGCCCAAAAGAAGTAATACATAGGATTATATGACTTTTCAGAGAAGGGAAACCTTATATGTATGAAACAATTAAGAACAAGTGATTTATAAATACTAAGCTCTGAAATAGAAAATGCCAGATTGTGTGACACAGACAACAGGGCAGCAGGGCTTAGAGATGGTCAAGATCGCGTGGGCTGTATTCATCAAGGAAGGATTTGGCCTGAGCTTTGAAGGATTGGTTGGATTTGGATCACTGTAGAGGAGAGGGGAAGGCATATTCCAGGCAGCAGGGAAAGCAAGAGCAAGCTCCGAAGTAGAAATGTCATGCAAATGTCATAGTATGCCCTAATTTTAATGATTCTGCAGTCCTGTGAGGTGACTTTGATCTCACTGTAATTTATATCTGCAGCAAAAGATTCCTGTTTAGTTGCTGGCTTCATTTAAAGAGAAGAAAGATTGAAGTGTGTGGATCCTGAAAAAAAATACATTTATAACAAATAACTATAGTAAATAAAAATAGAAAAAAAAGGCTGAAATTTCAGTTTCTAGCTATTCTAAAGCTGTTCTTTAATCTGGATCTTGGTTTTAAGAAGGCAGAATTATTAGGGCAGCATAAAGCAACTCAAACATTCAAGATAACTAATCTAATCTCTAAACAAGAAGAAGGATGTTTTTTCTTAATACTGTAATAAAAAAAGCTGCCGTCATATTTTATGTGGCACCAACTCTGTTATTAATCAAACTCTTTTAAGGCTAACTGCAGCCCTGCTCCCATCCCAGGGCCTTTAGTGAGTGAGCCTGAGCGAGCATAACCATCATTCAACTCCTTGACTCCTCCAGTGAGAAAGAATGCTGACACCAAAATGCTGTAGAGTCAACTGCAAGAACTCATTAATACTGCACCCAAGTAGGAACTGCTGATCATCAGGGATTTGATCACAAAGTAAATTAGAGGTTGTGCATCACTATGTCTTGTGACGAATACACATTAGTAAAAGTAAATAAGCATGAAGACAAGCTGATTAAGGTCTGCTTCTATAATTGGTTCTTGAAAACACTTTATTCTAATAGATTAGGGGGAAAACGAACATCAACTTGGAAATCACATTGGCTCTGTTATAACACCAAAGAGATGGACCGTTTGAGGTTTGTGGTAAAAGACCCTCACCGAAGCCAGTATTGATTCACATTACTGATCAGCACTCTTCAGCTGCCGTACTTTTCCAGGTGTTAAAAATGTAGTGGGAAAATAAGAGGGAGAAAATTGAGTTTCAAGTACATAGAAACATTTGATTTGAAATGAGGCAGAAAGAACCTTGTACTCTAATGTCACTGGTGTTCTAAGGTAGTGATTTGCAGATAAAAAAAAAAAGTGAAGACGTAAAAATACAGGTCTGCAGTAGTTTAAAATTTACTTCTGAGATATATGACCAGTCCAAACTAAGTTGAAAAATAAAACAATGGATAGTTCTGAGAAAAACAGGAGACGTTTGGCAAAAGAAAAGACTTCTTGACTCTTGGGGGAAGATTTTGAAGTGAGTGAAGTTTTTTCATATGATGCTGACTGAAGTACAAGTTGTAAGAAAAGAAATCATATCATTTTAATGACCTCATTAATGACTCACTGGTGGACTGGAATTTCTCAAAAGGAAGAAAATGTACCATTCTCGTGTAAAAGATACACTCAAGTATGAATTTCCAAGCAAGTGGTTCACCATATTAAAGTAAGTATAAATCACCCAGCTTCGGAAGATCTGTGAGGTTGTAAGAGCAGATATTATTCCACTTTATAAGTGAGGAAATTGAAATGTTAATGCAAATAGGAAGGGACAGAGTCTAAATTTGAACCTGAGTCACTTTCAACTGTATTTTTAACGCATAAATCACTCAAAACTCTTAGAACTTTTGTATTTGATTTCTTAAAAACAGGGTAGATAAATTTCTACCTAAACAGAAATTCATTCTATTATAACTTCTCATTCTTCAGAGTTAAGTTCTCAATGATTGAAGGTCTCTTGAGTGTCTTTAAATATCATTTAGATTTTGGTAGTAAAAATTTGTTGATATTTAATTCTGTAGAGATAATGGCAGCTTTCTATAACCAAACACACTTCTAATATTTTTTCTAATTTCAGGGTTTTTTTTTTTTTTTCATTGGTTCAGTCATGATGAAGCCAGGGGGGCTTTCTCAGGTAATGCTTCATGAGTAAGGAGAGAAAAAGCAATATTGGCACCTTGTTAGAATTTCTAAGAACTTTTATGTTCAGGAATTTATATTCAGGAATTTCATTGATTTTTTTTTAAGTTCCCCCAGGGGCAATTGAGCTCCTGGACCGCTGATTCTCAATAACCAAAGTCATACCTGACAAACAAAAATGTATTACTCTGTGACAAGGTATAATTAGTAATTTCCCTCTGAACTGGAATAGTCATTTTAGCTGTCAGAAATATTTTTTTCCTAGTAAGAAAATTCACTTGCAAAACCAAATTAAGATCTGAAGGATACTCACGGAGTTCAGCAAGCAAGGGAATTGGATTACCTGAAAGGAAGCTATATGCCTCTCCACTATTGGAATGTACCAGAGACTAAATGTTTTCTAGTGATTTCTCCTGATACTCTCAGCAATTTCCTAATTCACAAATGACAGTATAACATGTTATTTTCCCTCCTGAAATAGAGGAAATAATAACTGATGGTTTTAAGGGACATCTTTAGACCCTTCAGATAATAATATTTTAAGTATTGGACTAAATTCATAGTCCTATACTTGTGTCAGTTAGGAATGCTCTAGGCTACAAATAATAGGAAACTCTACTATTGGTAACATAAAAGAGTAGGGTTTATGGTTGTGACATAATAAGTAGTCTAATAAAGGTCCCTACTAGCAGGGAAGTGAACAAGAGAGTTCGGGGGATATTAGATCCGTTGACTGTTTCTGATTCTCTTGGCTTCTCCCTCTTAACAGCCAGCTTGTGGGCAGCTTTGGCTATGAGGCCCATGGTGAAAATAGGAGAGAAAAAGTACTACTGTTTTCTGTCTTATCAGTAAAAGCTAAGGCCTTCAGCAAGAAGGCTCCAGCCCCTTCCACACATATCTCATTGCCCAGAATTGGCTCATTGCCAACCCTGACAGCAAAGGCTTGGAAGTATTTGATTTTCTAGCCTCTATTCTGGAGGCTAGGAAAGAAAAGGTGGTTGGGAATGGGGATGCGATAAGCAATCAATAATGACTGCCATGCCACAAAGAATAAATAAATCCTGCTGACAAAATAAACTTTACCATGTATCACATCACCCTATTCCAGTTGGAGCATTCACTATGAGCTTACCCAGATCTAGAAAATGACTTCCAATATATCCAAAGACAAGCACAGAAAATTTATCCTCCCAAAGATATCAGAACCTGGACTTTGTGCCAGGTGCACTTTCTGCAAAGTGATTCAGATTCATGCCTCAGCAAAATATCAGATTGCTTCCAGACAAGGATCTTCAGAGTCACTTGAGAATATATGAAGCTCTAGTGTCAAGCATTTGCGGCAGAGAGTATAGGAAACCCTCATACTCCTCATGTTTGAGAAATTTCATGCATGAAGAAAAGGCACTGGCAAGTAATAGTAATTGAATAATTGATTGTTCAACTTTTAATTATTGGCATATAAGTAAATATGCCAATAACTATATGTATATACTACAGCTATAAAAATATTATTATTAACTACATATGATAATATATGCACACACACACACATAATTTTGATATTTGGAAGCAACTCACACATCCTTGCTATGGTTGCCTATTATTTCCTTAAAAAGCCCCCAAATGTACACCAGGAACTCTGGGTTGGAAACCACCATTCCCAGGTTTCCATTGAGGCTCCCACATCACATTTGAAAGAAAACATTGTATTAATGTTAATGAAGCTTTCCATAGCGATCATTTTACAATATATACAAATGTTGGACTGTGAAACTAATGTTGTATGTTAATTATCTCAATTTAAAAAAGACATTGTATCAGACGTAAAAGTCATTTCATCATGTTAGCCACATTTTAACAGCATACTAGCTCCTATTATAAGATTAGTAAAAGATGCTCTATTTCATCTTATTTTCTGAATGAAGATAAAAGGTTTGATTCCTGTAAATTTTTGCTTAATTTGATTTCTCAGAATTCAATACTGCAATATATATTTTACCACTCTCATCCATTTCCTTTGATAGTCCTATTTCAGATCAGCTGTCCCCTCATCCCTATAATTATTTTCCCCCATAGTTATATCTGTATTTGATAGGCCATACTTGCCATAAGTAAATGGCACTAATAGGTGGTGTTAAAATGTGTGGACTTTAGTATACTGTATAGTAGAACCATTAAATACTTATGATTAGTTGTTTTATCAGTTAAGATATGTTCGGCTGCAAGTAATAGGTCATTGATGACAGTGGTTTCTCTGAAAAAGTGCTTATTTTTCTCAGGCACAGACAGGATGGACAGAAGCAGGCAGACCAGGGTTAGTACATGTGCTCAAAGAAGTCATCAAAGCACCAGCCTTCTCCTGTCTCCTTGCTTCTCCATCCATAACCACATGACTTTCAATCTCATGTCTGCAAGATGGCTGATGCCTCTTCCTGTTCTGAGCAGGAAGACGGAGGATAGATGAAGGGCAAAAGGCATAAGACATACCAGCTGATTCTTCCCCTTTTATCTGGAAAACAGTAGCTTTCCAGAGACTGACTTCAGATACTTTGTTTACATCTTAATTATTTAAAGCCATTCCTACTAACGGAGAACTGTGAGACTATACCAGGATGAACATTTTTAACTAGTATTTTGATTCCTTGAACAAAATCAGGATTTTCTTGTTTATAAGTTTGTTTGTTTATGTAAGTAATCTCTACCCCCAACATGGAACTCAAACTCATGACCTCTAGATCAAAAGGTACATGCTCTTCGACTGAGTGAGCTAGGCACCCCAGGATTTTCCTGGAAGAAGGTGGAAAAAGATGTGAATAGATAACAAACAGGTATATATAAAACAGATGAGTGGACCAAATAAAAACTGTCCCCTTTATTATATATCAGTTTTCCCTTAAATTTAACTTAAAATGCCTGAAGTCATTAAAAATAAAGCAGTTCTGCAATGTAGATAACCAAAAATTATCTATTAACTAGTTCAGTGTTCTCTGAACAGCAACTAACACATACATTCCAGGAACTTAATGAATATTAAATTAAATTGTGTTGATTGCTTCAATGATTTTCCTTAACCTAAATTTTTACTTTAACAGTTGCAACTAACTATTCATATATACAATGAAACTCTCAATTACCAAAGGGTGAATTCTCTAAATTCTCATTATTGTTGGGAAATCTGACTTTCCATTTCTTCTGTGCATTGTCACCTAGTGGAAAGATTTTACCCTTTCTTAATTGACTCTGGTGCTTCTCGCTGTAGCAAAGTAAGGTTTGAGTGGAAGTGAATGTTAGTTACTTCTTACACCTTCACAGGTCAGCTTCTGTAAAGAGTCTCTTTCCCATCATTTCCTCCTCCTCCGGCAAAAGTATGAACCCACAAACAGTTATCTAAAGAAGCTACTCTAAGGCCAGTCTTGATCTTGGCTATGAATCAAGGTGAGAAATATGGAGTAAAACTATAAAATATAAAATGCATTTGCTTAAGAATTTACCAACTCCTCCTAAATCAAGGATTCACTTCTTACTTGAAATGAGGTTTATAGTTTGGAAGAAACTCCGTTTGTTCATTCAGTCAGGCATATATTCGTTTGACAAACGCCTGTTAAATCCCTACTATATGCTATACATCATGGTGAACTCACAATGTATATCATCACACTGTATTCTGCAGCCGAACCAAATAATTTTTGTAAATGTAGTTTGAAAAAAAAATGTTACTTTGATAAGTTACCTGTGTGCTTTATTTGTTTGTTGTTGTTGCTAACAAACAAAGAGGTTGTACAGCTCTTTGGCGGGGATGGAAGGGAGTTATTCATGTAGATCACAGGTGAGTCATGTGAATGGCCTCCCAGGGGCTACATAGCATGCAACCCACAGGAGTGTATGTAGTTACTCTGGTTACTTTAGTGCACATTTGAGGATCAGTTCCTGCTTTGTGTTATCCATATTGTTAGCTTAGATTATCTAGATTTGGACAAATAAGGGGTTGTTGTCTTGTTTTGCTTTAGCCATTTTTTCCCTCATAACTTAGTATTGCCTTGAATTTCCATAAACATTAAATTCTCTTAATATTATGTGCTTTATTCTCTTATAAATAGACAACATGTCCATATGCTTTTGCTACAGCACATTGGGGTTATGATATGGTATAAACTTCAGACTTAAAAAATGTGTAAGAATTGGGATGTCTGGGTGGCTCAGCGGTTGAGCGTCTACCTTTGGCTCAGGGCATGATCCTGGAGTCCAGGATCAAGTCTCACATTGGGCTTTTTACAGGGAGCCTACTTCTCCCTCTGCCTGTGTCTCTGCCTCTCTCTCTCTTTCTCTCTCTTTCTCTGTATCTCTCATGAATAAATAAAGTCTTTAAAAAAATGTGTAGGAATATTGGCCAACTGATTTAATTCCCTGATATATAGAAGAAAATATTCCATTCTTCAGGCATGTTCAGAAACTTATATTGCAATTACTTTTAAGGTTACTGAGAAAAATAACTAGCCATCTTGTTCACTCTCGTGAGAACTCTTTACAATATTTATTATTAAGCAAGTATATGGTATTTCCCATTGGTTTTCCTTTTTCTCCTTTTCCTATATTCTTTAGTTTTTATAATTTACTTTAGTAGTGGTGACTTAAAAAGAATAATTTCTACTTAATTTCTTTCTGAAATCAGGTGGAATCTGCATCAGTGTATCTTTGACTTTTCCATTACACCTTTTCTTAAATATAGCATTTGTCTTCAATTAGTGCCAAATGCAAAATTTATTATGGCAACTTTTCAGTCCTCTTTAGGAATCATTATGTTTACAGATGATCCATAGCATTTTCTCTTGTTGGCTTCTCAATAAGTGTCTTTAAAATGTATGTCTTAAGGTTACTTTTGTAATTTAAACTATTTAAACAATCTATGGTAAACTGTAGAAATATCATTTCACTACACATTCTTTTAATATTTTAAAAGCAGTTCCCATCGTTATCATTCCTTCAATTTTTATCCCTTATCATGGACTTGCATATTGTTTCAAAGGGCTTTTCATTTTAGTCTCCACTTGCTTCTAGATTTCAAGCTGCTTGTGTATCTTTTGAATACACATTTAAACACAGGAGGAAAAAAAAATGTGAGTAATGCTTGCTAACTGTGGCATGATTGCAACTTGTTTGAGAAGGAAATGAATAAAGACGTAATATAAAATCACAAATCAACCCCAAGGCCCAGTGTTAGGCTGCTTTCAGTCCCCTATTAGAAAGGAAAAATCTCTTGAGTTTCACAGATTAACAAAAACTTCCTTGTATTTACCATGCACTGAAAATACAATTAACAATGTGTATGGGGAGAAGATAGATAATGAAAAGAGAAATTAGTCTCTGAAAAGCACATTCCAATGAGGCCATGAAATACAAGTTCATATGTCTTACTCAAAATATTTAAGAGATCCAATGATAAAAATCAGGAGCCACCTGCCTCTTTAGATTACCCTAAAGAGGTGATCGTGGTTTCATAATAGTATTTTAAAAATCAGGGGTTGTCATTGTTTTTAATCTTGAATTCTATATTTTGGTGGCTATAGACAAAAAGTTTGGTTAGATGTTCTTAGGAGAGAAGAAGTTCAGCAAGTTTTTCCTATCGATTCAGTTGTTCAAATACTATGGAAGAGTGCTCACAATGGTTAGAAGAGTGGTAGTAAAAGCCACAATCTCAGGTGTGTTAGTAATGTTGCATCATTTAGTCTGAGAAATCTATTAAGAGAGAGTCTTGACACAAATAACAGAAGCCATTGCCTGTTGAGGTGTTCTCTCCTGAAAATGTGTCATGTCCACAATAAACTGCATGCAGCATACATTAATTGCTTACTCAAGGAAGTCCTCTTTGAAAGGACCAGGAGGCAGTGGAAATCAGAGTGGGAGAGCGTGGAGCAGCCTCATTCCACTTGCCATTCCTTCCCTTTGTGGTGAGCCAGGAGGATGTCTGGTGCTGGGAGAGCTTTGCCAAACAACCTAGAGAGAAAATACACCTTCTGAAAAGGTAGTTAAATCTCAAAGACCTCCAGTTCTTTGCTGTTTATGCAGGATTTGTGGTATTTTCCTTTCTCTTTTCTTATTCATCCCTGTTCAAAGAAGGGACAAAAAGATCTGGTGGAAGGCTTCACCAAGAAAAGGCTTTTTGAAAGAACTTGAAAGAAGACAAAGGAGTCCAACAAAGCATTACTGGGGAGGAGTTGAGGGAAGAAGTTTGCCAGGAAAGAGCAAGAGCAGGGCCTGAGGTAGTGAGGGGTGAGGGCAGGAGGCAGCACCTACCAGCACACAAATGGCCTCTCTTGGTCATATTAGGGGTGTGTCTTCTAGGACTGCACAAGGTTCTAGACTGTGGCTTATAGCAGTTACCGGTCAACATCTATATAGAGCTTCTGCCTCTGAGCTCCATGTGAAATCTCTGACAGGAGAAGACTGAAGAGCTCTGACTGGTAGGAAGTTTGCCATCCTGGTACAGAGACCTGTGGATTGGTGGTTAAGATGCATGACTGTCACTGGCGGTCAGCCCTGGGTTTGTCCCGGTTCCACAGCTGGTTCAGTGTGTCATTCTAAGCCTCAGCCTCTTCAGCTTTAAGCCATGGATAATAATAGTATCAATGTCATGGGTGAAGAGTTTTAGAATTGAGGACAACCTCCACACACGGTCACTGTTACCACAGTTGAGTGATCTGCATATTTGCGACAACAGGGATACGGTGAAATAAGAATCCATGCTGTGAGCAATCAAGAGAGGCGATCTTTGAGACCACAGTCAGGAAGGTTTGATTAATTAGTCAAACAACAATTATGGAGAGTCCACTATGCTGGCCATTGATACAAAGGTGACCATGTCTTGTCCCTGTCTTCAAAGAGCTTAGAGTGTAGTAAGGAAAACAGATACATACACAGTGTATGAAGTGATGCATAATTCTGCTGCTGTATGCTGTGTTCTAGATCACCGAACCTGGAGACACAGTCCTTGAGTTCAAATCCCAGCTCTGTTGCTTACTGGCTGTGTGATCTTGGACAAGATACTAACCTCTCTGTGCTTAAGTTTCTTGCTGTATTAGTGACAGTAATAATAGCAAGTGAGTTCAAGAGTCAAGGTGAGGATAAATCTTGTGAAAACTGAATTGTGCTTAAAATAATGTTTAGCATTCAGTAAATTCTAGTGATGACATGGGAACAGGAATGAGAAACCTGCTCACTGTCTTCTCCGTCCTTTCTTTTTTGACATAAAGGTGATCAGGAAAGGCTTGCCAGTGGGAGTGGCATCTAAGAAAGTAAAGTTGAGGAAGAGCTGACAGGAGAGGAGAGAAGAGAATCCGAGAGAGAGACAGAGACAGAGAGGAAGAAGGGGGAGGCATGTGCAAAGTCCCAAAGCGGGGAGCTGGCTTATGGAAGTGCAGCAACTAGTGCAGAATGGCTACAAGTTGGAAAAATGGGGAAGAGCAAAGCAAGGAGAAGAGTGGCGAGGTGAGATGTGTGGGAGAGGCAGATCAGGAAGTGCTTTGCAAACCATCCTAAGTAGTTCGAGCTTCCTGCCAAAAAGTGGGGAGCCTGGCAGCGTAATATGATCAAATTATCAGAAATCCTGGAAACAGATGCCCAGAGGGAGCATGTGAATGACTAAAGACAGCATGAAGCCAAGGGTTAAATCTTGGAGAAGGCCCGCGTTGGGGGAAGAGGGAAAGAAAGGGCACCAGTAACGGAGCCTGAGGAGGGGACACACGGGGAGAAGACCCAGGTAGCTCCCAGCCTGGCCTCCTGGCCGCGATGGGAGGATAGGGTTTCATCCAGAAGGGGTGAAGGAGAGTATGGAGCACTGCGGGGAGATCAAACAAAATAAGGCTGGAGAGAAGTTTATTGGTTCTGGCAATTAGGAGCTAATTGGTGACCTTGGAGCTTGGGGGAAGCATGCGAGCTGGAAGCCAGATGGCAGAGGATGCAGGGACCATGGGGAAAGTGGACTCCCCCAGGCGCGTCCAGCTGGGCATGAGAAGAGGAGGAGGAAAGTAGAAGTCAGAAGACCAGCAGGGTCCTTGGAATAGGGGAGACC
The DNA here is from genome assembly GCF_048418805.1 of Vulpes vulpes. NCBI lineage: Eukaryota > Metazoa > Chordata > Mammalia > Carnivora > Canidae > Vulpes > Vulpes vulpes. The sequence continues at coordinate 17,048,779 of NC_132795.1, read as the reverse complement.
CCAGAGATGATTGCAGTGAAGAGAAGGAATTTCTAGACTCTGATGGATGAAGAGAACCAGGACAGCTGACAGGCTCAGAAGGGAGAGGTCACTCCTTAGTGGACAAGAGGCTCAGAAGGCAGGATGGATGCAGGAAAGAGACTGTTTTTGAGGTGGAAAGGGGAGAAAGTTTGAGGATTTGTTTTGTATTCCCTGAGAATGAGGGGAAATAGAAACAGGAGACTTGATGTGATGGAAGGTTTTGTGTCAACTGCTGTGGGAGAGGCTTTGGGGACCTAATGAGAAATGAATAAAACAACTGTAGGCCCCAGGGGCTGAGGGGGTCTCTCTCACAGTAAATTAGTGAATTTCATTTCCCTGTGAGCCCTCTGTCACTGTGAGAGAGAAAATTGGTGTCCACTTAATTCCTTTACGAAACTTAAATTCAACTCTTATTCTGAACTTTAGGAGCCTACTGAACTTTGAGAAGAAATGCCAAATAAGTGGTCATGTTGCCAGTGCATGCTCTCCTTCCACCTTCAATAGAAGCTGCCTGTCAAAACTCTTTACTTTTTCAGAAGTTGCACTTAGATTTCCCAACATAGCTTCTATATTGTGCCTTGGGACCTTGCTTTACCAGTGCCTCTGTCGCTCTCACCTCCCCTAACATTAATCCACTCCAAAGAGGACTTGTCCTATTCCTATATTTCCTCTATCAATATCCTCCTTGTTAGATTCTTCTGTATTTTCAGGGTGTTATTTTTTTTTTAAGATTTTTTTTTTTGCTTTTTTAAAAAATTATGTACATTTGCCATAATTTCACAAGGGCGTTTTTTAAAATATCAGATTATCCAAAGGGAAAGCTAAATGGATGCCCATTCTTTGGAACAGAATTTCTCCTTAAATCAATGCTTTTATATGTTTTTGAAGTTTAGACCTTAGAATGACCTCCTCTCAGTTCTAGAGTCTTCACCTGAAACTGTGAAAAGCTGCCTCTAGGTCTCTTCCTAGTACGCAAGACCTCTCAGAGAAGGAGGGCAGTCTTCAGTGGCTCAGCCAGGCCCATTTCAGTGAAAAGACATCACTTCCCTAAAACGAACCCCCACTCAGAAAACATTTCTCGTTTTCTAATGGGGCCAAAACAGACCAAAGAGAAGCACATTCTGGAAAGTAAGTTCCCCAGTGTTTCTGACCATAAAGCTGGGTTTCTGAAATCCAAGATTATTTCCAGCGGGGAGTCTAAATACCTGCCAAAGCTACCGAAAAAGAAGTATCCTTATTTTACCTGCGATGTCTATAAATCATGATCACTTATTTTCATTCCAGAGTCATACTTTATGCTGAACCATGAAAAGCAAAAATACGTTTAAAATATTAAACCGTAAGCTATTAGTGAAGGGTAAAAGAGTCCCTTTGTGTCAGGATTTCTTCTGTCTGAAGGGATGAATAGCAGTCGCCTTTCTCTGACATAAATAGCTTTTATATAATACCTTCCAGAGGGGGAAAAAAATTGTTTTAGGACAAAATACAGTCACTACTCCTTTTCCCCATGCATGAACTTTTGAACAGAAAAATAACATTAACAGATTATTAAACTATTTATCACCAAAAAAAAAAAAGCAGATGGTATTTTTCTGCCTTGAATAATCTGTAGCAGAAAAAAAAATCATCAAAGCGATAGTCTTTACTTGCCCTGCTTTCAAAACTCACTAATTTTTCTCTTTCCAATGTAATTTACAATTGTCCTTGGTTTTCAGACCTGTGATTTTGTTCACTATTGCAAATGGTTTAATTTTCATTCAAAAATCTAGATTAAATTTCTGAGTTCAGCGTGAGAGAAAAGAACTATTGAAAAGACACTATTTTTTTCCTTTTTTTTTTTTCCTGGAGGAAGGCTTTAGTTCTCAGAGGATATCAAATTCCCGTGTCAGTTTTGTAAATAAGGATCAGAAAGACTGTTGTCTTTTCAGACCAGGCTGTTTGTCTTATTTGTGTGTTTGTAGTAAACTAATCTACAAGTGCTTCCCTGATAAAGTTAACACTTCGTTAATTACCCAAAGCCTTGACATGTTCTATAATTGCCATTTGGCTAACAAACATTTGATACTTTTCTTGGGTAGAATTTGTTGAGACCCAGAGAAGCAAGCTTTTGATGGATGGGGAACAAACCAAATAAATACAGTATTTTATGTTCTTTTAATTCAGGGCCAAGTGGATTTGGATGGAGTGTTTATTTAGTTTGCTGGCTGTTTCAAGATGCTGTGGTGTATTGATTCCTTTTATTACTAGCAGCCGTTTAACCTGACCTCTTCCAGATCCAGTATTTTAAAAGCCATAAATTTTAACTTTACTTATGAGCAAAGGCTGAAATGCTGTGAAAGCCTTTTTATTAGTTGAGCTCCACCATTCTTGATGCTCTTGTGTCACCCATGGCAACAATATTTAGGGCTTCTTAAATTAGAGTGGCTGCTCTACTGGTGGGGAGGGGCAAAGGCAGCTATAAAACGAAGTCATAAACATTTCAGGGGTGTAGGATTCCGTGACGCAATAGCAGACAGGTGCAGGAAAGTAGGGGCAGGCCTAAGGAGAAAAGGATTTGGGTTGGTCACATTAAATAAACATTTGCTTTAGCATCTCAGATACTGAACACTACTTGAAAGAGAGGAATAGAGTACCAGGCAACCGAAGAGCAGGATGGAGCCAAAGACCAATTCCAGAGACCGGTCTTATACAAGTCCAGAGGTCCCAGGCACAATCTTTGTGTCCAGATTTAAGACAAACCAAGAAACCTAGTGTTCTTCCTAAGCTGTGAAAATCTATGCTTCCATCATAGACTGACTTGAACATGATCCAGGGGAGAGTTTTTCTAGAATGTCGGTGCTTAACTTTTTGAAGGTACCGTGACCATCCTCTGAGGATGGGAAACTATTTTAGGTCAATTAGCAATTAACCATTTCATCTTAAAATAGCCCAATAATGTACCTCCTGGCCCAGTGTACACACTTGAAAGGGCTTATTTTCCACAAAAAGAAGAGAAATATTATACATGAGTGTAGCCCTGAAATGTATCGGTCAGTGAGAATGTGTTGTATTTAGTGTTGAGGACAGAAGGAAAACTTCTACATGTGCAGCTTCCAGGCTTTTACTTATGCATATCGGTAGCTTTGGTCTGCTTTGCAGAAAAGCAGAGAATTTCCCATCAGTTTTCTAATTATCAAGATGTTTGTTTAAACAAATTTTCTTTTCTCAACCTCTAGACCTCCTTTTATTTGATCATGCAGCAAAACTCTGATACAGCATTAGTGGGGTTATATAAGCAAAGAATTATCATTTCACCATAGGAAAAAAAACTCAAGCTACGAAGAGAAAAACTCATATTGAAATAATTCAAATAAAAATGCCTACAGCCAAAGAGAAATATTGAATGAGGAGATTCCACCCCCATCTTTATATTTCTTTGCAGAGGAATTTAATCCCAAATGGCATATGTTTGGACTTGGTTTGTTAGTTCGCCTTAGTAATTTCTTTCTTTTTCTCTTGATGATAGCCTACTTAAGAATCTATACTAGAGAGACTTTTGTCCCAACATTTCAAATGATGCTTAGGACATAACCCTCAATATCTGTCTCCTCTCTGAATATTTCAATGACTTAAGTAAGAAAAGTAAGACATCTTTAACTTTCTTGCTTTTATTTATTTTTTTAAATTTATTTATGATAGTCACGGAGAGAGAGAGAGAGGCAGAGACACAGGCGGAAGAAGAAGCAGGCTCCATGCACCGGGAGCCCGATGTGGGATTCGATCCCGGGTCTCCAGGATCGCGCCCTGGGCCAAAGGCAGGCGCCAAACCGCTGCACCACCCAGGGATCCCACTTTCTGGCTTTTAAAATTAGGTTGCCTCCCTAAATCATGATTCTTAATTTGCTACAACAGGGGAAACTTTCTTAATAATTTGAAAAAAAAATCAGAGTTGAAACAACATCAGAACTTTACCACCTTTCAGTTTAAAATTTGCCTGCGGTCCATGGCTCCATACTGCCCAAATCATTGGTCCTCACATAAAATCAAAACCTTCAGAGGGTGTGAGTCCTTGTACTACTGTAGCCAAAGATTTCTGTCCTAGCATTTTTTTAATTGAAGTTCGATTTGCCAACCTATATTATAACACCCAGTGCTCATCCCATCAAGTGCCCTCCTCAGTGCCCATCATTTTAAGAAGCCAAGTATTCTTGTTAATTTGGTTCCCCAAATTCAGTTCAATTCACTAAACATCAACAAAATGTTTAAATGTTTACTGTGAGTTCTTTTTCTACAACCTTATTTGAATCAAGGTGGAACTACACACTTTTATGAACCAAAGTATCATCTGATCAGTGTTCTGTATCATATCTCTTTTTAATAACCCTGCTTTTTTAAAGAACCAACTTTTAAAAAGACATTTTAATTGTAGTAAAAATATACATAACATAAAACTTACCATTTAAGTATCTTTAAGTGTGTGGTTCAGTGATGTTAAATATACGGACACTGTTGTGCTTATAATTTTTAAGCTAGATTTCCCAATAAATTTCCCCCTTCCCTATCTCCATGGCCAGAACAGCCCTGGCATGTTTGATGGTCTTGAGCAGAATGTTCCCCTCCATACCCACAGGAGGGAAAGTAGTTGTTACCTTGGGGAAGTTACTCAAATTTCTAGAAAAACTTTCTGCGAGGTTGGCTGTCATGGTGTGAATTAAAAGGTTATGTCAGAGGTTAAACTATGCAATTAAATCAAGAAAGCAGATTATTCTAGTAGCCGACATTAACTTTTGGAAAGAGACAGGATTAGCTGTACGTAGTCACATATAAATCGCATGAAATGAACAATGGGAAAAAAATTATTTCACCAGGTACTTCCCTTGAAAGAAAATCGTTCCATCTTGCACCTCTAATTTTTCATCTTAATTCTGTTACTTCACGAGGCTCATTATCCTTTTCCAGATTTGCACACAGTGACTGATGCATTGTGACAGGTTGTTTTTGTTTTTCTGCTTTAAAAAATATTCCCTCTCTCCCTAAATAATTATCTGCAGATTAACCTTTTTTCTTACTGGAATATTTGTTGGGATAGAATACAGAAAATAGAAATGTGTAAGCGAGACCCTTTAGACCGGAGATAAATTCTTCAAGGCCAGTAGGGTATCATTTATTAACCGCCTGGTGCAGTCCACTGAATGGGCCCCTTTTGACCTGAAAGAGTTAATGTTCTATTGAAAGTGTATGGATTGTCCCCAGCTATTCTCCCTTGGAATGCTCTGACCCATTAATGGCAGTAATAATAATAATAATAGAAAACAATTCCACTTTGCATCCATTACTCTGAAACTCTTAATGGTATCCTAATGTTTTTTATTCTTTAAGTGTAACCGAAAACTGACATTCTGCTCAGCTAAAATTTCAAATGTGTGTTTTTTTCATTGCCACTTTTACATGTCGTGCAGGATGCTGAGTAAGGAATAAAGCAAAGGCTTATAATTGGTCTTTTAAATCATCATAAGCATTTATTTTTTCCCCCATGGCTATATCTAGTGCCAATAACTCAGTCATAAGATGATGGGAAAAACTATTTAATGATGCACCACAGCATCTTTCTAAATTCTTACCCAGAATGAGGCAGGAGAATAACACATGACACTTGGTTTGCTCAAAAGTTGATATTAAAAGAAGAACAAAACTCTTTTTGTGCATGTGGGAGCATCAGTAGTGAACCCAAAAGTTCTTTCTTTTTTGATACAAACACTTTTTAGAAAAGCCATATGTTTTTGTGCCTTTATTATAATTAACTATCAAAAGTAAAACAGGGCTCTGCGATGTTTGGGGCTGAACTGGGGCTTCCGTTCTGGGAAGTGGACTTCTATAAAAGGCGATTAATGATGATAACACTTTCTTGATCCGTCCAGAGATTACAGGCATTTGGCATAGAACCTGTTACATAGTAAGTTATAAATAAAGATCAGCTTTGTCGTTATTCTTGTTGAGCCAAAACAAACAAACAAAAAAAATCCATCCCTAAAAAAAAAAAAAAAAAATCCATCCCAATTTTAGGTCCTTAGGTCACCCACGTGTGGGGCAAATTAGTCCCACCGAGTGCACAGTACCGTCAGAAAGCCCCTGTCTTGGTTATTGTCTGCAAAAAGAAGCCTGTGTATTTGAGTGACTGTGTTTGGACCAGAGTCACAGACCTCAGAGGTCTCCTGTTGCTGGTGGGATCAATCATGCACTCCATCATCTGGCTTCTAGAGTCATCTTCACTCTTTCCATCCTTTGTCCATCTCTGCCTCTGCACACCTCCTGCCCCATGTGAACACTCTGCAGTAGACAGACTGTGAGTTTGCCACCACTCATCAGGCCTTTACTCTCACCTTCCCACTCTGTCCCTAGGACCATCTCTCAGTTTGTTCAGATATCCATTTGTGCTCAATCTTTTTTTCTCCCCTAATTCCTTTTCCCCACTCTACATCTTACTATATTCCACCTTGTTTGGGGATGCTTTTGAATTCTGCATTTTGATTCTCCATAAGCAGGTGTTCACAGAGAGAACTGTGATCAGTTAATATCTGTATCTTCCTGTGATCAGTTAAGTCCAGTGTCTGTAACAGATGTGGAGGAAAGCAACCCTTCTTTTATTAGTAGCACCATAATGACACATATATATATAGTATATTGCAGTTTTATGGCTTTCTAGTATGTGTGTAATTTCAACTGATCACAACAAAAATCCATGAAATTGACATTACGGGTAATTTAGATATGTTCTTTAACTTATCAGTGACTCAATTTCCTCAACTATAAAATGAGGATAACAGTGGTATACACCTCATATAATTAAATGGGTACAGACATACATACCCAGAAGGTACCTGGGACAGGTGACTGCTGCTGCTGTTTCATCATCATCGATATTGTATTTTTCATTATTCCACTTTTACTGATGAAGAAACTGAACCAGAAAGGTTAAATGACATGCCAGCACCTCAAGTCTTCCAATGCCAAGTCCACGTCAAAAATACTTCTTACAGGCACACCTGGGTGGCTCAGTCGGTTAAACTTTTGATTTGTGATTTCAGCTCAGGTTATGATCTCTGGGTCCTGAGATCAAGCCCCGTGTCAGACTCTGTGCTGGGCATGGAACCTGCTTAAGATTCTCTCTTCCCCACTCACTCTGTCTCCCTGTTCTCTCTCTCTCTCTCCCTCTCTCTCTCTCTCTCTCTCTCTCTCTCTCTCTCAAAAAACAAAACAAAACAAAACAAAAAAAATATATATATATATATATCTTAAAAATATATATCATTAGCCTATCATTTCCTTGGTTTTTACAGATTAGTTTGGAATTCACACTTACTTAGAAATTTTATTAGAGACCCTTGAAAGGAACATATCCATATAACACAAACCCACCTGCAGAAACAGACACCTCCTCCCTATGAGGCAGCTCCATCTCTTCCCACATGTGAAGCCTTTGTTGAGTAGCCATGAGAATACAATGGGAAAAACAGGCCCTTAGGAGTGATACTAGGTTTACTCGTAACTTTAAAATCCAAATCAATGAATTTAATTTGTGCAATTATAGATTGGTTGTTTGAACCCTTGGTTAACCATAGCAAGAATTCATTTTATTCTGTTTTTGAAAGTCATTCTATTTTTCCAAAGTGTTTAGCAATTAGTTGTAAGTCTACAGTCATTAGAAATGGTTTCACATATGGTCCTCTCTTCACAGAGGAGTCAGGGGCCAAGATGAGAAAGATCAATTTAATACAGTCTTTTCTGTTGGGGAGTCTATCTCCCGTATAACCCAAACAGTAACAGACTAGAATGTGCCCACTTATCAACTAACATCAGAGGCCATTCTCACTGCTCTGATTACCTCTGTTATTTATGATCTCTTCACCATTATAGCCAAGGAACAACCTTCCCTGTTGCTCAAGTATCTCTCTGACCTGAGGAGAAACAACTGATGTGTTGGTATGTAGATGAGACATTAAAGAGGGTATTAAGTCAACCCTTTAGGTGACAGTGGAAAATACCAATTTCAAACTGGCTTTTGCAAGGGAGGTAATTCATTGACTCAGGCAATCAAAGAGTTCAGAGGAGCATCTGCATAAAGACCAGGCTGGAGCTAGGGTCTCAGTGTCAACAATGCTCTTCCTCACAGTTCTGGTTCCTCTCAAGGGACTTCATTTTAATGGAAAAGCAAGATGGCTATCAAGCAGCTCCAGGCTTCCCCTCCCATTAACCCTGATAGCAAAGAAAGTGACTTTTTCCTGGTCACTCTACCAGGGCTAGTTCTATGTCGCCTTGTGTGGACCAACAGCCTATTGCCAAACCAACCAGAGGTGTGAAATATACTGATCAGTTATGCCTGGGTCATGGGCACACTTCTGAGTGAGAGTAGGGGAAGCATAGTAACCCCCAAAACAGGATACTCATTCCATCTGGAATGGTGAATATAGGGTGGGGAAAAAAATGAATGTCAATACCAGGGGTAGATAAAAGGGACAGATCAGGATAGCTGGCAAGTTGTAATGTTCCACCTATGAGTGTCCTGGAGATGGACTACAGCAGTATCTCCATGTGCTCTGAAATTTCACTACAATCCAGCAAGAATTTCAGTATAAGAAAGATTGATCATAGACCTCCCTGAGGGGGAGTTATTAATGGAAATGCCACCTTCTTATAGCCTTGTTTCCTGCTGGCAAGGGTTCCCCAGGCTGAGTTATAGGGAAATTCCAGCATGTTGGCAGATTTCACAACAACATTAAGTGGGACTTCCTTTTCATATTTGCCACCTCATTTATTTTGTGTGCCCCCATGTTATTAGTTTTACTACCCATTAATCATTATATATTACAAAATATAATAAAGTGTGCTTAAGAGGAGATAGCATCAGGTCTGGCCATGGCAGTCACGGCCTGGCCATGCCAGGAGGAAGCTTAAGGGTGGCAAGCAGTACCCCTATCCTACCCATTCACAGAGGCACATCCAGAAGCACCTCTTGACTCCCAAGTAGACCAGGTCATGTTTCTTCAGCCTTTTCCTGTTGGTCAGAAGAACATCTGGGGCGAGTGTCTCTGTTCATTGTAAGGGAAGCTGACTTACCACACTAAAAATGTTCTAGAAGAAACTGCTTCACAAAACCCTGAAGTTGGAATTGTTAAAAGGAAGAAAGAAAAGAACAAGTTATTTTATTTGCAGTGAGTTCCATTACTGTATAATACAGCAGTCTTTCTGCTCCTAAGTTTATCCTATATATTTCTTCCACGTTCTCTTTTCTCAAAATACCAATATTACCAAGTGATTCTGCTGGCAAAAAACTTTTAAAGGATTCCTGTTGCCCTCTGCTGAGGTCTCATATTTTCAGCCAGATTTTGACACCCTTCAGATCTTACTTTACTCATACTTTCCCACCAATCCCCAATACATCACTTTCCCTTACTTGTCACTCCATCCATCCTATATCCCCACCACTGAAGAGACATGGCAGGTATTTTCTCATGCTTTTCCTCCTTTGTGGAGTGCCTTCTCACCTGCTTGTGTTTGACCCACCTTGAAGGACAAGTTGTGCTTTGTTCATTTATCCAGTGACTGAGGATCAGGGTGCTTTGTTCTCTCTGGAATTTTCACGTGTCTAACACTGCCCCAGCCTGGAACTATGCTATGTGTCAGAGTTCTTGGCTCTGTAGTCTTCAGCATTGTCTATCACCCCGTAACCCCAAAAGTCTATGATGCTGCCTGATTTGTCCTTTTGTTGATGGTATAATGGGTTGGTCTGGGGGGAGAAGAGTTGCTTAGCTCTTTACTTGTCCCAGACATGGGTATTCCCATCAAGTGATTTTAGCATTTGGTTTCTTTATGGAAAAGACCTCTTGAAGAAACAAGGCTTTGGGGCTATTGAAAGAAGTAAAGGGTATAGAAGATGATTTGAAAAGTGATGAAAAGTCTTAAACAATACAAAAAATAATTAGTTTTGAATGAAGAGCGAAAAGTCAAGGCTAATGATGTCCCAGGCCCATGATGTATGGCTATGGAAATAGAAATCCTCTCGGCATTCTGTTGGTTGTAAAGAAATCCTCCTAATGAGTGTAAACATTGCTCATAAAAGAAGACATATGGCACAAACTAATGTTTACTGAATACTTATATGTGCCAGGCATCATGTTTGAGCTCTGTATCAGATAATCCCCCAACGTACCCTGTGGAGAAGGTGTAATCATTATCTCTGTTTGACAAATTGTACCAATTTGTCATTATGACAAATTATAAAATTTGTAACAGATTTACAAATTACAAAATTTACAAATGAGGAAATTGAGTCAAAGGCATAAGAGCATCAAAGGTAACACAATTAGTATAGAATGGGACTGGGAAATGAACCTAAGTAGTCTGATGCCAGAACCTGTGCTTGTTATAGCTGTTGCTCTAAAGCTTAAATTATTACCGCATGCTGAAGAAGCAGTTACTTGGTGGAGCCAAGAGATAACATGGCACCCATTGGTAATATCACTCCCCAGAATGCCAGGAGTCAGACATTTTTATTTTCTGAAGTTTGGTGATCTGTGTATATCTTCAGATAGATCCCTCACAAATGTGAAGGGACTTCTGTTCATTATCTGGTGTTATCACTTCGTGTGTGTCCATCTTTGCTCAGCACATGGATTATAACATCTTAGAGGAAAGTAGGCACCTTATCTTTTATTTCTGAGGCTTTAAAAAAAGTGGGAGAAGCTTAACTCATGAGTTGTCATAGTAAAGAAAGCCTTACAGAGCGTCTGAGTGGCTTTGCCAAATCAGAAGGCCAACATTTCTTTGTCTGTAAACTCAGGGAATTTTAAAAGGAATTGGAAGAAAATTGGGTGAGTGGTTATTCTGAGATTTACATGAGATATATAGTACTGAGATACCACCTCTCAAGAATGGTTCTCAAGTCATCAGGGAAAGAGAAATCATAAAATATCATTGGAAATTGCCCACATTCACCTTAAAGTACAGAATTCAAAACTATCTGCAACAGATGCTGTTTCTTCAGTCAAGCATCAGATGAAATGATTGATTTGTGTCTAAGCCTGGGGACCCAGAGAAGATAGAAATATTGAAACTCAAAAAATGACTCTCCCCATGATAGGATACTCATGGCATAAGCAGCAAGAAGAGACCATCAGCTCATACCTGTTACAATGCCTGTTACCAAAAAGATAAGAGATAACAAGTGCTGGCAAGGATGTGGGTTAAAGGGAACCCTTGTGCACTGTTGTTGGGAATGTAAATTGGTACAGCCACAATGGAAAACAGTAGGGAGGTCCCTCAAAAAATTAAAAATACAGCTACTGTGTGATCTAGCAATCCTGCTTATGGGTATCTATCTGAAGGAAATGAAATCACTCTTTTGAAGAGGTGTCTGCACTTCCATGTTCATTGCAGCATTATTCACAATGGCCAACACATGGAAACAACCCAAGTGACCATCAATGAATGAACAGATAAAGAATACACAAGTATGTATATGCAAGGGAATATTATCCAGCCATAAAAAGATGGAAATCCTGCCATTCTCAACAAGGATGGAACTTGAGGGCATTATGCTAAGTTAAAACAAGTCAGTCAGAGAAAGGCAAATAGTGTATGATTTTGTTCATATATGGAGTCATAAAAAGCTAAATTCATAGAAACAGAGAATAGAATGGTGGTTGTCAGGACCCTAAGTGATGGGGGAAATAGGGTACATTGGTCAAAGGGTAAAAATTTCTAATTATAAGATGAATGAGTTCTGGGAATCAAAGTGCAGCATGGAAACTATAGTTAACAGTTCTATATTATATACTTGAAAGTTGCTAAGGAAGTAGATCTTAAATGTTCTCACCACACATACCAAAAGATGGTAATTATGTGAGGTGATAACGAACTTCACAGTGGTAATCCTTTTACAATATACATGTGTATCAGGTTGTTATTTGCACCCCTTAAACTTCCACAATGTTCTGTGACAATTCTATTTCAATAAAAAAAATATATATAATGTTTACCCAGGGTAAAAAAAAAAAAAAAGAAAGAAAGCAGAGACTCACAGGAAGCAGTTCATTTCTCCAAACTCCTGCCCTCTCTGAGATGCAGTCATTCTAGAGCCTCCTCTCACTAAAATGGATGGTGAGTGAAATTGCTCCCATTACATGTTATTTTGTCCTGCCCTTTCACCCTCCTTCTTCGTTTGAGCTCTCTCTGGACATGAATGTACAAGTGAATTGGATAAGATTAATTGTTTATGATACAATCTCATGTTGTACAGGAAAGAACTTGGTTCTTTGTAAATTATAAAGCAACAAGGAAGTGTTAGTTACTGTTATACTTCTCTTCTGTTAACCTTAGGATCAAGCAGAGTTCTGAGCCAAAACACTCATTGATAACTGACTTAATTTTGGTTTGACACTTTAACATTAGATTTAAATCTTGCTTAAAACATATCCATAGAAAGATTGTTATTCATACTCACACCAAACTGAAAAACACACTTTCTATCAGCTCTATAAATAACTCTGTAACTGAGAATTTGAAGTGCTTTTTTTAAGTACAATCAGCTCTCAAAAGGGGAGAAAATGGTAAAGCAAAAGTGCAAAAATAACGTTTGACCCTAAAAAATACAGGTACTCAATTTACATAGCACCATGTAAAAACATCTTTGTGTGTCTTCATCCAAGAAATCAATCCTTTTGACCTTTTAGTTATGCTAATGGCTTTAAGGAGACTTATTAGAATTCTTTATATTATACTTTGAGAGTACTATAGTCTAGAACCACATAGGACAGAAACCACTCAACAAGCAAAAGCAGCAGAAAGATGTGCTGTTGATGCAAGCCATACAAAGAATAAATGGTAAAAGGAAAGGATGGTGTGGGGAGTAGAATCACAGACGCTGTTTGTGTTCAGAGTGAAAGCCTGTTACCAAGGTATACAAGAGCTAAAAGACAGGGATCCCTGGGTGGTGCAGTGGTTTAGTGCCTGCCTTTGGCCCAGGGCGCGATCCTGGAGACCCGGGATCGAATCCCACGTCGGGCTCCCGGTGCATGGAGCCTGCTTCTCCCTCTGCCTATGTCTCTGCCTCTCTCTCTCTGTGTGTGTGACTATCATAAATAAATAAATTTTTTAAAAAAAGAGCTAAAAGACAGATAAGGGTGTTCTTGGCGATGGGTAAAAACAAGACTATTCAAAGTGCACTCAAGGAGGTAGAAATGGCAGAAAAGGTTAATATTACAAAGAGAAGTTAAGCAAAAGGAATGAGTGGTAGAAAAAGAAAGGCAAAACATGGAGAAAATGAATAATTATGGATAGGGCAGAAATTATTAAACCCTGGAAAATGACACCAAAGGACCTCAGGTCCTCATTAACAAAGAATAAGGCACTGTGTGAGCGCTTTGAGGAAGTGAAGCAAGTCTGAGGCGTGTTTCTCTAGGTAAAATTTTGTTCCCTGTCACAGCACCGGAGAAAAGGGTCATCCACGTGCTGTAACCACCCTTTATTTTCACCTTCATTTATCCCTACAACAAATATTTATGTAGTACTTCCCTGTGCTGGGGATACCAAGTCAACAGAACTAAGAAAATGATAGGTGGCATTTATTGATCCTATTGATCCTGTTTCACAGGTAGAAAAGCTTGCTACTTTATACAGTTTATTGGACTCTCAAATAAGTCTTTTTTCCTCCCAGTTAAATAATAAAAGTAATTCTATTTTGTTTTGTTTTCTTTAAGTAGCCCTATTCCCTTTTGGAGACCAATGCTATTTCTCCAATTTTTAAATTTGTTATTATCTTGAATGCCAATTGTGAGTTGTCATGGTTTTTTTTATTACTAAGTAAGAGTTTCCCAAATAAGCTAGATAAGCAGAAGATCACAACAAACCACACTATTAGGAATGAGTTTGTCTAAGTTCTTCAGTTGCCTCAACAGAATCTGTTTAGAAAAATGGTTCTATATGGATTGTTAAAATAATTTACCCATTAAATTAAACCAGAGTCCATTTCTTTATCCACAAAATAAACAGTAAGTGAAAAAAAGTGTCACAAGAATGTTTTTTGGTGCAATACAGTCACTGCTCCTTACATATGTTGCGCATAACTTGAGTCCAGGAAAGGAACCAAAATGGGGCATATGATTTCAACTTTCAGTTTATAAAAGAAGGAACTTTTAGTAACAATTTAACTTGTATAACAACACTTGGCAAAGATTTAAAGAGTTTGGGAGGGCCATACCCACACTCATCATCAAAGCAATGTGTTATATTTTTTCACCTAATCTTCCTGTATTTTCTCTAGATATTTTCACTTTAAAATAGACAATGTTTGGAGACAGAATAGGGAGAGATTATGCAAATGTATGAATCTTAATGAGAAGTTCATTATTGAACATTTGACATGAATTTCAAGAAATGATAAAAGACCCTGGGATTTATGAGACTTAAAAGAAAAATCTCTGCTCCTGGAGAACTTGGAAATTGCCAGTAAAAGAACTGAGACCCAAATGACAGCAGATAATGTATAAACCAGATTACATTATGGCCTATGGTAATGAATAGGAAACGGGGCACAGTGATAAGCTTGGAATGATGATCAATATTTGGAATACTGAGATAGGCAAGAAGGTAATTAGGCCCATTATGGACACAGTTAGCACAGATAACATAATTTGGGAAATTATACATTTGGATATTACAGGGAACTTTTTTTTCTGGGCTAATGGATTTGCAATGATATCTATTAAAGCACGTAAGACATTTTGCCTCTAGGGGAAACTACTAAAAAAATCAAATATACAAAATTTTCAGTAATCTAAAATAAAAAGACAAAGCAGGATGTATTGGAGAATAAAGTGGTGTTGTGACTTCCTACTTGGAATTTATAATAGTTTTTCATTCAAAGAGTTTTAAGGCTATTAATTTCACATCACAACTCCCCATGAAGCAAGTAAAGCATTTCTATTGTATTTGCCCAAGTTCTTTGCTCATAATACAGCAATGCCAAATTGATAATGAAAGCGAGCTATCTTGAAGAATTCCTGGCCTTCTTAAGTTTCATGCTGTGACCCCTGAATAGCATTGCAATCATCCTGATCCCCAATTTACTACTGGGCACAATTCCTTTATTTTAGAGGGAGGAGCACTAACTTAATTAATTTTCACTAAGTGCCTGGAGGGCCATTGATGTTATTGAAATGTGCAAATTAATATATTATTTATCCTTAATTTATCAGAATTATTTATTAATTATAAAGCTCTAACTGGGAGAAAAACTTACCACATATCTGAAAGTGAATACCTTCCCCCAAATAATTCCTTATGTTCTAATAAGAATGTATTGGAAGCAATTTCATCAATAATGGAAGATCCAATTACTGGTCTTCTGGATTAAGGCATTCTTTTATTGCAAGATTTTAATGCTAGAACGGGAAGTTCAAATATTGCCAATGAAATCTCAGACTAATTAAATGATTATAGCCTTAAGGAAAGGGCAGCCGAGACTCCACTCTCAGTCTTCCCAATGATAGTCTCTATATGTAGTGAACAGATGGGTACCATAGACCTTATTTCAAAAGAAAAAAATAAATGAAGTTGTTTAAAAAAATCAGGTCAACTTTTGAATAAAAAAGAAACGATTACTGTTTCTCTGTGAAGCCCTTTTCAGCCTTTTGTGGAAGGAACAGTTGTATTTAAGAATGCCATGGTGAAGGGGTACCTGGGTGGTGTAGTCAGTTAAGCATCTGACTCTTGGTTTTGGCTCAGGCCTGATCTCAGAATCGTGAAATCAAGCCCCACATGGGGCTCCATGCTCAGGGCAGAGTCTACTTGACTTTCTCTCTCCCTTGTCCTCTGCCCTTACCCCTGCACAGCCCCCCATAAATAAATATAACTTTTAAAAAAGGAATGCAATGGCAGACTCAACCAAATTATGCTAGGCCTTCTCTTATTCAGATGTTTAGAGATAACACAAAAATAATAGTGACAGTAATCATCACCACTGCTTTATGAGCATATACTATGTGGCAGATAACTTTTCCATGCTTGTCCTACCATCATTTTAAAGATAAGGAAACTGAAGCACAGAGGGGTTAATAACTCAGGAAATACGCAACAGAGTGGAGGTTGTTGGGATGTTTCATAGCTTCCTCTCTTAATCACTCACTATTAACGACACTCTCGACTTTTATTCTGTTCTCCTAGTCACCTGCCTGTAGGGAACCAACAGCAGTTTGCAGCCATAGGGCAGGGCAGGAATCCAAGACTGAGTCAGAGAAACTGAGGTCCACTTCCAAACAATCCTCCAGGAATGACTTTCTTTCTGTTTTGTAATATGTTGACATGGAACTTTCTACCTAGAAGGTGGGGGCAATGGGTTCTAAGGGTGTGAAGAGTCAGCTTTGTCGTGGCACCTGTTGACCTAGACAGTAGCTCTCATGCCATCTTTTTATGCCCATTTCTCGCATGGAGAAATCTTCAGTCTTTTAAAGCTTGAGTCTTGTTGTGTGCGTCCATTCTCTTCATAACACTGTATTTTTCTGGATGACAGAGAGTAGTGAATATATATAAAGTTTGGTGGACCAAAAGACATGATCCAGAAATCTTCCTCTATTCTTTGTGGGGAAGGCTTCTGGAACTCAATCCCGTCCTTCCTTCATTTGGGAATAGATGAATCTTCAAAAGTCTTCAAAAATATCTTTTTAAAAAATGTCAGTGATATCTCTTTATGAGGCTTTTATTTTAAGGGAAAATTTGGCACATGGAACTTTAAGAATATTTTTATGACCTTGAGAATAATTTTTATTACATAAGATTCCTCTTTTAACATCCTTGAAAACTGTTCTATCATTTGTTTAAAGAAGTTTGTGGAGCACTTAGGTGGCTCAGTCAGTTAAGCATCTGCCTTCTGCTCAAGTCATGATCTCAGGGTCCTGGGACTGAGCCCCATATCAGGCTCCCCACTCAGAGGGGAGTCTGCTACTCCCTCCCCGTATTCCAGCATTCTCTCTCACTTGTGCGCTCTCTCCCCCCCCACAAAATATATAAATAAAATCTTAAAGAAAAAGTTTGTGTCTGTTATGTTCATGTTTCTGATGGAAAGATGAGTTTATCTGAATTTTAGAGAACATAGTCACTGGACATAGAAGTCATAAGTTAAAAAATAAAGCTTTGCTAATAAAGTTTGAAAGAAGATTTATTCCTTGGCATTCACGAGTAAGTGAAGTTGGCCTGGAAATCATTGAACAATCAAATTAAGATTAGTTCTGTAGATGATCATGGGACAAGTAAATGCTCAAATTTGGACAGAGTCCACCCACCCTGAGACTGATAACACATGGTATTCATAGATCACTCTCTCAGACAATTGCTTAAAATCAGCCACAGCCAATATCACATCAACTGCAGATGAAAATGTGAGGAGTCATCATATTTTGGGATGAATTCAATGGGATAGAGTGAGTTTTGAATTTGATTAATTACTTTACATTATTCCTTCAGAAAGACCTCTACTTTTAATGGAAACCTAGAAAAAATATAATTTGTATAAATGATCAGGCTAAAAATAGACAGTGAATCTTCCCATTCGAAGAGCTACAGAATTTCCTAGGTAATAATGTCAACTTATGTTTGAATTGGTGAGGGTAAGAATAAGGGAACAGGAATTAAATGTAACCATTTATTGTACTCTGTACCATCTTTAAAACATAAAAGATTTTATTTATTTATTCATGAGAGACATAGGGAGGGAGAGAGAGAGAGAGAGAGGCAGAGACACAGGCAGAGGGAGAAGCAGGCTCCATGCAGGGAACCCCACGTGGGATTCGATCCTTGGTCTCCAGGATCAGGCCCCGGGCTGAAGGCTGTGCTAAACCGCTAAGCCACCTGGGCTGCCCACCCTGTACCATCTTTACATGATCGGGTACTGTTTTGTTGGAATTTTGTGCTGATCCCCATCAATTGGTATCATCATCCTTCTCAAAACCACATCCCTCCCACAACCTTGTCCTTCTGCTGGGAGCCCTAGGACACATAGAGGAGATGTGGAACCTTGGTCAAGGCCCACATCACAGTCTTCTTTCACTTGGAACTTCAGTCCAGTGCCCCTGTGAGTCCTTGCAAAGGCATTCCTGATTTCAGATTTTCCTCTCTCACATCAGCCTGCCACCATTACCTCCTGTTGACTCCCCGGGAATAAATATAAACATTTTTTTTCCCAAGCCTGAAACCCCCTGAGTACACATTTACAACCTAGGACTCGAACAGTTTTGCTTTTAACTTTACTGTGTACTACATCCAGAACAGCTAGGTTGTAATTTTGGCTGGTGTCAGTGGATGCTTCTAATTTGTGGCTTCTATTTATTTTTGTTAGTGAATTAATTGCTGACTCTATTAATCCTGCAAAAATCCATGAATCCTTAATGTTCAGTTTGCTTAGAATGAGTAACAGTGTATTTGTTCCTTCTCAAATATGACTTCTTGCTGAGCCTCGGATGAGCTCCTTCTAGATAGTGTGCCTTCTATCTTGGATGATTTATTCACTTTCATGTTCCCTGAAATTTATTGCAAAAGGTTGACGTGAATACTTACAGTTTGGGCTCTAATATAATCTCCTGGATGGCAATTAATAATAATAAAAAAAAAAAGATGGTTGCTATTGTTTACAGAGGAACTAAGCTTTCTCAGATTGTGTTCTTTATCTTCTGGTTTTCACCAAACTTCATGTCAGACATCCCTAGGGGTTGATGGTGTAAAATATTTTCTGTAAAACTCCAAAGCTTTTATTGTTGCTTCAATAGCCCCAAACCTCCATGTTGCCTTTTGTTTTCTTGTCAGAAATGATCTTATTCAATTTGTTCCTTCAACTTCTCTTCCTTCCTGAGAACATTAGAAATATGCCTCTTTCTGGATTTAGTAGTAACATACTCTCAGTGGTTATGACTTACAAGTAGCATCTGAAATTTGTCCCTGAAGATTCTCGTAATCTTTTTTCCCACTTCATCTCATCTCTGTTGTGTTGATCAAAGATACACTATTGCCTGTGAAATGCAGTGTTTATTGTCATCATGTATATTGTTCAAAGTGCACAACTGCCTCCTGTAAATTAACGATGAAACTAGAATTAGAGCAGCATCTGATCTCTGTAGTTTGCCTGTTTGGCTAATCTTATCAGGACCAATCTAGACTAATGCTCTTCTTCTAGAGATGAGGACTCTGTAGGTCCATTCAAGTAGCTTGACTCTAATCAAGGAGAAGACAGAGGGCAAGTTTATCTTTATTTAGTCCAGAGCAGAAATGCTGCAGTGAGGCGGCCCAAGGACGTTCCTACTTCTGACACAGACTGTGTGTCATTGTATGCCAGTTCCGTCTCTGCTCTGTGGGTGAGTTCCCTCATCTATAAAACGGGACTAACAATAATAGCAGTAGCACAACTGTCAGGATGGTAGGTAATACAGGTAAAGCTTGTGGAACAGGACAAAATATGCCATGCGATGTTAGCTACTAGCACTATTGTCATTATTCTGATTATTAGTCCTTGGTTGTACTTCAGTATTTCTGTATTACTGTTGTGTTAAGCAGCCGGTGGTGGTATTCATGGCAGTGGCAGTAGTAGAGGCAAAAATAGTGATGATAGTCAGAAAAGACAGTATTAGTAAGAAAACTAACACTGATGACAGTAGATAGTAGATGAAAGACAGATGATAGTAAGAAAAGAAATGCCCTGCTCTGTGAGGCATTGAGTTAGATACATTATTTAGATCATCCTTAGTACATACTCAGTCTATATCTATTGAAAAACTACAGAATCATTTATTCCCAGAAATGCAAATGGAGCCTCTGCATGGTAAGAATCTTTTCCGCAACTGCAGAGGATCATGAGATTTAGCCCTGGTGGAAAAGGCCCCTGATAGAATTCCTTCCATCTTTAAAATAATCTTTGTGCTGCTGGTATTTAGCTGCATGACCCTGCTGTAGACAACGGAAGTCTGGCTGTAGCTGGAAATGGAGGTCACAGCACAGGGGAAGGGGCAGCTACACAGCCAAACAGCCCCAATGAAAAATATTACGTATCAGAAAACAGATTACTAAAATTCACTTAGGTTTTATTTTTTTTTTCTTTTTGGAATTGTATATTACATTTAAAAATTACCCCTTTTCCAGATACCCAAATAGAAATACAACTGGAAACAATAAGCATTGAAACAGAAAAGTTTTCTTTCTTGCTTTGCTTTATTTATTTATTGACTGAATAAATTGTATTCATGATACATTAATAGCCATTAGAGTAAAGTGTTTAATCATAAAAATTACAGTCACTTCAGTGTTTGTTGATTTCTAGGCATAGTATGTTACTCAATAATCACAAAAATAGTCACGGAAATAGCAAAAGCTACAATGTAGGGGTCCCTGGATGGCTCAGTGCGTTAAGCATCTGATTCTTGATTTCAGCTCAGGTCATGATCTCAGGGTTATGAGGTCGAGCCCTGCATTGGGCTCCATACTCAGAGGGGAGTCTGCCTAAGATTCTCTGTCTCCGTCTACCCCTCCCCGGCCCCCAGCTCTCACTCATTCTCTCTGAAAAAATAAATCTTTTTAAAAAAAGCTACAATGTGGGGAGCACTTGGGATGGGTGCTATGATGGGTGCACACATCATCTTTGAGGCCCTGCATGCATGTGTGTGTATGCGTGCTCGCACATATACAGTCTCGTACATGAAATCTCTATAAACTGCTAGAAACTTGCAAATACCTATGTACCTGTGTGTATGCATACTTAGGCCTATTTATCTAATATATATTGTTATTTTAAATCTTACCACAACTTTACAAATAAGGAGACCAAGGCTCCAAGTACTCACACCACTTTTTCAAAGTCACAAAAAGTTGGCAAAGCTAGGGTTGAACCCAAACCCCACGCACTCGACACCCCCTTTTTAAAGACACCCAAACAAATATCTCTGGAGCAACAGACTTTTCCAGTCTGCCACAGTACCCCATTAGGAAAAAGTTGACTTTTTTGGCCTTTGTCTTCCAGAATCTCCAAGCAAAGATTTCGGTCCAACTCTGGGTTTGAAAAAGTCCAGTTCCTTGGAGAGCCTCCAGACTGCGGTGGCTGAGGTTAGGAAGAACGAGCTTCCCTTCCACCGGCCCCGGCCGCACATGGTTCGAGGCCGGGGCTGCAACGAGAGTTTCCGAGCAGCCATCGACAAGTCCTACGACGGACCCGAAGAGCTAGAAGCTGGTAGGACAAAGTGCTTCCTTACCCCCCTTTCTTCATCTCGTTATTATCCACGAGTCCGAGGCAAGGATGTGTGCTTAACTACAAAGAAAAAATGATTTAAGGATCGCAATTACATTTTTGATATTAAAAGTAATTCATTCTCCTGATATGTTTTGCCCTTTGGCTTACGGAGCACGGAATTGGGTAACACAATGCGCAATTTATTTTACAGTGCAAATGCTAAAGAAGGGCTCTCCCTCACTTTCCTGCAAGGACCCACTGTCATTTCCCCTTAGGGTAGGAGCACTAAGTATGCATTTCTGGACATTCTTACTGGAGTCATTAGAAGCAGCCCCAACCTGCATTAATTGGGTAGAAGCAGCCGGGTTACCTTTGTGCTCCGAAGCCTCTCCTGGAAATAAGCTCGCCCCGTGTTTGCCGGCAGACAGGCTTTCCCAGCTGATCGAGGTTAACAAGCTGCCTTTCAGAGATAGTGTTTTACCACGTAGCCAACCTTTCCGATGGTTACCGCGATCAAACCACCGGTGGTTCACCGACGCCCAACCCCAGGCCTTGCTTGCAGTAACCAGGTTGGGGCAGTCGTCTCTTCAAAGGGTACAAGTAGCCACCTGGCAGGGTACAGCTCGGGAGTGCTTTCTTCGTTCTTCTGTGTTTTGCATTTTAACTTTTCTTCATATAGTAGCAGTAGGTGCCCCTGACCACATGTATTGATTTTTCTCTCCGCACAGACGGCCTGTCTGATAAGAGCTCCGTCTCGGGCCAGGGAGCTCTGCACTGCGAGTCTGCCCCTCCGGGGAGCTGCGAGCAGGAGGACGTGGCAAGTAAAGCCAGCAAAATCAAAAAACCAAAAGAGAAGGAGAAGAAGAAGAAGGAGAAGAGCAAATTGAAAGCCAAGGAGAAAAAGCTGAAAGAGGACAATGAAGACCCAGAGAGGAAAATCAAGAAAAAAGGATTCGGTGCCATGCTGAGGTAAGGGCTGGCCGGGCAGGCACGGCAGGCATGTGTGGCTTTCCGGTCTCCCCTGGGGAAGTCCCTCATTTGGGCGCACCCAGGAAGAAAATGGCAAGCTTTCCCTCCTTTTTAGCTAAATGTGCAAAAATCTCAGTTATGAGCAGGCTTGTTCCTTTCCTGCAAAGCAGAAAGGACCTTCCTCGGTGGCTCCCGAGGCCCCTGGTGAGGACGGGAGGCTCTGATACATTTGCTGTGAAAGAAAGGCTCACGCCCAGTAGACACATGGGCACCGCTCGCAGCCCTTGGTACCAAAGCATCATGCGGGTAAATTAAGTGCATCCTCCACCTGTCTGGGGAAAGCAAGAGGTGAGGGAGTCCCCAGCCGTTGCTTGTACAATACCCCGTTTGATTTGGAGAAGACAGGACAGGTGGACCTCATGGTGCGCGCGGGCCAGGCCTGGAGCACGTAAGCCAGCACCTGCAGGAGCTGGTCAGCGGGGCTCACGGACTCTGGAGTCAGACGGCCCAGTTCTCAGTCCATGGCCCTCCACCCGTGGGCTGCTGGGCTTCCTGTGTTGCTTATCTTCCCTGAGCCTTACTTGCTTCACTTTCAAAGTGAGGCGAGGGTACCACTCTCCTGACCCAGGGGGGCTGTGGGACAAGGTTTCCCCTGCCGCCCACCTGGCCCCTGGGCCTGTCCCAACAGGACACCCTCAGAAAGCAGCTTTGTCTCTTCTCCTGCGGCTTCCTCCACAGCTGCCTCCACGTTTGCTTTGTTGATGCCGATTTGATGACATCGTTCCAGCTGATGGCTTTCTGGTCACTTTGGGTACTAAAACCACCTCTGCCCCACGGCCCAACACCTATCTAATGTTAATCAGAACTTCCCCTCCCTATCCCTCAAGCCCGAGGAGGGCCCTGCGATGTGGTGGCAGGACTCCACCTTCTGCTTCTCAGGCTCTGGACCCAGAGGGAAGGGAGGGAATTATTAAAACAGGGGTGGAGGGACCCCTGGGTGACTCAGTGGTTGGGCGTCTGCCTTTGGCTCAGGTCGAGATCCCGGGGTCCTGGGATCGAGTCCCACATCGGGCTCCCTGCAGGGAGCCTGCTTCTCCCTCTGCCTGTGTCTCTGCCTCTCTCTCTCTCTCTCTGTGTGTGTCTCTCATGAATAAGTAAATAATTTTTTTAAAGATTTTTATTTGTTTATGAGAGACACAGAGAGAGAGAGGCAGAGACACAGGCAGAGGGAGAAGCAGGCTCCCTGCAGGGAGCCCGATGTGGGACTCGATCCCGGGTCTCCAGGATCAGGCCCTGGGCTGAAGGTGGCACTAAACCGCTGAGCCACCTGGGCTGCCCTAAATAAAATATTTTTTAAAACTTAAAAAATAAAAAATAGAAGAAGGGAAGAGCTGTACTTAACTGGTGTCTGAATCAGATATAATCTGGCTGTCAAGAGTCTTTGTGGGCCACTTAGCTCCTTACTTCCCCACCGACTTCCTGAATCCCTCTGACCCTTAGCCTCCGACCCCAGACAGCACACCCTACGGTCTTCTCCCCCCTTCCCGCTGATGGATTGTGGTGTCAGTTGGAGGTGGCAGTGGCCTAACCTCCTTCTGCAGCATCTCCTTAGCTCCCTGGAATGGCTGACCTCTTGCCCTTCCAAATGATAGAAACACAGCTCGTTCCCATTGCTCCCCTCTCTCCTCTTCCTGCCATAGGGATGCCCAACCAGCCTGGCATGTTCAGACTTCTCCAGGGCAGGGTTGAGCTCCGTTTTGTGCCTCCCAGGCTCTAGAGCCATGTGCCAGACCCTCCCAAGCTTGCATGCATGGGGAAGGGAGATGGCCAGTAAAGGTTTGCAAGTCTCAAGCAAACAGGGAGGATGACTGTCCCCTTTCATACAGTTGCCCTCATATTCTCTCAGCAGTAATCTTGCAGCCTCCTCACTTACTTTATTGGGAGCACAAAGAGGAAACACCCCTTTCTGTTACTTTCTTTACTTCCAGAATTTTCTATCGCAGAAAATCTCTCTCTCAATCTCTACCCTTCTTTTCCATGGGATGAAGGTAAGGGATGAGAGGTGATGTTGGTACCTCTTCGTCAACTCTTAGGAGACATCTCTTTTAAGAGTACTGGGTAGCATTTGTCATCAGAGATTTTTAGTTTAGGATTTTCTTTTCTTTTTTTTTTTTTTTTTTTTTTTTTTAGATTTTATTTATTTTAAAAAGAGAGAGAAAGCATGCAAGTATGAGTGGGGGAAGGGGCCAAGAGGGAGGGAGTGTCAAGCAGACTCCACACTGATCACGGAGCCTGAGGCAGGGCTCATGACCCGAGCCAACACCAAGAGATGGACACTTAACCGACTGAGTCACCCAGGTGATCCAAGTTTGGGACTTTCAATTACAATTTCATACAGAAAGAGAAAGTTCTATTCCATATCTGTTATTCATATATAATATATGAATACAAATATAATCTGTTATTGTATATAAATTTGGAGAGAGAGAGAGAGAGAGAGACTGATCTTGAAGCCACAAAATCACATTTGGGCATCACAGCTAATGTTGATACCAGTAGGATAAATCTCTCAGTAGACATTGATTTGTTTTTCCTCGTGGTCTCTATAGACACTGTCTTTTCTTTTGACATTCTGAATGTTAAACTTGCCCTTTTTCCAGGTAATTATTATGATTGCCAGAATTTGTGGGCTATGCTTTAAGCATCCTGATAACAATGGCAAACACAATCCAAATATATAGATGAGAATTGCCTTTGAATTTATGGAGGTCAGAGGTTAACAGTGCAGGCTCTGCATGCGGAATGCTAAATTCAATCCCAGCTCTTCTGCTTATCTATCCAGGTAGCATTCAGCACACTATTAAATCTGTGCCTCAGTTTCCTCATCTGAAAAATGGGAATAAGAATATGCCATTATTATGAGAATTATATTTGTTTAGTTACATGCAACGTGCTTATAGAACAGTGCC
The DNA here is from genome assembly GCF_048418805.1 of Vulpes vulpes. Lineage (NCBI taxonomy): Eukaryota > Metazoa > Chordata > Mammalia > Carnivora > Canidae > Vulpes > Vulpes vulpes. The sequence goes on along the minus strand of NC_132795.1, from coordinate 17,023,585 downwards.
TGGCAAGAAATACACATTCGATAGATGTTAATTATTCTAGTCAGCAGAATAGTGGCCCCCAAAGATGTCTATATCTCAATCCCTGGGGCCTGTGAGTATGTCCTGGTGGCATGACAAAGGAGAATTATGGTGCAGATGGAATTAAAGTTGCTGATAGACTGGCCTTAATATAAAGGTGAATACCCTGGATTTCCCTCAATGGCCCAAGGTAATTACGAGGAGCCTTAAAAGTAGAAGTGACTGTGGAAGAAAGGTACAGAGGATGCAGTGTTGCCTGCTCTGAGATGGAGGGAAGTGGCCATGAGCCAAGGAATGAGGGCAGCCTCTAGAAGTTAGGAAGGACAGAGGAGTGGATTCTCTCTGGAGAGCCTCTAGAAAGGGATGCAGCCTGCCAAATCCTTAACTTCAGCGCATTTCTATTGTTTAAGCCACTGCGTTTACAATAATTTTTTACAGCATCAGTAGAAAACCAACATCTTTGTTATTAGTAGTACTTCTACAATATCATAGTAATTTATAAGGAAACAATTTCCTCCTTAAGGTGTTAAAGAAAAAGCCATAACGATTTAACTAGAGTAGTCTATAACTATAAAAACTATTAGAGCTCTTCCATTTTCTAGAATGTTACTAAATTAAGTCTTAACTCTGTATTTTGTTTCTGATGACCTGATTTGGCAGGTTCCTACTCCGTGGCCCATAATACAGAGCCAACTATTCCTTTCGTTGTCCAATATATGCTGTATTTGCTGGTGGTGGAAATCACAGGTTCTAGATCCTTTACACATCTAGCAACTCCATTTTGTTCCCTTCTACTGTTTTAGCAAAATTAAGATCTGAAAGGTGGTGTTTGATTTTATCTCCAGTGTAAAAATAGCAACTGTTTCCCGTAGCCTTTTGCATCGGAGTTTGTGAGCATATTGGAGTTGCTGCAACATGCGCATTTTCAACAACAAAGAACACAAAAGCTGTTACCATTAGCCAACAGATTTTGCTTTAATTCTCATCTGTTGCTCAGATGCTATTGACTTAGTTTCTTTCTTATTTAAAAAAGATTGATTGCCTTAAGGTTCTCTAGGAGGTAGATGTATGGCTTAAATATGTATTATTTTTTTTCCATTATCTGCATTTCACAGCCGCTCTGCTGACAAGGAGCTTTATGCAGGGTGTGCACTTGTGTGGTGGACAGTGGCCTCTGGGCCAAGGGCACAAAATCATCTCCCTCTCCTCACCAAGCCATGCATCGTGAAAGTGTGAATGTTAGTAGTGCCTTTGCTCTTGTGCTTGTGAAAAGCTAAGTGTTTTGTGCTTTTCTAATATTAGCTGGTCCATTCATGTTAATGATATGTAGTCATACAGTTTAGCTCATTAGTTAATTTGACCTACTCCTGATCCTTTTGAAAAAATTATGGGGATCTCGTTAATTCATATCTTTAAATGTGCGGCTTGCTTCCAGTAGGCTTAATGCTTTGCTGATTTCGGAATTACCCCCTCATAGATTCAACTGTGTCTCTTACACAGGCCATGAATTATTATGGAAAAATATGCAGACCAAGAACTTAGCGACTTTGTTAGTTTCCCTGAATCCTCTGTTTACCTGCTGTGGAAAGAAGACGTTAGGGGATCAAGATGCTCATTTTTTTCTGTGTTTGGTTTCCTTGGGGCACTGTACTCTTCATGGCACTGGCCTGTAGAAAGATTGCCCGTGGCTCCTTGCAGACAAAGGGTGTAGCTCGGACCCCCCCAGTAGACTAGCTGATTGCTCTCAGCCCTAGGCCGGTTTCCTGGGGTATAGCAGATCTTTCCTAAGCACTGAAGAGAAATATCCTCTGGCTAACCAAATCTTGCTCTGTCTACAGCAGAAAGTCCAGGATTCAGTCGCTGATTTCTTAGTTATTTGTGGATCTTTACATTCTTTAAAATGAATTCTGTCCCAGGTCTGTGTTTAAAATCCATTCGTTTATATCACACTTAACTGTAGTTTCCTTTTGATATTATAGACCACTCACTTCAAAGACCTTCGAATTAACAACTTGTGCTGGACCCTGAATGGAAAACCTTGATGTTGATCAAGTACCTTTCCTTTTTTTTTTTTTTTAATTTATTAGAGAGAGAGAGAGAGAGAACGAGAGAGAGCTTGAGTGGGACCTGAGGCAGACTATGCTGAGCAGGGAACCTGATGTGGGACTCAATCCCAGGACCCTGGAATCATGACCCGAGCTGAAGGCAGACGCTTAACCAACTGAGCCACCCAGGCACCCTTTGATCAAGTACCTTTTCTATACCCTTTGTGTGCTTTGGTACCGAAAGGAATTGTGCCTAGTAAACTCCTTTTTTAATAGATTAACAAATAACAAAGTGCTACACTTGCCAATAGAAAACTTCATCTCTGTTTTTAAAATTTGTCTGCCCATAGTCACTGATTAATAATGTGTGCTGAGTGCTTACTCTTTGTCAAGCACACTCATAATTAGTCTTCATTTATTCCACATTATTTATTGAACACTTATTTTGCATCAGGCATTGCTCTAGACACTGGGCATACAGCAATTAAGTCCTTGCTTTTATAGTATCTTTTTTTTTTGGTGGGTGGGGGGTCTTAAAAGAGGGAGAAAAACACAAAGACTTTTTGTATTTCTTTTGGTGAATTTAAAACAAAACAAGCATGATATCACGTAAGCATGTAAACTACTTATAGCAATGGATTTCCCAAGGAGAGGTGGGATATTTGCCTCGGCTACCTCTGGGACAGAGCACTACCTTGTCAACATGAGGGAATCAATAGTCAATTTATTTGGTGCTGAACAAGACATCCAGACTCCAGCTCTTAGGTAATTTGAATCCTAGTGATGAAGAGAAAGTAAACAACTAATTCAAAATAATTGAGATTATTTAGGACTATAGTAGGTGTTATGAAGAAGGTAAAGTCAGAAGGGATGGTGTCCTCTCCCCTACAGTGACTAACTGCCTCACAGACTAGACTGTGCCTCTGCCCAGACTATACTTAATTTCAGCAGATTCGTTATCAGAACCTCGCATGCTGTGGTACAAATGCCAAATCACTTTATGCCTGCTCTCTTTTTTTGCAGCATATGAATATGAGGTTATTTTTGAGCCAGCTTCACATAAAGCTATAGCAAAACGCTAACCCAAATTGTGTCTGTTTGAGTACACAAAGCCCTATTACACCCAGGGTAAACACTCTGAAGACACGTGGGCTGCAATCTAAATGGCAGACTTGATTTGCAGCTGTGTGTATCTACTCTCTTCCTCCTGTCACATCAGTTGAATATTCTTTTTCTTTTTCTTTTTTTTTTAAGTTGTCTCCACACCCAGCGTGGGGCTTGAACTCAGGACGCTGAGATCAAGAGTCACATGCTCTATTGACTGAGCCAGACAGGTGCCCCAATTGCATATTCTTCATTGTTCCTTCTTAACTCAGCCAACATAGGTATATCTCAGTGATACACTGGTTCAGTTTCTATGTAAAGAAGACTAAGTTTTGAACCCTAATGATAGTTTTCTTTTTAATCTAGAGGCATCAATTTTTTATTTCTAAGCTTTGCAAGGACTAAAGCATCTATGTTTCATTTGTTTTAGTATAAAACATACTATTTTATTGAAACTAAAGCAACTCTATATAATGACATCTTGCTGTGGATCGTTTTAAAAAGAGCACTTCTACACGTAACACACACACACACACACACACACACACACACACACACATACATGACCCTTCCTCCACCACCACAAACAACACAGACATCATCACCATTAAATTTATACCTAACCTAGTTAAAAACCTGTCCCTTACAACCTCTGTGGCCTTCATTAATCCCTTTGAGTCTTAGTCTACTCAGCAGTGAATTGGGAATAATAACACATCCTCTCCAAGTTGTTGTGAAATTGAAGTTAATTTATGTAAGCAAAGCTGTCAGTATAGTGCCTGACCTGGTACACTTTACTTCTGTCTTCCCACATGGCCCTGCTCAGACAGCCAGCCATCAGCCTTTGACTTGGAGCCCACCAAATTTCCGTTTTGAGTTTTTAATTTTTCCTCAAATTGCTACTTTGTATTTCGGGTGAGCATGCTATGCTTTCTTTACACTGGACAATCTTGCTTAATAAACTGTAAAAAGTAATGATATAACTAAAATCATCTAATCCTTTCTATTTTATAAGATTCAGGTCACTCCTTTCTAAATACAGCCTTAACTATTTTTCTAAGGTTATCTAATCACTTGGTGGCCTTGAATACAAATCGAAAATGGACTCAGATGGAGGAACAAGTTGGGTTTCTTTTTTTTTTTTTTTTTTTTTTCAATTTTTTTTCCTTCATGTGTTTCAGACCAGAATGTATGGATGGGTTTGGGACTTGATATTCTCAATACATGGCTCATAGTTATTTCATTGGGCTGCCTTGGAAGTTGTCTTATAATACATTACCCATAAAGATACATTTTGACTTGATTTTTAAATTAGGTTAGATAGAGACTGAATACTTAAATCTTCAGGGAGCATGACATCTGTCGTACATTTCTCCTCTTTACCTTGATCCCATAACGGCTGTTATAGGTCTCATGTACAATAAATGTAATGTGGCTGTGCCTGTCATTACCTCTTTCTAGATAGTGGTTGTAAAATGTCTGGGTATCCCTTCAACTTTATGGGTATGAAGGGCAACCTATCTAATGTAGCCAGGCCAATGAAAATTTTAACAGTCATTTCCCCAAAAGCAAAAGGCCAGCAACAGGCTAGAGATAAGGTGCTTTGCTTCATGAAGTAGAGGCAGTTTGAAACATGAAATTTCAGATGAATAATGAAAGCCAAAGTAGGTCAAAGTTCTTAATTCAGCTGCAAGCTATATACAGAAATGCATTGAAAACAGAGAACCTTACAGATCAGGGCAAAATGGCTGCATATATTGAGCCTGAGAGAAATAGATGACTGGCAAAAAATAATAATAATAATAAATTTGCATGTCAAAGGCTACTTACAGGTGCAGCCATCCATCCTTCTCCATGGCTCACTATGATTGAGCGAAAAAGGCACAGAAGCTGAAAACACATTGAAATTTTGTCAGGCTCCTTTTTTGTCTTTTTGGTAACTGAACATCCTCACCTCACTGTCCATCCTAAATTATTTACTTTCTCTTTCACAATATGATCCATTAATATTTTGTTTCTTCATTTTGTTAATTTGCCAATTTCCCTCTGAGCTAAGTGCCCTAGCAATTTTAATTTTTCATTCTAGTTAGGAAGAGCAATGACCACCCCCCTCCTTTATTTTCCTTATTACTATCACAGGCCTGGGCTCAGAATGCTACTTTTTATGACCAGCAGTGTTGAGCCCGTAATGGAATTGCAAAGTAGAGAGTGTAATATACCGATATTGACTTCCATTAAACCCAGTGGTGTGATAGCTGATAATATTTATATATTTATGTATTATACATCCTAGCTTTTGTTCGTTTGCAACTAAGCAGCAGAGAGGAAAATTAGCATCATAATAGGAAAAGATTGCAAACAGGAGAATGTAAAGAAGTGGAGGGAGAGCCTCTGTGAATAGGGCAAGTGAGAGAAAATGATGAGGGTAGAGGCAAGTATGGTAACTCAAGGGTCTAGGTTAAATCTGGATCAGACCAAATTTAGAGTTCTGTGGCCTGCATTTATTTCTCAAGTAAAAAAAGACCCAGAGACAGATGGTCTGCTTTTCTGATAGGCTGAGAGGCTGAGCGCATAGACAAATGAGCTGCTGCAGTGCCCAGCATGTAGAGTTTGTTTGGTGTCTGACTTTAATAATTTTTTTCAGCTGTCATGCATGTCTGCAAATGTTTGTTTATCATTCTATCTGTTTTCTTTGAGTATACGTTCATAGAGGGGCGAGGGGCATAGATGGAGTTAATTAGTATACAAATGTATGGGTAGCTTGTTTTCAAAATCATTTGAAAAGCTGATTGCTGTTCATCGCCTTCCCCTCCTACCGTATGGAATCTCGATTCCTCTGGAGCTCTGTTTATGGCTGTCCAAAGCAGGATGATTTTCTCATACTTTTCATAATAACAAATGATCACGTAGAGTGTCAACCGAAAGGCTGATTTGTTTAATTAGGGTTCTCTTCTTCTCCTAATATGCGTGCACAACTCCCATTAACGTTAATGTGAATTACGAAAGAGCACCGAAGAAAAATAGACTCCTTTATCTCATTACTTTTCTTGGATAATGAGGTTTAGATTTGTTAACAGATCAGAACAAAAGTCCAGTGGAAAAAAAACATCAGCTTAACTTTTAAAGAAATTGATATGCTAAAAGGAACTTTCACAGGCGCTAAAGTAGAAGATACACATTAATAAATAAACTTCATTAGCATTTAAGGTGAAATATAATCATTTAAAATGCTAGATTAATAAAATGCAAAGATTTCCTAATGGACCTATTTGCATACTCATATTAAATAACTAATAAAACATATTAACAACAGGTTTATTCATATATATAAACACAAGTTCCTAGTTGAGACTTGCATTTGCCTAATTTGCTTTGTACCATGTCCAGCACAATGTCATGTCCTTGTGCAATGTTTACTTAATACTATTAGATAATGACATGTATAGATTTAATAATTTGCTTGAGGGAAAAATGAAATTAGTTCTTTGTTTAGCACCTTTTATCTGAGAACTTCAATGTAATTTACTAACATCCATCTTTAAGATGCATGGGAGATGAGGGTGGCAAATAGTAAGCTCTACTTTGCAGGTAATAAAGAATGAGACATTGAGAAGTGAATCTGCCTGCCTAGAGCCAGACTTTGAACTGATTAGCAATACCAAGTCCCCTCTTAATCATCGCTGCTATTGTATTAGCATCTAAAAACGCATTGACATCAGCCACAGTTCTGTATATACTTTCGTACACCCTGGAGAACCCATATGTTTTTATTTTTGCTACTCATTGGATTTTCCTTTCTCAAGTCAACCTATGAAACAGCAACCTAATAACATGAAATGGTTCATAATTAAGGGAAAAGACTTGAATCTTTGGCATAATAACCACTAAGAGAGAGGCTTCCCAGAACAATTACAGACAGATATAGGAGATATACAAATTGAAAAATGGATAAGAGATACACAAATATTATTGGATTGCACATCTAGGACTATTATCTCAACCATGCTAAATAATATCTAACGGGATTTTGGAGACAATCCAATTTTGCTTCTCCAGCCCGCTGCTGATCATTTCTGCATGGTGGCCTTGCCTCAACCTCAGCTTCAACGTGGGCTAAAATCTAATTCGTCACTGACTCCTCTAAGTCACCAGCTCATCCTGATGTTCCTGACTCTGTAGGAAACACTGCCAGGAATCCTGTGGCGTCCGTCTGAGATGCCACTCATGCCACTCTTGCTGTTCCCTCCTTTCCATTAAGCCAGCACTCCTGTTGATACTTGCAGAACACTGTCTCTGACATCCCTGCCTCCTTCTCCATCTCCATCGTGGTTTGCTTGCTAACCACAGTCTTTGTTATTTATAAGGAGATTGTGTCAATAAACTCCTAGCTGCCTACTTTCTTCCTTTCTTCATTCCAGTTCATCCTAGGCATAGCCAGTAGTCATTTATGCACTTGGTTATCAGATATTTAATGAAAGCCTTCGACACCAAAATGCTTATAGCCTAGTGGCCAGGAACAGATCCTCTGAGGCCAAATCTACTTAGGTTCAAACCCCAACTCCATTTCTTTGTACCTTTTGGTCCTTCAGCACCTACTTAACCTTTCTGTGCTGTTTCCTCTTCTGTAAAATTGGAATATTAATAGCATCTACCTGATAGAGTTGCTTTGAGAGTGGATTAGATGATATATGAAAAATGCCTGGCACATGGAGTGTTCTTAAAATAGAACCTATTCTGCTCTTGGAACCAAGACGTTACCAATTACCTAGTAGTTCTCAGAAATCCAACTGTCCTCTAGAGCCCTCTACAGAGCTTGTTAAAATTAGAGATCACTGGACCTTACATCAGAGATTCTAATCCATTAGGTCTAGGATGACATCGGGATATCTCTAATGATTCTGATGCAGCCAGTCCTGGGAACCCCCACTTGGGAGCTGTTAACTCCTGAAGCTTAAACTACTTAGGTCGGCATGCAATACCCTCTGTATTCTTATCCCAACTTTTTCTTTCTGTCATTGTTTTTAACTGTTCCTTTGTGCAAACTCACCACTCTAACCAGATGACTCACTATTACCCAAACCAAGCTTTGTCAAGCCCTAAGATGGCATCCACTTTCAGGATCATCTCCCTTCTCTCTCCCTCCCCCCTTCCTTTCCCCCTCCCTCTCTCTCATTTTTCTCCTTCCCTGTCTCTCATCTCTCTCTCTCTCTCTCTCTCTCAGCCCTGCCAGACTTCTGAAGCCCACCTTAAGCCCTATCTCCCTTATGAATCCTTCTTTGACCTGCATTTCTTTCTTTCCCATCAAAACTCCTGCATCCTGAGTCTTCTCATTTTGGACTTCCCATAGGCAGACTTGTGTTTTACTTTAGGTTTTTTGTGTCTGATCCTTGCCCTCTGTGGGGTCAGAAATTCCTCTAAAGGGAAAGGGCTTCCTCACAGTGCTCTTCACAGTGGTGGCCCTTACTGAGCTTTTGTGATTGATGGCTTGAATGGTGTGCTCATCAGAGTAGATGTATTTGGATATTACTGTTTTGTGCCCTTTAGTCATTCTAGATAATAGTACTGAAAATAATGAAAACAGAGGAAGTGGTCCAAAAATAAGAAAGAGGGTGAACTGCGTTGGGAGTTAATTATTTTTTTTAATTTCTGCTTGAAGAAAAGGTTGAAGGATGAGTTAAGTGGTAAGAGTAACCAGCTGTTCTCCATCTCCACTGAGGACAGGGCTAGAGAAAATGGGCCAAAATCCTTATTAGAAAAAAAAATGAGGTTAGATGCAAAAAAGAAGACAGTTGTTAAGCACTGGAATGAGGTTTCTGAACAGGTTGTAGAATTGACCTCCCTGAAGTACTGTAAAAGCAGGAAGGATAAATATCCATCTAAAACGATATGAAAAAATTTGCCAATCAGTTTATTACTTGAATATCTATTAAATGCTACTCTGAGGAAACCCAGAAAAAAATATATACAGCATGAACCTTTTGCTTCAACCCGCTATCTAATTAAGATAACCCATAAATACAAAATGATTAGCAATGGAAGTGGGAGTTAAACTAAGAGCCAAAGGGTGAGATTATGACCATGCTTGTGGTTAGAATTTAGATGTATACCCTCTCTACTTCTTCACCCCTAAATAACCTATGCCAGGCCTTTTTTAAAAAATATATGGATTTTCTATATCTATTTCCAAGCTGGTTTTCTAGGTTGACTGGATCAATCCTGAATCTTTTCTAAAATAATTTATTCAGCACTTTTGAGCAAGCAGCCTGTAAGTATATAATAAGCATGTTGTAAGTATGTAGCCAGTTTTTTCCCCTTGACATCTTTCATTCATTCAACAGGTATTGATGAATTGTCTTATAAGTAACAGTCTCAGTGCTCAGTTTGGTGTGAATACCTCAGACGTGTTCTCCCAGCACCTGCAATCTTTCCTTAAAGGATGGTAGGGCATAGAAGTTCTAGTGTTAATGTATCATAAAATGTATTAAGTTCCTTTTTAAATAAGCAGAGCATCCACGAGTCCTGTAAAACTACAGTTAAACCATTTCCACTGTTCTTGGTAAAAATCCTGAAAGTGAGATGTCTAAACCTCATTGAAGAGTTGCCTTCTTGAATGGAAGTTTTCCTTTTCCGGGGAAATACAAACCTTGTATATACTTGCAATATGTGTATAAATTATCATTGTGATAAACAACTACTTGGCCACTGGCTGAAAATAATTATAGTGCAGATGTGTCTATAGACCAAAATAGATAGATAAGGGTCAGTAGTCTAAAAAGTCAGTTTAACAAAGTGAAATGGCACTGAATTGAGAGAAACAACCCAAGACTACCGGTGTGTAACTTGCCAAAATAGAAGACCTAATTAGGAGACAAAATGAAAAATTTGGCCTTTAAACATATTCATACTCAGTGTGTCCTTTGGTCTGTGTTAGCATAATGAACTTCTCCCAATTTGAGTACTAAAAACCCCCCGGTTTTTAACTGCTCAATTTTAAGCAAATCGGGACCATGGATCACTCTAGTCTGCACTCTCAATTTTATCTGATCCTCTCCCTCTGTCCTTCCCTACCCTTTGTTTATATGCCACTGTAGTTATAAAAGTTCACTGAAAACACAAAATAAAAACTAACCTTATTTGTAATACCACAAGCTAAAAATAAAAGTATACTACAAATTCAAAAAACTTATAACAGAAAACTCTAAGAGAAGAGTTGAGTGAACTCTTCTACTACCATAAATTTTTGTTCTGGCCTTAGCCTGAACTGTCAAATATTCTCTTAAGGTTTTCTTGGTATCTAAAAAAGCCAGAAAGCTCCAGGAATCAAAGTAGAAATGTCTCAGTGGAGAATGACTAAAAGCAGCACCCCACTTGCCAACAAAAAAATCCTTTAAAAAAATTATATAAATTCAAAACTCAAGAAAGAGAGAGCTGGAGGGCACATTGACCAAAAATAATGGTTGTAACTCTGATTGCAGACAAAATCACCAGTGAACAGTAAAAACCCTAATTCTAGGGCTTTCGGTATTAGTTCCTCCTATTGATAGGCTTCTTCTCCCCCAGGGACTATAATTTTCCACTTTAAATTTGAACTCTAGTCAATGTATAGTAGAAAATCAATATCATAGATTTGTTCTGCTTTCCTTTTGCCTCCTGGAATTTTCAAAGTATATGAAAGAGCAGCTTTTATGATGAAGATGGACTGTAAAATGAAAGGAGTGGCTTTGACCAATTCCCTGGAACTTTGACCCAAACACCATATACCAGACTCCCCACGCCATGTCCTCCATGTCTCTCATGTCTCTACCATTTCCCCTCTAGTATTTCATGTCTACATCGATATGATTGCCGAAACACTTTTCTAAAGACTCTTTGACAAGTTAATTGGAACTTGCTATCAGAACATTTTTTTTATTTCTCTTACCTTCTCCGCTTTATTTTGCTTTACTCTTTTCAATTACAGCTTCCTTCTCTATATTGTGAAGTGAGGAGAGGAAAGTAGAGGAAGAAATTCACAAAAAAACAAAAAGAGCTATCACAAAAACCTAGGCATTTAACATTTGTACAGATACCAGTAAGCAAAGTAAGCAAAGTTAAAAGTAAGCAAAGATGCCAAGGCATTGTCGCAACAAACGCAGATGCAGGGACGTGGTAGGCCATTCTCATTCCTTCTAACTCTAGGCTACCCGACGTCTTCTCAACATGCTCAGGCCACATAGAAAAGTTATTGGCCAGACCTCATTCCTTAAGACTTGCATTAGAGCTGGCCTAGATCATCTTGGTATTTTCCATTGGTTTTGCACCACCTTGAGTGTAAGAACCATGTCTTAAGAATTTTTTGGTTCTTCCCAGTAGCTCTGTCTTGGCTTTGTTTTTCTTCCCTCTACTTTACCCTCATATCTCCTCATAAATATAAACCAATTTTAAGGTTCCTCCTGGTCCTGATCTCTTGAACTAAACACACAATTAGACTGACTTTTTCAGGCATCTCTCCCCTGACTCTAGTTATCTTTGTGTAAGTGCTTTCCACATCCAGCATCTGGTAGTCCAACCACAGAACCCAATAAACCTATGGAATTCTGAGTAACCATGACTCTTAAACAAAATACTACATCCCTGCCTTGTTGATTTCTACTCTGGGGTTGGTCTGCCCAGTGGCATTGCCTAGAACCCTCAGTCCCCTGTGGGCCTTAGCTTGAACCATGTTGTCTTAGACTGGAGCATTGATATAGTGGAATTTGCCCATTTCTGACAGGCCATACACAGAGTGCTCGTGGCTCCATCTCCAGCCCCATGTGTCTAGTTACAGGGTAGTTTTCCTTGAACCTTGTGTATCTTACCTTTCAAATATTCATCTGTCTTTGCTTTCCTCACTGCCATGGCCTGCTCTGCTAATGGAATATGCCTGAATGGACTACTCCTAGGCTAGCTGGCTGATGTCTCTAAGTCAGCCTCTGTCTTTATTTGATTCCTCCGGCCATTATTCATCCTGATTAGCAGCATTCTATCTAATCCCCTTCCCCAGTAATCCTATGATGTTAGGTGTATCTGACAGCAAATTTCCTAATGTCTTGCCCATAGAATTCATGTAATAGTGGATTGCTGAACTAATTCTTGATTCCAAGAAATCCATTCTAGAAATAATAACTAACAGTTTCTACTTGCAGATGCTTCCATAGGCTGATTTGATTCTTTTTTATTATTTATTTTTATTTATTTTTACTATTTTTTTTTTAGGGAGAGGGAGAGAGAATGTACACATGAATGGGGGATTACAGGCAGAGGGGGAGAGAGAGAAAATCCTAAGCAGACTCCACACTCAGCATGGAGCCTGATGCAGGGCTCGATTTCATGACCCTGGGATCATGATCTGGGCCAAAATCAAGAGTCAGATGCTTATCCAACTGAGCCGCCCAGGTGCCCCTAGACTGATGTGATTCTCAAATGACAGTTGATATTTTAACTTTTGTAGTGTTTTTTTTTAATCCAAAATATTTATTTTGTAAAACTGAAGTATTCTAAAAGAGAAATACAAGTTTATTGTATACCAGAATCTCTAACAGAAGGAACTCTCTTAATTTTGAAAATATAGGCTAAAACCTACTGAAAAACTCTGCTCTTCAGTTTTACATTTTTAGCGTTAAGCGTTAAATCTGTCTATCATTTTTTATTCCATAAGAAATGTATCAGCATAAGGAGAAATACTGGTAGGTTATAGGACGTAATAGAAATTCTAATAGACTGTTTAACAATGATATGGCAGGCAGATACCATTTTAATCAGTATTGTCATTAAAGACTATCAATAGAGAGGATAAGATGTTCTTGTCTTTGTGAATTATGATTTATGGCTGGCACAGCAGTCACACTGAAGTATATTTATTTTACAATACAGAGACATTGATTAAATGCACATGGCATCTCAAATACAGTTGACATTTTAAGTCAAAATTATTACAGACACACAGCCATTCATTTAAGCTGTTGCTTTAAAAATGTGTCTCAACTGATTGTTAATGGAAGAAAGTCTAGCTGGGCCAATATTTCAATAAGTTGATCCTTTATTTCACTGGTGTATATTGCCTGGGGGAAATTTGCCTCCTTTGGTCAGTCCTATCATTTTGCTATATCATTCTGGTAGGTAAACCACCAGATGAAAATAGTCCTTCATCTGTATATAATACACTGGGGTTCTAGATTGCTCAGGAAGCATTCTCTTATTAGATAAAATCACTTTTTGGTTCTCTTCCCATTCTCCGTACATTCTCTGAGAATCTTGACTTCTAGCCTACCAACCTACTTAGGAAATAGGTCTTAAATAATTGATGGCAGCTGTAGCTGAAACATTAATATCATTTAGGGATGATGGTTTTTGTAATGTATATTGCTGCGTGCTGCCAATAGACCAGTGACTTTAAACAACATAAGTGTTTGGGTATTGATTGTTGATTTACAAGATTGAAGCCAATAGTAATTGTGTCTGAGAGCATACTTATATACCATGTCTATAACTTCTTTGATCTGGTTTCTCATTTATATCTTTTTAACCTCAGAACTTACTTAGATATTTTTTAAATTTTTATTACAAGATAATTTTAGACTCATATAAAAGTTACCAAAATAGTACAAAGAATTCTTATATACTTTTCACCCAGATTCCTGATGTTAACATTTTGTCACATTAGCACTAGCATTTTCTCTTTTTTTTTTTTCTCTTCATATGGACATGTGTACGGATACAGACATCTATTCCTTTCTTTTTTCTGAATAACTTGTGGGTATTTGCAAACCTGATAGTGATGCTTTGAAGCTAGCCTTGCATCATTGTATAATTTTTATCCCATATTTGAAAAAAAAATGAACAGGTGGCTTCAATTCAATCTCAAGTCAGTAAAATTAGAAATTATAAAATGAAGAAGGTGATGATTTCAAATATGATTACAAGTCAAGAAAGCCAGTATGTGATATTCTGTTGTTTTCATGGACTATATTATCACCACCTAATCTAAAAACCTAAATTAAGGCAGCATTGACTTCTGGTAAATGAGTACGCATTTCCAAGAGTGAGATGTATTTCTTTGACAGTTAATGTAACTTCAAAAGTAAGACCTCTACAAAAAGGTGTGCAAATATCTCATGCATGTGATGAGGCCTTATTAACCATTGAATTTAGCTCAACGAGCTTGAATGAGATGGTAAATAGGAAAATGTCTTGCTGATTATTATTAAAATTGTGCAGAAGGATTGTTAGAAATCCAATACCACTTTTTCTCAGACCTCTTATCCTTTCCATTTTGCTGCAAGTGATTTATTGATAAGACTGGAGGGGGAGCTAGAGAAACAATACCAGTCTTTGATCACTTAGGACTTTTCTTACACATATCTATCTGTGCATTTAAAAAACACATTTTGAAAACAAAAAGTATACAAAGATGAATGTAATCTGAGAGCCAGAGTGGAGTTAAATTCATCCGTGAAATCAGTAATTGGGCTAAACAGGAAGACGGATTTGGAGAAGTAGGGTATATCCTGCCACTCTTTTTAATAACCTGTGTTAGGTGTTTGGAGTGCTTTATGTCAGAGAGGCCAGTCTAAGGGTGTCTGACTTTAGCCAAGCTCTTGAGTCTTGAGAGAGAAAAGGAGGTACAATAATGTAAGTGTGGTATATAATATGTAATATTATGTTATAGTAGAATGTAGTATCTAGGTGTAGCTGGTGGAGGGTATGAGGAAACACATCTGTTGGAAATCACTACTTAAAAAAAAAAATCCCTAATTCCCTGAATATTCAGTTCGGCTTTTACGAAGATTAAAGCAGCAGTATCTGAGTATGTTCTTCATCATAGGCCTGCCCCTGAATTACATGCCTGTAGTGATAACAACCCTCCTATACATTGACCACATGTTGCTGAATTGATTCTGGGTAAGACAAAAAGTAAGAAATAGTGTAAACACTCTACAGAATCCTTTTCTTCTTTCTGCATGTCAGGATTTAATTAGTCAGAGCTGCTGAAATCTACTCTGTTCTTCTTGTCAACTAAGTCTTTGAATGTGCACTAAGTATCCTCCATGTAAGAGGTGATACAACTTTATGAAGCACTTTGAAACTTTTAGCCAAAAGGTAGTTTGTGTCTGTGTTGATAGGCCATTATTAACATCTAACTTTAAAAAAATTAAATTGGCAGATAGCATTATAAATATTTTGTGAATGTTGATATGTCAGCATTTTTTTTAAACTCTATATGTTAACTATATTGTCAAGGCCAATGGTAAAGAATTTCTAGAAAAGAAATCTTAGTTTCCATTTATGTTGAGAATCCACATACAATGACATGGTATTTGTAAGGTATGTGTATATATGTAAAGTGTATAAAATTAAACGTCTAAGGCACAGTCCTGGACTGTCTAAAAATTGTGTACAAAATTTGGACTATAAATGAGTATGCATATTTTTATAGAGAATGAGTCCTTAATTTCCCTCTAGTTCCTAAAGGAGTCTGGTTCTCGAAAGAAGTTGAGAACCAATTAATAATGGAATCCAGCTTATGGATTAAGGCCAACCCTCTTCTCTGCCTGACAAGTGGCTGATATTCTTTTTTTTTTTTTTTTTCATGGTGAATGATTTTTTTTTTTTTAATTAATTTTTATTGGTGTTCAATTTACCAACATACAGAAAAACACCCAGTGCTCATCCCGTCAAGTGTCCACCTCAGTGCCCGTCACCCATTCCCCTCCAACACCCGCCCTCCTCCCCCCTTCCACCACCCCTAGTTCGTTTCCCCGAGTTAGGAGTCTTTATGTTCTGTCTCCCTTCCTGATATTCTTATTTCTACTCTCTGACTTCTTTCACTAATGTATTCAACAGTGAGCCTCCATGGGCATACTGGCATTGTGCAGAAATGTCAGTCTCTGTGAGAGGAATAAGGAGTTAGAGAAAGCCCATCTCCACACTTTTAATGTCCCAGAGATCCACTCCAGACAGACCCTGGTTTGGAGATAACCATCTAAGTACGGTGTCATGGGAAGCAACATGGTCCCCATGGAATGGTGTTTATTAAGGATCACTTTCTTTCTAGTACTCTCTAGCTAGGTAGGTTCCTTCAAGTGCAAACCAAACATAGCTCTCTTCAACCTAAATAAGAAATATGAATCTTTTTAGTGGAGGCTCTCTGTTTCTATTTACCTGGGTTTTTCAGGGGATCTTCAAAGCTGAGATTTCTTCTCTGCTGTCACAATTCAGGCCAAGAAAATATCAAGTATACTTAGGCAGCTCCTTGCATTTCCTATCACTGCGTCTGTATCACCCAGTTGCTCCTTTTGTTAGGGGCTTTACAATGTCTAATAGAATTAGGCTGGAATATCATACTTGGTCATTAGGTATGGCATTATGTATTGCACAATATACTCCAAACTGAAAAAGGATGATGTTTGGGACTTATGAATCTATAAAATAAATTCTTCTATTTATCACTCTGTATATATAAAATCTTTAACATGAATATGCTGAAGGTAAGAAGTGGCTATAGTAAAATAAGATATAGATAAAGTTTACCCATATACTTTCAAGGTTATAGTCAAATCCTTTATGCTTAGCCTTGCAGAGCAATGCTCATTTTTATTAAAATTTTTAAAATGTTACTTCCTCAAAAAAACAAGGGTATCCTATTTGACACAAATTACCGTTCAGGAAGGTAACAGTAATTTTCCTTCCTGAAAGTGTTGGCAATTAGAGATATAGGTAGAGTTTCTGTAATGTTTGAAAAGTGAGTTGTTTCGTTTCCACCTAGATCACTCCACCCTTCTTAACGCTCTTCTGCTGTTATATTCTGTGATGCTGCTCACTCAAGGCATTGCTTTTAGCTTTCTAGCTGCTACTTCTAGCTCCTCATCCTAGTCTCTTATTAAACGATGACATCCCCTGGATATCTGTATGCAGCCCTCTCCTGGCACACTTCTCTCTCTCTTTCTGTTCCCCCATCTCTCCCTCTCTTCCTGACTCCTATCCATCCTCCCCCACCCCACCCGACCCAGCAACCTCAATCATAAACCATACCTTTCACCCAGGAGCTGGATCCATATACACAAAACTTACTAAACAGTTCTCCCAGATGCCTCCGTAGATACCTCAAACATAGTTTATACATTGTGAGACTGACTTTGCTAGTCTATCTTCACTAAGGCTGTCTAGGAGGAAAAGAGTGATATATCCTTTCACCTCACCCCTAAATCCAATCCATTGCCAATTCCCATGAATTCTACTTTTTAAGTATCTAAATTCTTTCTCTCCATCTTCATTGTACTTCCTTAATTCAGTTTCTCTGTCATTTCTCCCCAGATGAAAGCAGTGGCCTTCTGAGCAGTCTTGACTTTCTCTTCCAACCTACCCACTATTGGACTGCTCAAATGATCTTCCCAAATATAAGCCTGATCTGCCCACATTTTTGCTGTAGCTTTACAGTGCTTAAACTTCCAAGTTGTTATATGATGCCCCACCTTTATTATTCCCTGCAGCCAGAGAGAAGTACATGCAATTATCAGAATGTACCATGAGAGCATTAAGCCACTCAGCAATGCTTTGGGCCCTTCCTGTTATCTGTGAATAAAATGCCATTTGCCCAACCTTCAACTCACATTCCCCTCTGGCCAACTCTTGGTCATGCTTCAAATGCTGAGTTCAAGGATGACCTCCCTGAGAAACCTGGCTGACAACCACTCTCACTACACTCGAGGCTGGCAAGATACATTCTGATCCTCCCACTATTTTGAATGGTTAGACATCCTGTATTGAAACAAAGAATGTTCTGGTCCTACTTTGTAGGTATCTGGCTACAGAGAAGGTTGTTGAATTTCATAGTCCATTATTGTAATTTACCTGCAATTATGAGGGTAAATAAACACAAATACATAATATCATCTTAGACTTCATTGCTTGTGTGTTTTAATGCGAAAATCTTGTGGCATTTTATGAAGCTTTAAATCTGAGGGAATAGGATCTGTGAAAACTGCCTAATTTGTTGATTTGCATGTGAAGTGTGTTGTTCCCAGTAGGCGGTGGAAACTGATTTGGCATGTAACGTACTAGCTCCAAGCGGATAACTGGTGTTAGTTCCCGCTGATGTAACAAAATGGATTTGGCCTTTATTGTAGCTCTTATTTGAAAATTACTATTAAGAACTGTATGCTGGAGATGTGAGAGTGCTTTGCAAAGATGGATGCATTTATGGAGCAAAGCAGAAAACAGTGACACCATGTCTTAATGACACTTTATATTCAGCCAATGTACATGGCCACAACTTCCTCCACTGCATCATCTAAAATAAACAAAAATCATATTCCATTAGAAGCACAATTTGACAATTGAATTTTTTGGTGAACTTTTGGCATCCATTGAAAGAATTGGCTCCAACCCCAGAGAGAGGGTTAATCTTTTTAGGGCATCAGTGCCTGGGAAGAGAGAGATGACCAAGTAGAGGAAAAGGAGTAAAAGCATTAACTCTAAGAGCTGGAATTAGGGAACTCTTCAACAATTATCATTTCTCTGACCACATTTTATTCAATAATGAAAAAACAGAAAGCATATTATTTTACTGAGGAAAATTGAAAAAACAAACAAACAAACAATACAAGCAATCCCAGTAGGCTGAGGCTTGGTTGAATTAAATGAGGTAACATTTTATTTCTTTATTTGAATAATTTCCTAGTGTCTCAGGCCAAATCTATAAAGAACAGTGTTGACTACCCAATGTGGAATATTTACTGTACCATCCACCTGGTTCAGAAATGGTTCTTCATTAAGGGAAATAATTGGTACATTCTTGTAAGGTAGTAAATACTTAGGTAACTATCACGTTAGCGAGCAGAATAAAAATCAATATTAATGAGAGCAGACAAATGCTTCTAATAATAGCTGAAAACTCTCAAGCCCTAGGAATACTCTTCAGTGCCTGCCTTTCTTCCTTCCTTCCCTTCTTTCCTCTCTTTCTTTTTCTTTCTTTCTTGCTTTCTTTCATTTTTTCACAACATTTTCTGCTTCTGATATCAAGCAAGAGTATGAAATTTTAACGATCTCTTTAAAGATCTTCAGCATACCCATGGCTGCTGTTTTCTTACCTGGCTATCCTAAGATTAAGCTGAAGAAAGAATTTAGTACTGTTTTACTATTGCCCACCTCTTTCCAAAACCTTAAATATTCAGTCCATCATTTGTTCCTGTTTACCCATTGCCATCTTTTCATGAAGACATGGCTATTAATTGCTTCTTCCCACTTTTATAGCAAATGGGGATACTCCTACTCCCACTACTAAGGTTGTACCAGTCCCTGGTATACTATAGAGTCCATAACAGGAGCTAACCCTATAGTACTTGTTGCTAAATAAATACTGATACTATTCTGAGTTCTGTATATCCATTAATTTACTTACTCCTCACATGACCCTATGAAGTAGGCAATGTTATTATACCCATTTTACAGATTTAGAAACTGAGACATAGGATAGCTTACCCATGGACACAGAAATCCTAAATGGACAGAACTGCTGGGATTTGACAAGCAGTCCAGCTCTATACTTCTTTATATTACTTGACTCCTTGCTATATGAACAAATAAAGCTATTCAATTACTTGGTTTCCTTGTCCAAAGGTTAAAAGGGGAGGGGGACAAAAATAAGATCTACCACATAGGATTGCGGTTAGAATTAAATGCTAGAACATATGTAAAGTGCTTAACTCAGTAACTGATACATAGTAAGTATTCATGTTAGCTATTCATCTTCTTACTACTATCCTTTCACCAATAGATGTTAGATGAAAAAATTAATAAAGAGGCATAACTCAGAATCACTAAGTTGATCACTCCAATTCTATGATTTATTTGGAGAAGCTCATTGAGAAGAATGAGACTCAATAGTTCTACAGGAAGAGCTTGGGCTCTCTCTGGGGAATCAAACATCCTTGTGCCTTCATCAGGCTAAAGAAAAAGATTAAATTTTTATTATACCAATTATACTACTAAAATAGAAATTTAAGAAAATGCATAGGATAATTCATGGAATGTTATAAGTTATCAAAACTCTCCAATATTTCCAAAGTACATACTCTAAGAAGAGTGAAAAAGAAACCTATTTTATCATACTTCAATGCTCATGCCCTGCTTTTCTCTTTATTACATTATGAGATTGACATCGTATCATTATCTCTCATTGTCACCTTAGCCTTGTGAGCTTTAGATGCTGCTAATGTTATGGTAATAACTGCTACAATTTGCAATTTTCAGTTGTATTAGACCTTGATTCATTTTTTTTTAACTACCTTGTACAACCATCAGTGATTTTTCTTGCAGATAATAAGCAACTTAATGGTTTTTATAAATGAATACTGGTGTGAAATTATCAGAGCAAAAAAATCAATATTAGAAAATTTCCTATATGAACGACAACAACAATAGAGTAATATTAAGGTAATTGTAAATATTCAGAAATCAAATGAATTCATTATTTTGCAGCGAGTGTTAGATTTTGTGGTTTAAAACTGGCCAGTTCACCATACTTTTAAATTTTCACCATATATTTTTAATAGTAGTCTCCCGTTTTTAAAACTAAAAATAATGCATCTGAGATCACCACAGAGCTGGTTTTTCAGAGTGCTTCCCTATATTTCGCACAAACCATCCCTTTCCCTGTAGTTAAAAGTCATAAAAAATCAGGTTCTTGAAGGGAATCCATCATACGCTTCCTGAAAGGTCAGTATATTATATTTTCATTTGTTTATGTTGGTTAAATGGGGCCCTAGAGATTCATCAGCTACTTGGATTATAAAGTAGAACAACGGACCCTGAATGCATTCTCTCAAACCTTTTCCTCAATGCATTCACACTACCAATCACAATCCTACAGCCCCACCTCCCCTAGGTTATTCCATCTGCCCTACATAACCCTAATGTCAAAGCTCCTCTACTTCTCATTCTCCTGCCCCTTTCCTGGCACACCATTCATTCACTTGATAAATATTTGCTGAGCACCAAGTATGCGCAGGTACTACATACAGTGATGAGTGAGATATGGTCCTACCCTCAAAGAACTTAGAATATAGTCACTTGTCACTGATATCATTAGTTGTTTTTCATATGTCTGTGTCTTCTATAGAGCAAAGACTGCAATTTAAAACCAGTTTACTTTTTGTATACCTTTTACTTGGCAAATGCTCAAGGCATGTTGAGTTAAAAGAGTGAAGTGCTAAACCATCCAGGGCAGAACTGTGTTGCCCCACTCCTAAACCAAAATTAGCACATAAGAGTAAGGCCATTATCTTATGCCATTGGGCTAGTTTCTTAGTTCAGACAGTGGATGACTTTAAAATAAGATGAAATACATTATTTCATCATACACCACAAAGAGTGTGGTGTTAATTTCTAAATTATAGTTAAGTTCCTTAGTCTTCTTTCCCGAAACATAGTTTAATCCAGGGCTGTGGATGGACAAACCTAGTTCAAAGCCAGTGTCTTCTCCCAAATGGAGTTTCTTTCTTTCTCTCTCAGTGTTGGCAAAGCATACAGCTTCCTTCCACCCCCATTCTGCACACACACACGTAACACAGATATGTCTGCATACCCATATGCATAAATGCAAGCAAATATATGGACATATATAAATATGCAGACAAGCACACACAAACACACAGGCACATATGTTTTAAAAACACACACCATAGCTGACAGATCAGATCTTTGTGTTCCTGGGCTCTTAAACTCACGAACAAGCAGTAGTTTTCCTGGAAACCCAGGCTACAAATTCTCCATGATGCAGCCTCATCTGAGCTAAAGTGCTGTGTTCCCATGGGCCCTCTCCACTCATCTTCTCTGCACTCCAAAAACCCTGTGTTGATATTCTTTGTAATATTAAAGATGTTTTCTGTGGGCTTTCTCTCAGCCTCCAACTTTTGCTCACCTTTTTAGTGAACATCCTTTTCTCATATCATCTTAGCTACTCTTCAGAGCTGAACTTAGGCTAGACAAACCTCCTCATTTACAATTTGCAATTATAACAATCTATAATCGTAAACTACTTCTGTACAATTCCAAAAGTGGTACTGGAGCCTTAATAAAAGGTATCAGAGACCGGTTGACTCCAACTAGTGAAGGATTTTCCCCAAAACCACATGCTTAGGAGAAAGAAAGGAGAAGGTAGGGAGGGAAAGAGGAAGGAAGGATAGGGAAGGGGAGAGGAGAGAGGGAAGAGGGGAGCTCTGGAGAGGATGGAAAGAGAAACAGAAGGAGAAATGAGAAAAAGTAAATAAAAAAATAGAAGGAAAAAAAGAAGAAAAATGTTTATGGTTCCCCACTCTTTATTGTTTTCTCCGCTTTACCCTCTCTGGCCACTTACTCCATGCAGAGGCTTTAACAGAACTCTTAGACGATTTGGGAGGAGAGGTTAGGAAGCATTCCAGATCGCTTGCTATCTCCTCCCATTCCCCTGGACTAAAGGCAGCCAGGATACTGCGGAGGATCCAGGAAAATTCTCCCTCATGCACTTGTACTAAACAATAACAACCACCTCTCCCTGAAAACTCAGAGTGTGCAAGGTACCTGGCTAGGTAATTGATATGATTTCTTTCTCTACTCCCCCATATAACCCAGTTTAAGGAGGATATTACTGCACACATGGTAAATATGAGGAAATGTACCTTGGAGAAGGAAAGTGATTTATTCCTTAGTTGCCATGTTGCATAACAGATTTTTCTATTTTATTCTTGTTTTTAGCCATACAACACTATTACAATATTACTGACTCTATTCCCTAGGCTGTATTTTTCATCTCTGTGACTTATTTATCTTATAAATGGAAGTTATAAAATAAATAGGGGAAATAAAATAAAAAAATAAAATAATAAAATAAATAAGGGGAAGGCTTAATCCCCTTCATCTTTTTAAGCCATCCCTCTACCCCTCCTCCCCCACCCAGTAGCCACCACTTTGTTCTCTGTATTTAAGAGTCCATTTGTTTTGCTTTTCAGGTTTCCCATATGAGTGAAATCCTGTGGTATTTGTCTTTATCTTTCCAACTTATTTCACTTAGCATAATACTCTCTAGGTCTATCCATGTTGTTGCACTTGGCAAGATTTCATTCTTCTTCGTAGTTGAATAATATTCCATTGTGTATTTTGTGTGTGTGCATATGCATCTTCTTTATCCAATAATCCATCAATAGACTGTGGCCTGCTTCCATAATTTGGCTACTGTAAAATAATACTGCAGTAAACATAAAGATGCATATATCTTTTCAAATTAGTGTTTTGATTTACTTTGGGTAAATAAATACCCAGTAGTGAGCTTATTGGATCACATAGTATTTTTATTTTTAGTTTTTTGAGGAACCTTCACACTGTTTTCCACAGTGGTTGCATCAATTTGCGTTCCCACCAACAGTGCATGAGGATTCCTTTTTCTCCATGTCCTCGCCAATACTTAATATTTTTTGTCTTTTTGAGTTTAGCCACTCTGACTGGTATGAGGTAATATCTCACTGTGATTTTATTTGCATTCCCGTGATGCTGAGTGTCTTTTCACATGTCTGTTGGCCATCTGTATGCCTTCTTTGGAAAAAATGCCTACTCAGGTCCTCTGCCCATGTTTTAATAAGATTGGGTTTTTTTAGTGTTGAGTTGTTTAAGTTCTTTATAGATTTTGGATATTAATCCTTCTATTTTATTCTTTTACTTAAAAGGTTTCACTTATGAAATAGTAAGAGGGTTAATAGAAGTAAATAATAATTAACTCATAAATATGGTTTAAATTTGTAAAACAAAACAAAAATTTTCATTTAGTAGAGGACTTCTACAACAGCACACACTGCCCCAGATAAACACACAAAAAAGAGGGACTGAGTTCATTGGGTAGGTAGAGAAAATGGAAAAAATGATGAGGGAAATATTCTATACTTACACTGTCCAGCATGGTAGCCACTAATTACCTGTGGCTTTTGAGCTCTGTGATAGAGCTAAATCAAGATGTGCTGGAAGTGTAAAATATACACCTGATTTCAAAAACGTAGCATGAAAAAAAAAGAATCTAAAATATCTCAACAATTTTTATATTGATTATATGGTGAAATATATAGTATTTTAGATATGTTGGGTTAAATAAAATATATAGTTAAAATGATTTCACCTGGCTTTTTTTTTTAAACCTTTTTATCGTGGCTAATAGAAAATTTAAAAGTACACGTGTAACTCACATAGCTCTATCAGCCAGCACTATTCTAGACCATAGGTTTTCAAACTGGGTTCCTGATAACCCTAGACTTTTTCCCATGGCAACCATGGACAAAGAAGGAGACCCACAGTCAGTTATATCAGAAAAACTCCTTATTTGTTTATCAAAACAGATTTCTGGCTATGAAGTTCTTTGAAGGAAAAAATTCTTCAGCCAATATGTTTGACTGCTCTAGTCTTGGAGTATTTTTTCATCTACTCTGAAGATGTACAGTGAGAACAAATGCAAACACTTCTCTCTATCTCCTGTCACAACACCCCATGCATTAACAAGGGGGCTACTAGATCTTTCTGTGATCCCCAATAACATGCTAGTGGGCCACTTTTCTTCTCTGTTATTTTGGGAGTTCATCAAAGGTTTATTTTTTAGTGAAATTGTACCCCTTTTCTGTAAGTTGTAGAAATTTATTTGCAACGGAATGTCTTTTAAGTATTCCTAATTGATAGTGTGGAGGGCCAAGCTACAGATGGTCTTTATTAAGAATTCTTTTTCTTCTGGAAAATGTAGACCTCTTCCCCCTACCCCCTTAGCAACCACGATTGGAGGATGATTGAGTGGTCTCTTGTGGAAATATGTATTTACCTATGTAAAGATCAGTTTCAACTCAGCACATTCTTCTTTAACCAGTGAACTAACCTGTAACCTCTAAGGGGTGTTGACGTCTCTTCAGCTCATAACTTTGTGTGTGTGTATGTGTATACACATACACACATACACACACATACACATTTTTTTTACTGTGAATCCAGCTGCTAAGTTAGAGAAGAGCTTTTTAAGCTACTTTGTACATTTTATATTTTTAAGAGTAAATTATAGCCCTGCCCATTTTAATCACCCCCTCCTCAAAATAAAATTAACACATGGTCACATACCTGAAGGTACACTTTGAATTAAATTTGAGAGTGATGGAAGTGAACAGAGTAAAGGGAAGAACAAGTGGCATATTGTGAAAAAGCCATTGATTTCTCTGACACTAATTGCAACCAAAAATAGCAATGGAACCTCATGGGGTATTTGTATGTGTTTGTTGTCAGAGAGTAGATACAGGGACCCAAGATAAAGAACAAATGGCTTCCTGATTAGAATATCATCTGTGCTGTTGGAAGTCTTAGAGTTTTTCTTGCTCCCTGACCTTTCCACTTGGTCCTCCAAAAAACCCACTGACTTCACTCCAACTAGTTTTACACTTTTTATGGCAAGGATTTCTGATATAAGAAAGTTTGTTTATCATTAGCTGAATTCATTTTCCTGTGAAATGTTAATCCATAGATCACACCAGACTGAAGGATGGAGCATAAGTGAGAACATACTAGATCCAGTAATTCTTTCCTCATGTGTCTTTTTTTACCTCAGGCAGATGTGCATATTTGGTGATATAACATAATTGACACGTTCCTCCCTCAAATGTGGGTTTTATACATTTCTCCATGATCAAAAAGAAATGAATTCTATCGTGAAGTTACAGATGAAGCATTTATTTTGCCATTCTTTTAAAACCAAAGTATCTGAAACTTTAAACAAGGATCAAGCCCATAGGTTATGTACTGCCTTCTTTTTTTCCCTTCCTTCCTATCTCCTTCCTTCCCTCCCTCCCTCCCTCCTTCTGTCATTTCCTTATTTCCTCCCTTCCTTTCCAAAGCACCAACAGTGCTAAATGCTATGAGAATTATAGATGTAAATCAGGACCTCTCATGTAACTTACATTCTGTGGAGTTTTGATCTTATCGGCATGTAAGCATTAGTAGTAGCTATGCCACTAAACAAGCCAAATCCAAAGAGTTCTTTCCACCCCATCTTTGGGACGTGGTAGCCCATATCTACCATGTCCACTTGATCTTGTTGATCTTCAGAGATGACCACCATGCTCTCTGAAAGTCTGTGCTCCCAAGGACTGATTATGCGAGGTGCAGGATTATTTGGTCTGTTAATGATCTCTTTTCCGTGGGTGTGCATTTAGCATATAACAGACTAAGCCGTATGTGCCATGTGAGCCATGTATTCCTGTGTGTTCCACTGAGGTACATTGAGCTCTAGTGGGAAGAGCACTGGTACATAAAGGCAGAAGGTAGATATTCTAAACATGGCTACTCCACCAACACATGGAGTCATCTTGTCAGACCCACATAACTTCTCGGGTTAGGGGGTATCAGATTCATAACCAGCTTAAACTTGGGTATCACAACTCTTCTTCCATACAGTAAATATTAAGGGTTCTATGAAAGATGGTGAACAGAAATTTCACTATCAGAATATAGAGCAAGATGGTGACCCCTAAACTCCATCTTGCCTTTAAGACTGAGCTCAGAGCCCTTCCCTTTGGTTAAGAATATTTCTTTAAGAACCAGTGTTAGGAAATTAGTAGACAGTTTCACTTGAGTCGGGATATATGTGAAATCTGGACTAGGTTTATCATACCATTTGCCCATGAGTTCGCTTTAAATCGGTGTTAGTCTGGATTTTCCAAAGAAACAGAATCACTGGGATATATCTACATGATAGATGATAGATAGATGATAGATAGATGGATAGATAGATAGATAGATAGATAGATAGATAGATAGATAGATAGAAGAGGAGACTTATTCCAGGAATTGGCTCATGCAATTATGGAAGCTGAGAAGTTCCTCAGTCTGCTTGTCTGTAAACCAGAGAGCCAGTGGTATAATTTAATCTGAGTCCAAAGGCCTAAGCATCAGGTAAACAGATGGTGTACATCCTGGTCCTAGCCCAAACACCTGAGAAGTGGGAGAGTATGGATGGCCCAGCTCAAACAAAAAAGCAAATTCTCCCTTCCTCTGCCTTTTTGTTCCATGCAGACCCTCAGTGGATTGGATGATGCCCACCAACCACAGTGGTGAGGGCAGGTCTTTACTCAGTCCACTGATTCAAATGCTAAAAATCTCCTCTGGAAGGAAATACCCTCACAGATAGACCCAGAAATGTTTCACCAGCTCTCTGGGCATCCCGTAGCCTAAACTGACACATAAATATAGGCATCATAATCTGCAAGTCAACATACAGTTATTTCTTGGAACTTCATCCTTAAAAATTATAAAAAGACTATGCACAAAATGAGCAGCTCCACTTCTGATCCTTAAGCTGGACCTAGACTTTTTGCTCCTGTTCCCCTAAAGGCAGTGTTTATGCTGTGATCCTTGAATGTCTTCCTGTGTCTCTCTCTGCATTTCTTCTCTGTCCCTGCCTTCAGCTTCCACTTCAGCTAATAACTGGTTGCATGATTACTTTTTTTTTTTTAACCTCTCATGCAAGAGATAGTCAGATCTAGGTACCAACTTTCACAGTCTGATGAAATTGGGAAACATTCATTCAGTCAGTCACACCAGGTTTGCTAAATAAATGCCTCTTATTTCCTGGGAAATGTTAATAATCCACAGTCCTTGCTCTCAAGGAACTTATTTTCTACACTTGTTCTTAGCCCAAAGGCCAAGAAGCAATGGGAACTTATTTTCTGATGGAAAGTGTAAGTAGTAAACAGGTAATTGGTATAGTCCACAGTAAGCATTATCAAGAGAAGAACACGAGTGAGGGCTCCAGATCCCTTGGCAGGTGGGGAAGGGTCAGGGGAGAACAATGACCCCCGTGAAAGCCAGCATGCAGATTCCACCTCGATGCAGAATTAGGACTCAGTTCTGCTTGCTCTTTAGTTATTTTGTCAGTATCTAAAGGAATAATTTTAGGATTTCCTCTTTCTTTAGTGGAGCATTCTTATTCAACTGCTGTAAAAAAATTTTTTTTCAATGCAACTTAACCATTTATAAATTTAACCTAACTCATGTCATTAAAAAAAAAAATGTCCAAAAAAAAAAAAGGCTTCTTTGTGGCTGTTTCAGTCTTTGTAAGGCAGTAGTTTCCTAATTGGATAACTTGTAATGGGCAATTTCAAGTCTAAAAGAAATCCAGATAGTGAGTCAGTGCAAACACTAGTGGCACCTTTCAGCAACACAACCAGGTGAAGATATATCGGCTTGAAAGTGTCTGTGTGATGTGAGGCTCATTTAATGTAATATGCAATAATAATTTGCTGATTCGGAACATGATTCCCAATTTTGGCATCCTTGCATCTTTTTTATGCTTCCATGTATTTTAAGTTCCTGAGTGAATGTTCATAGATGTATTGGGAACATATTTCTTAGCTTTGTCTCAATTCCAATGTGATAGTTATGTCTTTTAGAAAGCATGTGCATTTGGAAAAATGTTTTGGCATCACTTAATGTTTTCATAGACTGCAAATCATTTATTACATAGAGTTTTGTTAAAGCTGAAATTCCAAAGTTGATTTGCTCTATTCTCTGACTTTTTGGTTGTTGGAGATAAAAAGAGTTCACTCTGATGAGAGTACTAATACTACTCAAAGATTTTGTTTGTTTACATAAATATTTCATTCACTCTCTCCCAAGTTTTATAGTGTAGTCACTTAAAAATTCCCCACTATTACTTTCGGGTTAATGGTAGCTATTTTTTTGTGTTGGTGTCTGTGACATGCATTAACAACTTTATAAATGAAATTAATGAGTGCCTATGTCAAGAATAGCTGGCTTATCACATTGTCGTTCATTTATTTTGGATATAATTGTCAAATTAGCATTACACTTTTCTTTTCAGATAACAAAAGGCTCTGTGAAGAAGTTTGTGGCATATTAGACATGATGGTTAAAGATTGTAAAGTTTCTCATTACACGTTAACAGTGTTACCCAGAGATATAAAGAAGACCTTTATGGAATTATCATGGTCTTAACCTCAAAACTCTCTTGCCAATATGCAGTTATAGATATTTTAGTTCATTTTGTTGTTGTTTCGACTTTGTCATCTGCTCCTATTCTTTTTATATCATTTTCATTTCCAGTTAAATTGTTAAACTCCAGATACATGGAAAATATTACCATGGGAAAACATCAGTTTATTTATATCACATTTAGTTCTGGCGATATATGATGTAGTAATTAACTAGCTGCAACTTTCTAGATTAAGCAACCTACTCTAGGTAATCCATTTCATTACTTTGTGTCTCAGTATTGACATGTTACAAATCAGTTAATGATGATTATTCCTGGTTAATTCACAAGAATTCTGAAAAGATGTTTATTAATATAATGATTTTGCCATGGAATTTGTCTTTAATAAGGAAGTGGCCATAAGCAACCTATTCAAGTGGGAATAGAATTCTAAAGACTTAACTTTTAAGTAACCTTTCTTTGTTGAATTGTAGTGAGTTTTATGTCCCAGAGGACAACGCATATTGCATAAGAGGGAACACCATAATAAATTGAACAGGTGTTCCTTGGAAAACAAGTCTGGAAAGAATCCAGAAATTTGAGGGTGAAGGATAAAATGTAACTAATGGGCCAGTGAAATATTTACTACCCTAAGTAGTTATTTATCACTGGTAGCTTCTACCAATATGTAATATTTATAGAATTAACTTGAAGTTTATTGAGCACTGTTTCAAGTTGATGCACTGAAATCAAACTTGAAGCATTTTTTGACACAATAATAATTTATACTAATACAGGATATTCTTTACTTTGAATGTCATTTTATCATCTAAGAGATACCTTAAAGGAAGTATTAATCCATTTTACCATTGAAGAAGGTAAGTTTTTTTGTGGTAGTAGAGTCACCAACCACAGAATTAGGGCACTGTACCTGAAACTTTATTTTGAGAATATACATATGAAGGACACTAACCAGCATTGATGATGAAACAGCTCAAACCAATTTCATATGAGGAATAATTGAAAAAACTGGAAACACTTGACCCAGACAAGACAAAGCAAGGATACTGTAACAGTGATGTTCAAGAGGTCAAAGGGCTGTGCCTTGGAGGAAGAGTGAGAAGGTGGCAGAAATGAAGCAATTAATAGGGACAATAAATGGGAAGATACATCCTTACTAACTATAAACATGAGCTTTGAAACAACTACATGTGTCCTGACGTACGTCTTCCTTTTCCTGTAAGTGAAGAGTTAATGTTGTTAGAGGTTTCCAAATAGAAACTAGAACACCATGAACTAGTTATTCCCCCTCCTGAATACTCTCCAAGGACATTATCCTTCACCCATGTGACACTTGTCACATTGGTTCTGTAATTTTAAAATAATCTTAAAAAAATATTCTCTGTTCCATATCTAGGCAAGGGATTGTCTGTTTTAGTCACTGGTTCTTTAGTCCCCAGCCTCTAGCACAGTGTCTGACAGAAAATTTTGTTTTGTTTTTATCTTTTTTTTTTATGATTAAAGGAAAGAAGAAATAAATGAGAGGGAGAATTGAAAAATGTATGCATTAGTACATTTAATGAATATTTACTGAGTGCCTTTGCTAGGCCAGGCACTCATCTGCATGAGGGACATTTGAGTGAACAAAACAGATTAATATTCCTTCTCTAAAAGTTTATTTTCCCATGAGATTAAATAGCCCCAAGAATTTGTAAGTAGTTCATACAGAAAGAGAATGAAGAACAGGACATGAATCTGATGCCTTTACTAGAGTAACACATCTCTAAAGTTAACACCTTCAAAAATATCCCAAAAATCAACTAGACCAACATGAAGCATTTAAAAGTTGAGACAAAATAGAGGCCTCACTTCTTTATTTTTAAAATTACCCTGGATATGAAGTTTAAACTCTTCAGGTGCTATAAGGCTGGTGAAAAGCTTGGACAAATTACTAGAACTTTGGAGATCGCAAGACTCTAAATGGGAACAATATGAGGCAAGGCAACATGTACATCTGTATTACCAAAGGATTTCTGGGAATGTGCTCTGATTTCACTGTTGGTGCTTTATTTTGTGATTTGTTTTGATTGCAGCATGGTATTATAAGTAAAATGTTAATATTCAGTATTAGAACTATTTTTGACCTAAAAAGTTGTACCCAAAACATGTCATTTTGCATGAGTTACTATGTTCTTTGAGCCTTATTCCAGCCAGGTGCCAACATTTTTTCTCATCACCACGCATCTTTGATTTTATAATGTAAGTCAGTAGGAAAACAGGATTCATTTAACAGAAAATTGCTTTTCACAATCTTCTCTGGAATCTCTTTTGTCTGTTACCCAGGCAATATCTATATTATTACTTTGTCCTCAAAAGCTTTTACCAATTTGGCAACACAGAATGACTAAATCTCTTTTCTTTTATCTGGCTTTTCATTAGGAAAGAAACTTCCCAAATTCATTTCTATCAGGCCTTTCCCCAGTGCTAAATATGTGTGTCTAAAGTCTATTTATAATAAATATTGTCATTATGACCAAGGTCATTTCAGTTCCCTCTATTACCTCAGTTGCTAATGAAGGCGATGCCAAATGACCAAGTAGATAAAGCTCCCTCTTCCGCAAGCCCCTCACAGGAGAGCTTTCCTGTCAAATATCTCCTAATTGCCCTCAATGAATCAGCTTCATGCTCAGCCTTATCTCTGGCACCTTCCCCAGCTCTCTGCTGATAGCCAATAACATGTGCTCTAAGCATGAAGGGGATAAAATGGTGTGACTCTTAGAAAGCCAGCCTTAGAGTGGAGTTAGAGAGCTGTTTAGATTCTTTACTTTCATGGTTCTGACGTGATTTATTTTAACCAATTTGCCTTCAGACATGGTTTGCTCTCTTTGCTTCAAACATTTAACTTCGGATCCTACAGGGACACTTGTATTCCTTCAATTGTTTCTTCTGCCTTACACATAGGTCCTGTGTCAGGACATCTTGTATTAATCAGCCTTCAGTGCTAACTTTAGGCAAGTAATATAAGCACTTTCTCTGACCATCTGTAAAATTAAGAAGTAACTACAAAGCGTCTGACACATTCCTTACAAAAGCACAGTCCAGCCACCCCGGCCTGGCTCACAGCTGTGGAGAACAGCATGCTTGTGTCTCAGCCTCCTAACGTATGTTTTCTTATCTGTCCCTCTGCCCCCTGCCTTCCTGACCGCCCCAGTATCTCCTCTTTCTCTCCTTAAATGGCCCCCCGCCCCCGACCCGCCCCCCCAGGCCTGACCCGACTCCTCACACCTGCTCCAGCTCCATATAATACAGGATGTTTTAATATACTATATACATGGAAGAAAAAGGAAATTGAAGTTGAAAGCCATGAACTTTCTTTTCTTCTCTTTTAAATGAGGAAGAGTAGCGCCAACAGCAAGGAGGCTATTTTCTTTGTGGCAGCGGAAAAGTGGTAGGGGGTTAGGGAAAGAACATTTAAGAAATTAGAGTCTCCAGCGGATATACGGTGTTTGATCTTTTAATGGTGTTGCCACTGGGCCTACTATATTTTTTAACATGGGAGATGGTGAGAAATCAGAGCGTTGGAGGTGGGAAATGTGTTAGTTAGTTTTCGTTTTGTGTTGTAACACAGAGGAGACCACAGAGACCAAAAGCTGTGGAACTGTCAAAGAAACAGAGATAGGGGCATGTTGATACGGAATAAATAAGACACACAGAAATATATTAAATGAGGACCTACCAGTGATACTCTGAAGGGAGGAGAGAGGTAAACAGACATGAAACTGGAGGGAGAATCATAGGATCAGTGAAACAATTTCTACGCTGTGTTCTCATTCTACACAGACTATGGGCAACTCACACGCTATCGACTTGGGACATCTCCTTGGTGTGACTATAGACTGAGCACTGACAAACCACACCTGTACCAGATGGTCCTTGATTTTATGTCTGACTTTAGACTTTCTCTACGGGTATTCCTAAGAAATACTGAATAGAGTCTTTAATATCTCAGCTGACAAATGTGCATTTCTGGTCCCCACTCAGTGTGGCATGTCTTGGGAACCAACAGTTCTGTTTCTGTGGTGTTGCCATCATGGTCTTCTGCAGCAGCATTTGGGTCTTTATTTAAAAAGCGAAGGGCATTTTACACTCACTTAAGCTACTTGAACTACATGTAAAAGTGTATGTGTGTATGGTTGGGAGAGGGAGGAGTGCCAAAGAATAAGAATAAAGAAGGTATTCTAAATTCAGGAACTTTATCTCAAAAGCTTTCAACCAAAAGTTGAGTAATTGTGGTACCTAGATGGCTCAGTTGGTTGAGCACCTGACTCCTGACCTCAGCTCAGGTCTTGATCTCATGAGTTCAAGCCCCACATCATGGAGCCTACTTTAAAAAAAAAAAAAAAAAGTTGAGTAATTAAGATTTTTATCTTTTACCTCTTCCTTCTGCCCTTTATAGTACTTAACAACTGTTTGACTTTCCATATTCCAAAGGAACAATTTCTAATATATTTCCAAACCACAGCTCTTAAAGATATTAACCACAAATGAGAGCCCACATCAGCACAGAGCTGAAAACAAATGGTTTGGTTGAAGGCTCTGTATGAAGTTAGACTTTCCTCTCCCCAATTTCATGCTACAAAATGTCACTCCTCCCTCCATCTCCTCAGGAACCTGGAGGATTTGAACCCCAGGTTCAGAGAAACTGAGTACAGTTAGAAGGGGAGTAGGACCAAAACTGGGGAATGAAATAAAAATCTGGGATTTCTAGCCTCAGTATATTTTCTTCAAAGAATTCTCTGGAAAAACTGAACAGTCATAGAGAAAAGAGCTAGAAATTCTAAGAATGGGAAATGACACAATACAAACCTGGCTCACCACCCCATTATGTTACAGTAAGATGCATTAATCAAGATCCACCCATGTCCATAGAAAGTCTTTGTGGTCTTTTAGTGACACATTAACACATTAGAGAACAACCACGGATCACCAGATAGTTGAGGAGGGCCTCCCACGGGAAAGACAGTGAAATTAAAAAAATAAGAGGAAGTAAAAAATAAATTAACAGATGAATTAAGAAGGAAGTCACCATATAATTATAATGTTATCAGAAAGTAAAGACATTTTTTTTGAGGCGAGAACTAGATGCAATTATAGAAGAATAATAAGTCATTAAGAAAATTTATTAGTAAGATTGGGACATAAAGCTGAGGAACTATCCTAGAAAGAACAAAAGGACAAAACATGGACAATAGTAAAATGAAAGTTATTAGAAGATCGGGCCAAGATCCTCTGCCTCTAATGGAGTAGAAATTTCAAAGAAAGAGAACAGGGAAAAGGGAGTCAAAAAGAAAAAGATGCCCAACACAATGAAGGCCTAACCTCACACAATTCCAGAACACTAAGAATAAAGAAAGGAATCCTAAAATTGTCTAAAAAGAAAAAAAAAAAAAAATGTGTTTTTTTTTTTTTTTTTTTTTTTTTTTGAAGGATCAGAAATAAAAATGGCATTGGGCTTCTCAACAGCAGTCCTGGAAACTAGAAACTGGTGGTGAAATGTTTTCAGAATTCTGTAAAAGCAGTTTTCAGCTTAGGATGCACTATTTGGCCAACTATCAATCAAATGTAGGGGTAAACTACAAACATTATCAGACATGAGGAATCAGGCACTTTATCTTCATGTATCCATTCCCAGGATTTACTGGAAGATATATTCCACCAGATAAAGGGGTGTAAATCAGGAAAATGAAAGATGTCGGTCAGGTCCAGGAAGCAAGGATCCTATCCAGAGGAGAACAAAAGCTGTGGAAAGGAAGCCCCCCTGGCAGCTGAGTAGCCAGGCCCAGCAGCAACCAAACCAGGAGAGACAGCAACGTGTGGGAGACGGGGATAGTGATACTCATGCTTCGGAAGGAATAACTCCCAGGAAAGAAGCAGAACTAACAAATTTTTGGATGCGATGGTAGCATCAGAGTGACCAGAAAGAATTAGTAACAATATAAAAAGCTATGCCAAGTTTTAAAACAGGCAACAATTAATTCCAGGGGGGGCAGGGGAAATGAATAGGAAAGAAGAAATGATGGTTAGGACACTGTTTGGCTCACGACTAAGCAGTGTTTAACGGGTTATAATAATATAAGCATTAAATAGTATTTAAGACAAACTGTGGCATAATTGTATTAGATGTATGGGAGTATATAGGAGGGTGAGGAACTCAGATGAATCTTTATCTACTATCACAGGACACCAAATAATGACTAAAGTTCATCAACCCAGAAATAATTTTGTAAGCTCATTTTCTAGAAGTGTGGGTATTCGTTAGAAGATTTCAACAGGATTGCCTCAGGGGAGCAGGCCTCAGAGCAAGCAGGGCTTCTAGTACATTTTAACTTTTAGGAAATACTGCTTTTAGTACATTTTAACTTTTAAAACTATGAATTATTTGCAGGTGCTATTTTGACAAAATCTTTTTCAAAATTTATGAAATAGGTTTCTTACATTAAAAAATTAATAACATAAATGCAGATGCCTGGCTTCTCCTCGAACATGAAACCATCTGGTCCCCTGGAGCCATGTTCCATCTGACAATATGGCTTGCCTCACGTAATTGAAGCACACGCTCGGCGACTTGTTACCGTCTCTGCTTTGCCCCGTTGTCTCCCTGCAACCCTGCAAGGCTGTGTCCGGTGGTGTTTTGCTCTGTGACTACAGTCATTTTACTTGTTGCAGAGTTAAGAAGAAAGGGAATTAAAAGGAGGACAGTGAAACAGATTCCAAGAAGACTTTGACTTTCCCCTGGCTTACTCCGCTGGTTACCTGCCTGGCTTTCGAGGCATTGAAGTTCTCTGCCTAAAATCCCCAGTGATCCAGTACAAGCTTTTGTTAGCTTCGTTTTAAGTGCAGACACCATCTGTCATGGGGTCACCTTTTTTGTAAGAAATTTTGTAAACTTTGTCGCCCCACAGGTATTTCTTCTCCAGATAACTGTCTCCAAAGACCTGAGTTGTCATTTCTCTGATCATACCCACACGCTCTTGATCTCCACATTTTCTCTCTCTACATAGCAAGGGCCTGATCAACGAGGAATGACTGATGACTTCAAAGCTCTCGTCCATGTTATTTCAGTTCATGCATCCTGGTGTCTTGCTTCCTTTTTAAATAGCACCATTATCCTGATGGCTAATACTCAGTGAGGGCCCTTCTGTGACTCCTGTGTCTTGTTCTTCTGTGGCCCAATACGGGGAATACATTTCCATCTTGTAGTTCTGCCCTTGGGTTTTCTTCCTAAAGTCCCTTGCCCTCCACTTGGGTTTTCTTCCTAAAGTCCCTTGCCCTCCACTTGGGTTTTCTTCCTAAAGTCCCTTGCCCTCCACTTATTTCCATTAAATTT
This sequence comes from Vulpes vulpes, assembly GCF_048418805.1. Lineage (NCBI taxonomy): Eukaryota > Metazoa > Chordata > Mammalia > Carnivora > Canidae > Vulpes > Vulpes vulpes. Next base: position 16,987,035 of record NC_132795.1, on the reverse strand, counting down.
CATACTCCTTTTTCAAGAACACTTTTCCAAATTGGTCGAGAGAGGTTTTGATTTTTCCTCCTGCTGTGAAGGGAACTGGTCACCTCTCTTTAAATTGTTGTAATTATCACTTTGTAATGATGCCATTTTGTCATTCAAATCTGAAATTTTGTGCACTATGAAATTATAAATGTGAAATTATGAAATAATATCAACAAAACATGAAATCATATATAGATTCTATGGCTAATCTCTGTAGAATATTACAAAGTGTCCAACTCAAGATTACCAGTGAACCACTGAAAATTGTGGTTTAAAAAAATAAAAAATCTCTGAATGAATTAACCAATTACTTAGAGTGGCTAAGTAGCCTGGTTAATTATAATCTGTAATTTATTATTAAGCAAACATAGTTAAGGCCAACCAATATAATAATTTGAAGTAAAAAGCCACAATAGAAGAGGGAAAGTGGGTAAGAAGGAATCCTAGGGGTATTTTACATGCAGCCCTTTGTACAAACAGCATAAAAGTAGTAGGATTAATGACAGATATTCTTCTCAAACTCAGGATAATTCCATCTCATTTGATGCCCTGGCAAATATTACTAACATTTGAGTTGAGTTACTTGTCTCTATCTCCTTATATAAAATAATATTTGTTACTAAGCCTATTGCCTGGTGATACAGGGAGAACTTGGGAACTCAGTCTAAGCTAAACTAAGGAAGCTTTTCAGGGATAGGAAATGATAATCAGAGGTTACCAGTCGGATCCTCCCAGAAGTAGCTAAGACAGAGTAGGAGTGCAAAAAGTTAATTAAGGGGGTAATACCTATGAAAGAAAAATGGGAGGAGATGGGGCAGGATTTAGCAGGGAGAGCCATTACCACAACGCAAGTCTGACAAAGTCTTGGCCAACCCAACATGAGCTCCAGAGCAAAGATTGCCTGCTCCAGGAGTTTTACACTGGGCAGAAACAGGGTCTGGAACCCTACTGTGTTCAGTCACTGACTAATGGTTACCTCAGAAGAGTTTTCCTCAAGTTAAAACCTGAGAAGGACCCTAAAAATGTAAACAGTAGAGGCTGTCGGCTACATCCGTGCTCCATGAAACAGAATGACAGGTGTCATTCTTGAAGAGAGACACAAGCAGCTCATCTCCATTGCTGTGCATAAAACACTCCCCCTTATTATTATTATTGAACAACTAATTAGAGATGGCTTTACCATTCTTGTCCTCTTATTTTCAATGTTTCACCAACCCACAAAAAGTATACTCTTCTGTACGAAAGTAATATGGTCACAAGAGATGTGAAGTTACGAAGACATGCCATAGCTCCCAAGTTTGAGTGAAGCAGTAAGACTCTCAAATGGGCAAGACTAGGATGGGCAAGACACAACACAGAGGTGGCTAGGAAACAGAGTCACCAAGCATGAACCCTTACGTGAAGATGGAAAGGACATGCCTGGTAGATGAGCAAAGAATGTGACATGGACTCACATACTGGTTTGCCATTCAGACACTAAATGATGAATTTGCTTATTCTCTTTTTAAAAACAGTGACTTCTCAACACTGAAAATCACAGAGAGGAGGCTGGCAATTTTAATCTTTCAGAATCAACCCTGGTTTCGAGAGATGGGCATGCACTGAATCTTGGCTTTGAATATTGTCATTTACCTGATAAGGAAGATTTTTATTTTTTACTTCAGAGTAGGATAGATACAAAATAGTTAACAGCAAAGAATAATAATAATAGTAATAATTCTTAGATGATGTTACAAAGTGACATGCTGAATCCTGGAAAATATAAACAAATGAAAAAGGGAAGTTCAGGTAAAATAAGAAAAAATACAGAGATAGAGAATAATTTTGCCTTTGATATTGTGTATATACTGGCTCATTACCCACTGCATCAAAGATCATAATGTGTTTATTATGCCATTTGCCAAATGATAGCTATTTCCTGAACAACTGGCCTCTCCTACACATCCCTGTATTCTGTCCTTTGTTAATAATGATGCCTTCACTTTGGGGCAGAAAGATAGAAGAAGATATCTGGAAAGAAGCTGCAGGAAATGAGAGAATCAGTAATCTCTTTAGCTTTGCTCTTATACTGTTCGACTGACGGTTGGTTGGTCTGGGGAATCGGAAATGTGTTGTAGGTGCTACAACTAAATCTTCAAGCTAGAATCCAGGAAAGGTGAGACGGAAACATCAAGAACAATTATTTCATAGACTGCCTGTCCAAATTCTGCTGGCTTGTGAGAGGCCCACCACAGTCAGATCATAAATAGCAACCAAGTTCATGTTTCTTGTTGCATTATTCTTTTCTCAAAGCAGATAGTGAAGAAAAGTCTACTTTCCCTGTATGTCCCAACTATTACTACAACACAGGATTTGAAAAAAAAAAAAAACTTAAACAATTTTTTAAAAGAAATATACCTGTATTAATTATTCATTTGTATTTAAGATTTTCATCCATTAGCATTTTACAGCGATAAGAGTTGAAGATATAATTAAACTTCGAAATGAAATGAGGTTTAATTATGAGAAGGTAGCATTCAGATACCTGACATCTTCCCAGTCATAAAATAAAGTGTTATGAAAGAAATATTTTAGGTAAAACGGAAAGAGACTTTTTTTTTCTTTAAGGAAAAGGAGGAAGGTAAATGTGATATTTTGCTCCACAATATTTTATTTGATTATGTCACTTGATGGAGCACAGGCCTCTTAGAGTTCTTTTACCCAAAGTGTAAACATAGTAAAAATGCACCAAAATGTGCCCAAGTAAATCCCAAGCAGCCATGATTTGCAGTAGTTCAGCTGCCTCTCCTTCAGCTCTATTCCAACATGTAAATGTTTCTTGAGTTAGGTCAGTAGTCTTTGTATGCCGCTGTTTAGCAGAAAGCCCTGGGTTTCTGGATTGGCTTATGAAGATTTGGGTGTAGGTTAAAAGCACATCACAGGCAAACATGTGTTGAACATTATTCCGTGCATGTAGACTTTGAAGAGCCTCCCAGGTATATGTAGGATTTCGTATGATGAGGAGATGAATTCAATTCAAGGTACTCAATCTTATTGCCAATCTTTTTCAATAAGAAACCATCTCTAGGCTCTTGGTTTGCACATCTGTGTTTGATAACACGAGAGAATGTCTTTGATTAGACTTTCAGAGTAATCATTCAAAGGCAACTTTCTCCTCTGCTTTGCTGCATCTCATAAAGTTAGATTTTGCGCATTAGTGATGCACTTGATTGCACTGAAATAATATTGCCTTCATGAGAGAGCGTAATCTTGTTCAAAATATGACTCTCCCCTCCCTACAAAGTGCTATTTTTGTCCAGGTTCCCCTCCACCATCGCTTTTATGAGCACTTCCCAAAATACTATTTTCTTTTTGTTTCTATTTTTATTGTATTTTTATAACTTTTAATCATGTTTTTTATGGTACTTATTAGCCTGAGGCCATGTCACAAGTGGCCTTTCCTTTAAATCATTTTTTACTTTACTTTCTGTAACCCTAATGCATTGAAAGAGAAAGGTATCTCCAGATTGTCCCCCAAAATACTCCTTTATATTTTCCCCACAATATTTTAATATTTCTAAAAATAAAAATCTCTCCTCTTATGTTAAAGCCTATGCACTATCCATTCTTGCTAAATTTCTATAATGATTTGTCTCTAACAATTATAAAAGTATATTTTGGGCCTTTCTCTTTCTATTTTTACTATACACTTCATGAATATCATATTTTATTAGAAACTATTTATTTTAAACCTTGTTAGCCATTAGTACTTTTATTAAATTTCACTAATTTTACATTGAGTTAATGCTAAGAGCAGGTTTTTTATGTACATTCTTGGTTCATCTTCCTAGTTTTCTCTCCAAAATAAGTGAAATAATTCTATTTGTTATTTTTCAAAGATGAATATTATTTTTTGGAATAAAATACGGAGTTGAACTGGAACCAGGGCTATTGGTGTTGGGAACAATGGTCATTAAGCCATTATTCTCTGTTGTGTCACTTTGTTCCTTCCCCCACCCCTGTCCCCCACTTATGTGAAATTAAATATATTTTTGAAAACAGTGCTTTTGATGAGATTCCCTTGGAGGAGTTGTGTCAGTGATTAATCTCTTAATCCTAGTTGGCTATAGTTTTGTTTCCCCCTTCCCACCCCCCCCCCCCCCCCCACACACACACACACACACTGTGCCTATTCATCTTGAGAGGTTAGCCAGGATATCTCCTTTGGGCTAGGAGTAGTGGGTTTTCAGAAAATCAAGAAAGAATATTCTCAGGTTAGGTCCTGGGTGGGGACAGTATTTGTCAACAGTGCCTATTGCTGAGTGAGGGGTAGAGTACTGGGCAAGAGTGAGAGAGGAGAGTGGAAGCTACAGCAGAAACTTAGGTTTAAGAAATGAGGATATAGCTGATGAAATAAAAAGGTTCCACGGGCAGAGATTTCTGCAGTTCTGCTGCCCACCAGGAGCTTTAAGGTAGGAGCCATTGCCTTGGAAATGGGAAGCAATTATTTCCATTCTTTACGTGGTTTTAATTCTAAAATTGCTAAATGTAGCTCTGTGAGTACGTTTGGTTGCTAGTCTATCTCAAGAATATTAAAAGAAGTGAAACGTAGGGAGAAACAAGAGAAAACATTGATTTGCAGAGATCAGAGACTTCATTTAAAGAAGCGTATGATGTCATCTGCTGGATGTGTTTGTGAACATAGCATCCCAATGTCAAACTTCCTGCCTCCCAGGTGTATGCATATTGCTGAGGAAACACAACCAAAGCCAACTGTTTTAAAAGAAAATGATTTTTTATGGAGTAGTAAGCTCTTTCATAAGACTAAAATAGATGTGGGAAATTTTTAGATGAATAGTCTTAACAGCTGCCAAACTCTACCCCATTTGCTCTCATTACACAGATATCCATAAAAGCCTTGGATTTTGTGTCTATATAAAGATGGTATTTGTAATTGAGCTTAGAACTCTTTGTAGGGTCGGCATATTATAGGTTTCCCTCATAATGATAACAGAATCTTACATCAAGTGAACATGGAGGAGTGAATATTTAAACCATGTGTGAAGGAGGGAAAAAGAAACATAGTAGAGCTTTTCTTTGCACTGTACAGTCATGGATTATCTTTGCTGGCTGGATATTTAGTTCAGATTTTTGTGGTTTCTCATGTCCTGGATTATAGGGAGTCTTGTAAATGGGTTTCATATGGTAGTTGGTGACCCTAAAGGACTCTATTTTTAAGATAATTAACTTCACAATTTTAAGTCAGATCTATGCCACTCACAGAATGAAGTAATTTTTATTTACTTCTGCAGGATTTTATTAGGCTGGTGAATACCTATTGGAAAGCAGAATGTTTGCTTTGATCTACCTGTGTATCACTGTCACTGAAATATTTCACACACACTCACACACACACACACACACACACATACACACACACACGATACAAGAGTAAGCATTTGGGGCTCCACACACAGGCAGCATTTAGTCTCCATCTTGGCATCAAATTACCCTTCAGGTTCTTTGACCCTTCCATAACCTTGGGGTTCACCCACCCCCTTATTCTGCATCACCTAAAGTATGTTCAGAGCTTTCCAGCCATGAGCCATCCCTTTGCCATGCCACTGACTTGTTACTTATGACTGCCACTTAGTCTAGTTTCATGGTTCTTGTGAAACCAGTCTGCATTTTACCATGTAATTCAGAAGTACACTATTATAGTAGAAAGGGTACCCTCCTCCAGTGGCTACATCATACAGAGGGAAAAAATCAATTTTTCATCTTTCTGGTTTTTAAAAGTCTCCCAAAAATATATTGAGGTGAGAATCAACAGAATCCCCTTACCTTCAAAGCAGATTTTGTGTTAGACAGTCGAATAAGGATTTGTCTAGACTAGCATTGTCTGATCCTACAGATTCCTTTAAACCATTAATATGTCCAGCTTGTGCCACCACTTGGGAGTAAGGTGTTCCACAAACTATAAGTGAAAGAAATTAAGAGGACCACAGGAACATATGCAAAAAGTACCGATGTGCTCCCAGGTAAGAGCAACACTTGTTACGTTTATCCAGAAAGCTTTCCTTGAACACATCCCCAGCCTTGCACTAGGCAAGGTACACTTCTTTTCTGCCCTTGCAGCATATGCATAAGCCTCTATAGAACAAATGTGTCACAGAATGTTGTCATTTCCGGTCTACTTGGCTATCCCCCTGCTGAGCTCCTTGAGATACAAACCAGATCTTACTCATCTTTGTTCCATAAGGTAAAACATGCTTTCTGGAACATGCTGGGTATCTAGTAAACTCCTTAAAGAAATAGCATGTCTTTGTATCCCAAGGACTCTAGGTTATTACTTGGTACTATATAGAAAGAACCCAATAAACATTTTGTCAAGGAAGTAAATTGAATACAATTACGTTAGAATGGTTAAGATTCTGGGTGATAGGATCGAAACCTCTTGTTTCACGGATGAGAAGACTGGGGCCTGGAGAGGTGGACTCATTTGCCCAACATCCCTCAGCACGTCATTAGCCGCTGGAATTAAAGCCAGATGCACTGATTTATAGCTCAGTGTTCTTTTCACTCCAAATTCGTAGCTGCCTACAATTCGCGGGCATTACAGAAACAAACCCATCATGAAAATCACCAAAATAATATCTTATGTATGTAAAACACTTTAGAGGTTACAAAGCATTTTAATAAACACTCTCGTTTGCTTCTTGTGTTATCTCAATGAGGTCAATATGGAAGATAGTATTCCTGTCTAACAGATGAGGAAGCTGAGATTGCCCAAAGAGTAGGACTCAAATCTTTATTTTCTGATAAGGGCTCTTTCGTTCATGCAATTAATTACCTTTTGGTACTATGAGAAATAAGAAGGTTTATTACAGAGACTATAAAGATTTTGCCATCCCCTCCCCCTGCAAAAAGAATATTAGAACTGGGCAGGGCCCTTTCCAGAACACTCTGGAGGTAAAGCTTATGTAGGATTGGATGGGCTGTGAATTTGGAATGGGAAGGAAGGTGGGCTACAGAGGAGAATTAGAGGTTGTTAATGTCCTGGAATAGAGTGGGAGGCAGTAAAGTGAGAACTTTTAAAATGGGGAAAAAAATCCAGAGAATAATCACTGAGAACATCACTAAGAAATGATAGATTTGTGTGATCAGGATCCAAAGAAAAGGAGACATCTCTGATATAGAATAGGTCCTTGTTTAACATTCTTGGGAAGATACTTCTCAGCTTGATGCATCTCATCCTTCCCACTGGCCAAGAGCTTCCCTTCCATGATACCTTCAGAGCAGGCCTACTTCATGGACATGCAGGCTGGGCAGTTGCACAGATCCTCACACATAAAAAAAATCTCTAGAGTTAGGTAATATTCTGCTGTTGATCTCTTGAAAATCTTCATAATCTATGAACAACAGGCTGCACATATTCATTTTACACTAGGCCCCCAAATGATGTAGCTAGTTTTAGTTAAGAGACTAGGGCTTTGCCAATTTTTTTTCTAATTGTGTAGGATTTTTCCCCATCTTTTGCAGGTAATTCATTTTTTACGATAGAGGAATCTTTAAACCATGACGCATGCTTTTTCTTTAAAACAAAAATTAGAGCAGATTGCAAAGATAGTAGCAGAAATGAAAACTAAGCAAAAATAGTAAGTCTGAAGTGATTCTGTTCAGCCTTTAGGAATTTAATAATGATCAGCAAATGATTCTGTGTCAAGAATTAAGATTTTTGAAATGATCAATTAAATCCTTTATCCTGAATCTTTGCACATTGCTTCAACTATGTAGAGTAAGTGATTGCTCTCTTCATATTGAGGAGATGATTGTGACTGAACAATCCTGAGAACTTGATGTGGGTGAAGATGCTGATTTTCTTCTAAATAACTTGCATGCTTACCTAGAAATTTCAAAGAGACAGTAGGAAATCAAGAGCTCTTGAGTTTGCACAGCTGCCCCTTCTTGCCCAATGCCTTGAAGTTCCTTCTTCTCCCCTTCCTCCTGCTGTCCCTTGACAGTGGAATCTTTATCAAACTTTATATTACTAAAAAAATAATAATACAGTGAAAACAACTTTATAATACTGCTCAGGTCTATCTTGGGATGGTTTGGCAAAAAAATCCAAGTAAGAAAATTGAAAAATTGTGTATCTTCGTATTTTATCCATCTTATAGTCTATATTAGGACAATAATACAGAAAGTGTTTGTTGGGATTATTTCTAAAATTGATGTGGATATTATCCTTTATTGGGAAGCTCTGCTTAGTGTACACATAAGAGACTTTCACTCTATTAACAATAAACACAAGATACTTCTGGGGGAAAAGTTTCTCTTTCCCTAGACTAAAAGTCTAAGTATTACATTTATTTGAGTAATAATCATATGGCTGCTTTGCACCTCTACTCCACTGTGATTCTTTCTCAGCCTCCTATAATACTGAACTTGGGCCAACACATGTTCATCTATTTACTTATTCATTGATAAAACAAAAGTATTGAGTACCTGCTAAATGTTAGTCATGGTGTAGGGGAGGAGGAGGGAAGCACATATTTTACTACTTAATCATAATTAGTCTTGATAGTTCCCTAGGAGTTTCAGATGTGTTTGGACTTCTTTGGTGATACTGAAGCATTCAAAGACAGAATGTGTCTTACACACTTTGGATTTGGTATTGGGAACAGAATATGCTCCATAAAAACTTCCTGGGTGGAATTCGGTTTGGAAGAAAAGTAGAAAGACTTTCTTTCTTTCTTTCTGAGACATTAAGAACTCAAAGAACAGGAGTTAGGGAAGAAAAATGGCTGACACGGGCACAGACATGTATTTAATAAAGGGTGGAAGAACTTGCTTGAGTGAGTGAAACCAGAGGGCTATTTAACCTGGGCCAACATGACAGAAAAAGAAAGAAAAATACCAGTGGAGGGTAGAAAATGTTAAGTACGTGCAGTGAAAGATTCTGAAGTTCTAAAGAAAAGTTTTAGCTGTGGAAATGCAAAAACATCTCAGAGTTTTTCTGCAGAAATAAATTACAGGTTGTAATTATGCAGACGGCTCTAAAGTCAAACAGAGAAGGGCGATGATGTCTCCAGTAGTTTTACGAACAAAGATTCAGGACTCCATGGCGTCATGTTCCTCTTTTGTCGAAGATGTTAGAAAGTTCTAAGAAAAATTAAAGCAGAAGAAATGGAAATAAAACAAGAAGCCATAGATGCAGTGATGTCATTGAAAAAAATCATACTGTAATTGGATCTTTGGCTTTGGAGGGGTGTTCATGCCTATTTAGCAATGTTCCCACACCTGGCTGAACTGCAGAATCACCTGGTGAACATTTGAAAGCGATTGCATCGTCCCTCACCTCCTACAGTGAATCTTTCAGAGGAAAGGAGGTGAATATAGCACAAGCTGTTATTAATGAGTCCTTTTTAGTCCCTAGCAATTACCCCGTTCTCATTCTTTTTCTCGAGTTTCTGTAAGCCATCTATTTAATGATTTATCCAGCAACTTGAAATTCACTATTTTGCTATTTTTAAAACGTACATCCTCCCCACCCCACCAACTCCCCACCACTCTTTAAAATCAGGCTGCTGTCTAGGCTTCCTCCTCTGCGCTCCCACGTCTTCCAGGCTTGCTCCGAGAGCACCAGGAAAGTTCTACAGTCATATCTTCCAGCTCCCTCAGTGAACTTGGATAAGATTCATTTGGTCCTGGAGATACGAGCCTATATAAAGCAGCTAGATGCTCCCTTTGAGTTTTATCACCTCTCTCAGGCTTCGGTTTCTTCTTAATCTGTTGTTTTGTGGCTTGGTTTGAAGATGATTCTCACTGATAGGGAAGGTGGGAGCAAACAGAATGCTAACAGTTTCTGTTCTCTTACTATCATCTGCTAATACTATAATATCTGCCCCAAGGGGGATGTGAATCATTCCTTGCATTTACTCTAAACATACGTTAACAATTCCTTTTATTGTCCTCTGCATTTTTCTCAAGCTTGAGCGCATTCTCAGATTTAACCCCTCCTGACACTATTCTTAAACCAATCCTCTTTGTATTGGTTTTTGATTATGTGCTTCTCTCCTTGTATCATTCCTGTCTCATCAGCCACATGCCTTCCTTTACATTCTCACTTCCTGCGTTGCATTTTAACCCATCTATATTAGATTTTCAGTTTTACGGTCAACATTTTATTGTGGAATGCCTCGCTTCTCCCTTAGCCATCTTTTTTTCTTAGACTCTGTTCATTGGACCGTATCATTCTTTCCTCTAAGCTTTCAGAAATTCGTGGCCCCAAATCTTGAGAAATGTAGTCTGTGGCACAGCTTGCTTTAAAATTGGGAAAGTGTCTGCTTCCTCCATAGGCCTGTGGCATCCGAAGCTCCTAGGGTGTCTCCTGGAAATCTGGAGATGAGTACATCTGGAAGATTAGAAGTGATTCTATCCAGCAGTTCTTTTTCTGACTCTTATGGACACCAACTAGCACTTTCTATCAAGCTTTCCATCGCTTTAACGTTGCTTCATTGGTCCAGAGTAATAAGTCTTCTCATTAACCCTCCAATTTCTGAAGGATAAAATTGTCTACGAATTAATAATTCATCTGTTACTCTGCTTTTAAGAGAGTACAACTTGGGGATCCCTGGGTGGCACAGCGGTTTGGCGCCTGCCTTTGGCCCAGGGCGCGATCCTGGAGACCCGGGATCGAATCCCACGTTGGGCTCCCAGTGCATGGAGCCTGCTTCTCCCTCTGCCTGTGTCTCTGCCTCTCTCTCTCCCTCTCTCTCTCTCTGTGACTATCATAAATAAATAAAATTTAAAAAAAAGAGAGAGAGAGTACAACTTTTGAAAATAGCTTGAATTTCTCTAAAACAACTATTGCTTCAAATATTTTGCATGTCCTCTAGCTGGTGAAGTTGTCTGTGATGTATTTCCATTAGAATCCTACCGTAAGGGTTTGGTTTTGTTTCTTCTTCTTTTTGGACTGAGTGCAAAGAGTTGAGTGAACAGTAACTCTCAGTTCACAGCTCTTTAACTTGTCTACCCTGCTTGTCTGAGTTTCTCTCCCCTCCTCTTAACCCCAATCCATACCCCACCCCCAACTGCTCCACATAAACTCACTATAAAGTGTTTAGTCTATACCTATGAACAAACTTGTTTTGTATAGCTATTTTTAATTCACAGAAATGATATTTTGCTCTAAATATTATTATTCCCTTCTTTCCACTCAGCATTGTTTTTAATGTCTATTCCAAATAATTTTCTATCAATCTCATTTGTTCCTTTAATTATATTTTATGGTATGTATATTCTTTTACTTCTGTATCCCCTAATGATGGACTTCTAGGGTAGCCCTCTTTCCTCCACAAAGATGATAAGAAACATCCTCATGCATACCCCCTAATGGATCTGAGGAAATTTCTCTGGCCCAGAATCATGAGTTGTGGAATGAATGTATCCTCTCTTTACTAAGCACTGCCAAGTTGCGTCCTCAAAATCACAGTGTTGATACATATTTCCATCTCCCAGGTTCTTCACCTATACTTGGTATTATCTACCTTTCTAATTTTGATCATTCTAATACATATCAAACTGTATATTATTGTGTTTTAATATGAATTTCTCCCATTGCAAGGGAGTTTGGGCATTCTTTTATATGCTTATTAACCCTTAAGGCTTCTCATTCTATATTTATATCCTTTGTCCATTTTTTATTTGGATTTCTTCTTTATCTTTTTGGGTTTTGCTTTTCCCTATTAATTCGCAGTCTTTTGACTTGGCCAGTGGTATATCTCATAAAGCAAAAATCCTTAATTTTATAGTGGCCCAGTCCCCTATATCATTTTCAATGTTAGTCGGTTACAGTTTGGGCTTTTAGTCTCTTAAGAAATCTTTTTCCACTCCTAGGTCACAAAGATACTTTCCCTACATTTCCTTTTCTTTGATGTACTTACCTTTCATACTTGGGTCTTTAATCCATTTATATTCCACTTTGGCTTATAGTGTAATATAGGAATGCAGTAATCCAGCTTGATTTTTTTTTTTCTAAATGTAATAAGGAAGTTTTCCCAGCATCAGCCACTAAAGAACATTATTCATTTTCCTGAGGACTGTGATGCTCTGAGAGAGCATGCCATGCAGGGGTCAAGAGCATGGGCATTAGGGCCTGATAACCAGGTCTGAATCCCAGCTCTGTCACATACCTGCCTTGTGACATAAACAACTACTTAACAGTGCTCCAAGTCTCAATGAGGAAAAAATAAGATGTTCCAGGTATACTAGAAAAACTCAATTTCTGTTGTTCTTTATCAGTATATAATTTTGTTCTAGGGACACCTGGGTGGCTCAGCAGTTGAGCATCTGCCTTTGGCTCAGGCTTGATCCTGGGATCTGGGGATCAAGTCCCACATCGGGCTCCCTGCAAGGAGCCTGCCTCTCCCTCTGCCGGTATCTCTGACTCTCTCTCTCTTTCTGTGTGTCTCTCATGAATAAATAAATAAAATATTTTTAAAAATAATTTGTTGTATATATTATTCTATATACATGGGTCCATTACAATTCTATTATTCTCTACTTGGTTTTCATTTCTATTTTTTTCTCATGTCAGTATATGTAATAACTATACTTTTCTATATACCTTCCCCTTCCTTCCTTCCTTCCTTCCTTCCTTCCTTCCTTCCTTCCTTCCTTCCCAAGAGACACAGAGAGAGGCAGAGACATAGGCAGAGGGAGAAGCAGGCCCCCTGCAGGGATCCTGATGCAAGACTGGATCCCAGCACCCTGGAATCCCGACCTGAGCCAAAGGCAGACGTTAAACCTCCAAGACACCCAGGTGTCCTCCTTTTGTTTTCTACCTCAGCCCGGGATCACCTTCTCAGTTCTGCAGATTGAGAAAGTTGATTTTGTCCATGTTTCCTTAGTTGGACATAATTTGGACAACTGTTAGAGGGACAGAAAAAATTCTTGGAGGAAATTAATGCATAATGCAGATTGCCAATGTAGTTTATTAATTTTCAGTGGGATATATTACCGCTAAGCAGACCTGGGTTGGTCTGCTTGATTACCTGCACATTCTTTCCTGCAGCAGAGTAGATTTGCGAAGCATTTTTGAGTCAGGAGCATCATGGAACCAGAGAAGGTGGTACATGGAAGATCTCATGTCATCACACTGTATAGTCAGAGACATATGCATGTTATATAGTCAGTGCCCATAGTGGAGATATACTTAGCTCCCAAGTAGGGCAAGTTGTGTTACCCTGACCACTTCTTCCTCTGGACAGGGCTGAGGACACAGTGACATGTTCTTTTTTTGTCTACTCCCCTCTCTGCCCGACATTTGCATGGATTTCAGCAGATCACATTATTTTACACTTGTTTTCTCTTCAGGTTTATCAACACCATTGATAAAGCCTCAACCGCCTTCCCACATTCCAGCTACACACACCTTGATTAGATTTCCAGACCCTGGATTTCATCATGCCCCTTGGAGTAACATTTTGAGATAACAAATCTCATCCAACGTGGGTAGATTTTACTAGTTTAGCTAGAAGAACAATCCCTTTACCAAATATAGGAGATTACCCATTGCCCTATTTTGTTTCTTTCCATGTCCAACACCATGGCCACACAGAACCAGGATTTGTTTTACCTAGCTGCCTTCCACTCTCCCCTTTAAAGTCTTCTATTACCCACAAACCTCCCAAACACATTCCTGTCAGATGTCCTTTAGGTGCCTCTACTCTGTTCATCTTCTCAGCCCTACACTCCTCTGTGCCCTCCCCAGACCTTAAGCCAGTCCTCCTCTATCTTAAATTAGTACTCAGTCTGGTGGCACTTTAAAGTCTCAGAATTGGAGGGACAAAGAATTGTCATCTTTAGAGTAACTTCTTTTTACATTCAAGCGGCTAGACCTTTTCTGAATGCATTCCAACCCATTTGCTATGGATAACCATTGTCTAACCTATGACCCTGGGCATGTTTGCAGCATCAAAATTTATTTGTAAAGATTCCTAGATAGAAGAAGCTGGTGACAATGAAAAGCAGTCACTACTGATTCAGATATTTTATATCAATTGTTTTTCTGGCTTGACACACAAAATTGAGTCACAGCATTAAATATAGGTATTATTATACAATTAATGTCAGAACAAAATAATAGCCTGCTTTATTTTGATTTTCACATTGCCATTGTACTTATAGCTATTTATTTCTATTGTTCAATCATAACTTACTTTGACTTCGTGTTCAATAGGTTGTGCAACAAATTTACAGTTAAATAACATTATGTCTCTTCCCAATCAGTCATGCTGCTGTAATTCAGGTAAACAGACAATAATGAAGTAGACAGGGCACAGAGTGTGTATTCTCTTCCTCAGAAAGCATCTCGAGAGGCCCAGGTCATAAAGGAAAATCCACCATCCCCTTTTGTGATTTTTCTATGCCATATGTATCTGGACATTTTAATTCTTGTAAGTAGTCTATTAGACATAACCAGGGTCTGTAATTTTAATCACATCAATAGCTTACATTTATATACTTTTAAATTGTCAGAGTAGTCACCTTGATTAGCTCACACTAGCTAGTTTATGTGGCATAAAACCAAGAATGGGTTGTTATTGTATTTTGAAATTGGGAAAACAGCGGGCAGGGGTGGGGATAAATGGCCTGCTTACTCTTACAGAGCGTTGAAATTAGAAGCCAGCTCTTGGGACTTCGCCCTTCCATGCGCCTCTATACTATATTCCTGATGGTGGCGCTCTTCTCTCAGGAAACACTGTGATTTCCACCCACTGCGGGGCCACGTATATGACTGCATCAGAAAGGTCTAGAACCTTCCTCATAAATGCATATGGATGAATTAGGCTTCTACAAAGTACTGACACCGGGACTGTCAGGAGTCTCTCTACCCCTTGTTAAAGCTGTGGTACTTCGGATTCCCGCAGGGCGCTGTCCCTTGCAGCAGGACACTGGAGATGCTGTTTAAGGGCTGCATTTGCTGGTGAAGTGGGTCCAGAGAGCCCTCAGCAACAGCTGACAGCATACCTTGTTATGCCCTGAGATTACCTCAAGCCCACCTGGGACAGACCTCAGGGACTTGGAACCAGGGATGATTTAACTGAAGTCAGGACAGGCATGACCAAACTTCTGGAACAAAGAACTGTTTCCAGAAGGGCCACCACAGTGGGATGCCCTGACAGGAAGCCCAGGCAGTAGCAGGGTGAGTACTGGAGAGGGCTGCCCAACTCCTTTCATAGTTTTTCCAACACTGGTTCTTTTGCATGCCAGGATCTGCCAAAGTTAAAAGAGTAAGATAATAAGGGTCAAGTTAAATGAGGTAAAACATATAAAGCATTTAGTACAGTGCCTAGCACAGTAAATCCTCAATTTCCCTTTGCTAGTAAAAAAGCAGAGAAGCACATTTGCACAGAAATGAGAATTCACCCTTGGGGGGGTGGGTGGCGGGGAACACACATGGAAGGGCCAGAAGCAAAGTGTGCCTCTTTTCAGGAGTCTCTTCTCCCCTCTCCCAACCCACATTGTGAACATGATGCAGACTTCCTTCTGAGAGTTGAATGCATCTGTCAGTTCTAAAATGGAGCTGAAGTACAGAATTCTTAGAAACCTTCAAGTAAATCAATCAGCCATGAGAGAATAACAGAACAGGGAAGAAAGTTCTGTGTCTGTCCATTGACTTCATTTCAAGAGTTAAGATACTCATAGGTATTCAAAGCTAAATAAACTAATCTTCAAACCAGGCTTCAAGGTTCTGAAGTCCCATAGGTTAGTGATTTCCTGGATGAACTTCCTAGAGAAGCGTTCATTCTCAGGATCTCCTCCTCTTACATCTCTTTTTTGTTAGCCATGACGTAAATGAGAGACCTGGTGCTCCCCAGTGTACTGTTTTCTTTGTCCCCTATTATTCAAGCCTAGAAATTACATCTGAGTCCTTCTCGTTACAGGTGACAAACAGCATTTGTTTTACATTTTGATGCAGTCGGGTTCTCAGGTTCCAGCCTGTCAGACAGGCTCGGACCAGGCTAGTAATCTCCCAGACTTTAATCCTCTCCATCTTTTATTTGTGTGGAGGAAGCACAGGGCATTAGCCCTCTCAAAATTGCAAAGACTCATTCTGTTTGCACCTCTTGAATATCGTATTACAAGGCAGAGTGTGATTTTTATTGTCAACTGGAGCATGCTTAAGTGAAGTGTATGGATGTCTCAAGAGGGGTCACAGATTCCCTCCACACTTCACCTGGGCTCTGGTAACAAGGACACTTACTGTCTAGGTAGGAATGTCAAGTGGCCGTGGCTACGCTGATGGAGGCGTACAATTAGTTTAATTATAGTTCCTACTCATATGTAATCATTTCTCAAGAAGCATGGAAGGTTGCTCACTCCATTGGTAGTATTAAGTCTTCTGCACCTCAAGACCTCTCTTCGGAAGTCAGCTGTGGCCTAGCAGGTTGGGACATTCTTTGCTTCCACATAGCATCAAACCAGTTTACAGATGAAGTCTCCACTTTCCTTCCTTTCTCCCTCCCTTCCAAGTATCACATCAGGACCATATCTGCCTAAAAACCTTTTTTTTTTTTTCCTAATCTACAAGAAAGGGGGAAAAAAAAACTAATATGTTTAAGGGAGAAAAAAACTGATCTTAATGATAGTTTGCTTTCATTAAATGTATCTTCTTTGGAGAACTTAATCTTTGTGCCCAGGTGTGTTAGAGACAACAACAGGCATTTATCTTTATAGAAGGATAGGCATTCCAGGCACAGTGTGTTACTGCTCATGTCATTTATTATTTTCCTTTTATTATTCACACTGATGTAGTTAAGATAGTCTTTGGATGAATAAATTAATAAACTCTGTTGAAGAAAAATGACTTTGGCTATATTACCACACATATGAATCACAGGGTGCAAATTCAGTAGTGTTTGAAATGGGGTTTTTCTAGTCTCTGGAAAAGGGTAGAAGGAAAATGAGCACAGTGGTCAACTCTTGTGGGCTGTACTCAGTGGAAGGAGGTCAGGACAAAAGCAGCCAAAGCAAGCAAAACAAGAGATTATCTCTCCATCTATCTTTATCTATCCATCTGTCTATCTATATATTCATTCATCCATTCATCTATTTTTATTTGACTAGAACTCTATGAATTCCTTTAAACTGTTATTTTTCTTTCCTCATTATATTCAACTTAGGAAACATTAAATTTAGTTATACATTCCATAAGCTTGAATACACTGATGGAAAAGAAAGATAGACATAGTTCTTCAATTGAAGGGGTTAGAATTTTAAATTATTCCTGAATAATCCCCATAGACTGATAATCCAGTATTGACTCAACTTTTAATTTTGCCACACAGTGCTTAAATGGGCAGAGATGAATAATTCTCTACTTAAATAGGACGACAACCTAACATTTTCTTCCATCAGTAGTTATTATAGCAGCTTATATTTGTGAAGTATCTTATCCTGAAGAGTTTAAAAGATTCTGTAATTCACTGCATTTTATGCTCGGGGACCCAGAGGAATAGAAATGTCACATCATGACTGAGGGACAGAGCTAATGCCAGAACACAGCTCTCTTAACTTCCAGATTATTACTTTATCTTATCGTGCTACCTGTCAGCATACAGATGACACTCAAATCTGTCTCCTCTCCATGCTAAATTCACAGACTTTTTTTTTTTTTTTTTTACACTGTGACTGAATCTCAGTGGACAGAGGCAACCAAGATATCCAGCATTTAGTCACCAACCATCTGGATTCTACGTCCTTTGAAGTTTTGTCTCTGCACCTGGGGGCATTTGAGGTGGCCCCAAGGCCATGTGCTTTCCCCAGTAATAACTGGTTGATGCTATACTACCAAAAGTGTCCGTAACAATAACTGGGTCTAGCTTTTAGTTGTTGCCACAGACCCCCTAAGGGTGTGCAGAGGCTGAACCATCACATTTAGGTCCGGGAAGCTGTAAAGACAGATCCTGTAATTCCATATAACCCACCCTCTTCATTATTGCAAACATCCCCCAATATCTTTATCTACCAACATGTGTAAACTGTCCCAGAGTTCCTTCTTGCTGAAAGCAGTAGTTTCTAAAAAAGATGATCTCTGTTTCTAAGACTTTAACTGATAATCTACCTTCAATGCCTTATATGTTCATGAATGCTTAAAAGTATGTCAAACTTGCAAGCTTTAGAGGCATTTAAAAAGAATATCATGAATCTGATTAAATGATTTGTAAGTTAATCATTTAGGACCTACAATCCTAAAACCTGAAGGCACCAAGTTTATATAGTCAAGAGAAAAGAAAACTAAGAACTACAATAATCCTCTACCAATGGTGTTTATAGGAGTCACTCTGTAAGAAATGGTGATCAGATCATTCCCATCCTCCTCTAGAGGAGGGGAGGAAATAGGTTTAAACGAAAGCATGGGGGGATTTAAGTCAGATAAAAGAAAGAATTCCTTGACAATACAATTCTCAAACTCTGGCATGGGTTATCAAGAGAGGTTATGGAATCTTCTTATCTAGAGAACTTTAAAAACAATGTAGATTCCCATCTGTCTGGGATAGTTTCGAAAAGACAGCCCTAAAAACCTCTCAGTGGATTAGACTCTTTTCTGAGGGTCTTTCTAGCACTGTGATAAGCAAGGGGAGTGGAGAGTATTAGTAAATGGTCAATCAGTAAACATTGCACAGCAAAACCCATCTTAACCCTACAGATAATCAACTTCACAATTACCAGTTTAAGTGATCTTGGACTGAGACCTGCCTAAAAGTTTAAGGAACTCAGCATTTGTACCAGTTTGTTGTTCTGCTATTTAGTTTATGAGGTATTTCTTATGTGTAGAGTAGTTGAGTTAACATAGTTACATCAGTTGTTCCTTCCCTTATTTTGCTTCTTTGTTTTCTTTAATGCTCAGATTTTTCACAATGAAATTATTTCAGTTTTATAAAAGGGTTTATAAATAAATAAGGCTGATCACTATGGTATTTCTAAATAGCAAAAAATGGCAAACAACCTAAATACCTAACAAGAGGTTTGCAACAATAATTATGGTATGTCCATTGAGGAAATACAATGGAGCCATTAAAATTTTAAAATTTCAAGAATATTTCATTACCTGAGGAAATACTTTATATGGAGAAAAAAATAGCATACAAAATTATATCCATGGCATGATTCCAAATGTCTTCATGCAAGGAAATAAAAATCTGGGAACAAAATACACTGATACTGGTGGGATATTGAGCTTTTGTATTTTCACCTGAAACTTTTTTTGTCTTTCAAATTCTTTGTGGCATATATGAATATCTCTTATTATCATGTTAAAAATGTTGTAATATAAAATATTTTAAATCTAAGCTCATAGATACAGAGAGAAGATTGGTGGTTGCCGGGCTGAGGAATAGGAGATGGATGAAATGGGGATAAAGAGGATATAAAAGTACAGGTATAAATAATTAAGTCATGAAGAAGTAACGTACAGCATGGTGACCATAGTTAATAATACTGTATTGCATACTTGAAAGCTATTAAGAGAGTAGATCTTCAAAGTTCTCATCACAAGAAAAAAAAAATAATGTTCTGACTGTGTGGTGACAGATGTTAACTAGACTTATTGTGGTGATTATTTCACAATATATGCAAATATTGAATCATTATGTTATACATCCAAAGCTAATGTTATATGTCAATTATACCTCAAAAACAAATTCAAATCTAAAAACTAAACAATCACATATTTCAGATACAAAACTAACATCTTCACTGTGATCTTTTATCTAATATTCTTTTTTTTAAGTTTTATTATTATTATCATTATTATTATAATCTCTCTACCCAACGCTTAACCCCGAGATCAAGAGTCACATGCTCTTCAGACTGAGCTACTTCGTCATCCCTCTCCAACACGGACACTTCTATAAAGTAATTATAGAACATTAGAGTATTAGTTTTCTTACCGCCTTCAGAGAGGCACTGGCATCTACTTTCTAATGCAAATTATCTATCTATTCTCAATTCAGGGAGCTGGAGAGGTGAGGGAAGAAGAAAACAATAACAACAGAAAACCTGTAACGTTGAAGAGCTCTCATAACTCTCCTTTATCACTTGTCTTCCTCTGGACTCAGGGAATGAATCAGAAGTTAGTGTGCCTCATAGCCCATAGTTTAGTTCTTTCTCCTACAAAACACTCTAAAATGGAGTTCCTGTGTTGTTAAGTTTGATGGGACTCTGATGCATATTTCAAGTGTGGATATAGCTTTATCTACTCAAACACTTGCCCTCTCTTCTTTGGTTGCAAGAGAAATTCAGTGGTTTAAAGATACTATTAGAGACTGTGCAGCTATCAACTGAGGGGATTATATAAAATACATTAGTATTAACATGCATGGCCTATGATGAAATTTATCATCGACAAATCTTGAGTTTGGATTTGAGTCACTATTCAGTTCTTACCATTACATATGCCTGTTGTCCTGTCTCTGCTCACCACCATTACTCCTCCAATCCAGATGCTTATTATCACCAGGACTAGTGTTATAGGCTCCTAACTGGTCTACCCATACCCAGCATCTTTCTCCTCTGCTCCATCTTCCAGCTGACAGCCAAAATAATCTTTCTCACATTCCAATAGGCATGTCACCATCCTTCCATAGTGCACCTTCACATATGGGATGACATGTAAATTCTTTAGACAGGTTATAAGCTTCTTCATGTCTGATCCTGTCTATTTGTCTCATGACATCTTTAGTTTATTCTCCAGTTGTAAATAACATTTTTTTTTTCAGTCTGGAGCTATCTCTTGACAATAGGGTTGAAGAGCAACGTGTTCTCTTTTTTTAAGACTCACATCAATGTCCCCTCTCCACTCAGTGAAGTTTTCTTCAACTTACTCAGTGAGACCTAAATGCTCCTTCAGATAATCACAATGTAATTATTTGTTTGCATAACTTTCTCATTGTGAAACACTGAGCTGCTTAAGGGCTTAATGTTTACATCCTTAGCACCTTGGACAGAGCCCAGAATATACCAGCTGAGAAGTAAACTTTTTTGTTGAATTAATACATTAGCTAATAAAATAGCCTGGAATAAAATAGAAATTAGACACTTTTTAAAATAAATAGGCAATAAATGAGCTTTAGTCATTATAAGTAAGTCATACCATAGACTTAACTTTTCCTGGCTCATGAGAACTCCCAGAGACTTTGTCCCCTGAGCCTTCCCTGCTGGACTGCTCCCAAGAACATCTTTTCCTCAATACCCCAAGGAAGTACCTTCACAGTGACATGGGGACCCTTGCAAACAAGGAAGGAGTCTGTAGGGGAAAAAAAGGCGGAAGACACAGAGTCATTTTCACCTTGCTCACTAGTTGTCTTAATGATGTGAAATTAGAGTCTTATGTTTTCTGGAAGAGCACCTCCCACACTTTTCATAGGCTGGTCAACTTTTTTAAAATGGGAGGTCATCAAAGGGCAACCAAGCACTTACTTCATCAAGTAAAAACATAAATAAAAGTCCCTAACTACTAAAGCCATTGTTTCCTAAAGAAAAGAACATTTAAATATTAACAGAATGGAAAGGATATAATTGTGGGACATAGGAGAATTCTTTAAATTAAGCATATGTCATGATTTTCATGAAGTGAAGTTGTACTTATTTTTCTCATTGTGTTGCTATTTAGTGAAAATTTATTCTTGACTAGCATGGAATAACCTGCAACACGTACTATTCTTAAGGAAGTGGGAGATGACCTGCAAACAGTGGGACAGCCAAAGGGCAGGAGGAATAGCAAGGAGTTGCTCCTAACTGACCTTATGCAACCACCAGTTCCCAGGAGAGAAACACAGCTCATTCTTGTCTTTTTCCTGATGCTTCCACTGTTACGAATTGCTCTTGGGTTAAGTAGGGGGATCCTGTATCTTGAAAGCTGAATTCAAGCCATTACTTAAGAATTTCTAAAAATATCAAAGGATGACAGTAGCATTTTTAACTTTAAGGAAAAGAGCACTTTAAGTGCTGTCATCTTGGTTACGTACTGAAATCTGTTGATAGTGTAGTGGGTGGTAAGGTAATGTCTGCATTGGCATGGCAACCACCAACTTAAAAGTAATTATGTCCATCTATGGTTTGTCATATGCTGCTTTTAGCTGGTGGGTGGTCTTAAGTCCATATTTCTTACATGTGGCATTCCAACCACAAGCACTCCTAGAAGACCACCTGTGGGCTCTGGGTATTGCTAAAGTCCCTCAACCAACTTCTGTGGTATTGCCTAGCTTTTCCATCCACACCTTATCCTACCAAGATCAACGGACATCCTTAGTTACAGATCAGTGTTCTAGTGATTTTGATTCTCATAATTGAAAATTATCGCATAAAAGTGGGAGTCTGTTCCATCATCCTATAAGCTAAGTATTGTTGTTTTGAGAGAGAAATGAATATATAGTTTTAATTTCTAATATGCAGTTGCTTTAAGAATATTAGTAAAGTTATAAATAGCTCAGCCTTCAACCTGGCATTGTAAATGTTAACATATTGTTATAATAAAATATAAATAGCCAAATGCAATGAAACTTGGCATATATGGGGCCTCCTTTCTCTGGTGGTTGAATTTATTAAGTATAGTAGCTTGGCAGCTTTTACCGAGTTTTGAGAATCCAAAAGCAAGTTGTGATTGTGACCTAGACTTTAGTGTCTTTGTTTATTGATGGTCACCGTACTGACATAAAATTAGAGAACTAGCATCAGAGGCTGGAAGTTGTCTGACTTGTATATATCTACATATATACCAAGATTATCCTTTGGAGAAAATAACCTATATTCAAAGCATCAGCATTTCCTTTGAATGTCTTAGAGATCATCTTATCAAAAGCTTAAACCTCACTGTAACCTGGTCATTTAACTTAGGGGGAACAGTTTTATTACCGTACAATTCACAGACCATATACTTCGTCTATTAAAGTATACAATTTAGTGGGTTTTACTATAATCAAATCATTCTGCAACCATCACCACAATCAATTTTAGCATATTTTATCACCCCAAAAAGAAACCCTGTACCTGTTAGCAGTCACTCCCCATTCATCTACCCCTAACCTCCTCCCCAGCTCTGGATAACCACTAATATGTTTCCTGTCTCTATCTATATATTTGCCTATTCATGTAAGTGGAATCGTATACTACATGGTCTTTTGTGACGGGCTTCTTTTACTTAGCACTATGTTTTTAAGGTTCATCCACAATAGTATATATCAATACTTCATGCTTTTTTGTTGCTGAGTAATATCCCATTATATGGATAAACAACATTTTGCTTATCCATTCATCAGTTGATGGGGCTATTATGAGTAATGTTGCTATGAATATTCATGTACAAATTTTTATATGAACGTATTTTCAATCCTTGGATATATACCTGGGAGTGGAAATGCTAGGGTAGATGGTAACTCTGTGCTTAACTTTTTGAAGTTTTTCAAAGTGACTGCACCTTTTTACTTTCCTACCAGGAGTGCATTGAGATTCCAATTTTCCGCATCCTTGCCAACTCTTGTTACTACCTTTCTTGTATTATCAACATCCTAATATGTTTGAAGTGGTAACTCCTAGTGGTTTTGATTTGCATTTCCCTGATGACTAATGATCTTAAACATTTTTTCTTGCACTTATTGGAAATGTGTGTATCTTTCATGAAGAAGTGTCTATTCACTTAATTTTAAGACCTATTTTCAAATATAATGAATGTAAAAGATAAGGAATTGGAAAATGAAGACTGTGGGGCTAAGAGAGGAAAGAGTTGGATTTCTGTAAAATTTCTTCCCTTTTCTTATATTCTTACCTATTGAATAACTCTTTTTTTTTTCCAAGATTTTATTTATTCATGAGAGACAGAGAGAGAGTCAGAGGCATAGGCAGAGGGAGAAGTAGGCTCCTCACAGGGAGCCTGATGCATGACTCAGTCCCAGGACTCCAGGATCACAACCTGAGCTGAAGGCAGACACTCAACCACTAAGCCACCCAGGTGCCCCTACTGAATAACTCTTAAAATTTATCTCTAGCTACACTAGATAAAATGTTAAAGACCTTTTAAAATTATGATTTTTTTTCTTCTTTAAAAAATTAAACTTTCAATATTAACAAGTTAGAGACATGACTTTTATTTGTTTTTATTTCTAAGTGAAATCCTTTTTTTAGAAGGACTCAGTTGCTATGTGGTATTCAGGGAAAGATGGTCAATTTTAGATTCTAGGATATAGTCCAGAATAGTGCTGATCCAGGATGTTTCTACCTGATATTCCTGGGGAATCAGAAGATGAAAACAAAATCTCAGTCTCACATCACTTCAGATTAATCAGAACACTAGTTCTCTCAATTGTTCTAATCCAGAAGTACTCAATAGACACCTGTTACTTGTAGAACAAAAGTATGGCCACTAACATTGTGGGATATTTTATAGAAAATAATGTGTCTATTCACATGTTATATCTAATAAATAGATAAATGAATCTTTAAAAGTGGGGGGGCCCTTGGGTGGCTCAGTCAATTGAGTGTCCCACTCTTAGTTTTGGTTCAGGTCATGATCTCAAATCAAACCCCGAGTCAGCTCTGCACTCACTCAGTAGGGAGTCTGTTAGAGATTCTTTCCCTCTCCCCTAGTCCTCCCCTGACTTTCATTCTCTAAATAAATAAGTAAATAAATCTTTTTTAAAAAAAGAACTCTATGTTTATTAGAACATTCTCCACGGAAATGGATTATGATGTACTTTTTTGCTGCGTTTCTACTAGTGCCTCCTTTGTCCCTTCCACTGGAAGCAAGAGAGAAACTACTAGCATTCAAACAGATTCAGTACATTATAAACAATTCCAAGTGGAAGAAAAATAATAAAATGAATTAAACAATTAAAGCTTCTGTTGGAGTTTTAGTACTAAAAAGTAAAGGTATATATAGTGGTTTTGATTTGCATTTCCCTGATGACTAATGATCTTAAACATGTTTTCTTGCACTTATTGGAAATGTGTGTATCTTTCTTGAAGAAGTGTCTATTCACTTAATTTTAAGACCTATTTTCAAATATAATGAATGTAAAAGATAAGGAATTGGAAAATGAAGACTGTGGGGCTAAAAGAGGAAAGAGTTTAAATATATATATATATATAAAAGATTAAAGAGGAAATCCTAATTCCATGGCAACATTTCTCACCCTCAGTTATACTTGATACCTTTAAGCTACAGGAAGAGTTAATATCTAGTCCTAGAGTAGATTGATGATTAGTCTGGACTGGTAACTGCTGATCTTCTTTCAATCCAATGACTCCCCTAAAGTTGCCCTTGATCGGTGTGATAACTGGGTTGTCTTCCCTTTGCTCTGACCATAAAGAATCATGCAATGAGATGACGAGTTCTTCATGCCAAAAGGTGGAATGTTTAATCATTTCAAAGTATACTATTAAATTCATCTGAGATCTATTTTCAGGGCACTGTTTTCTTATTCTGTCTTCCCTAAACTTTCTCTTAATATTTACTGAGCATGTTCAGATGAGAGAGCAGAATAACCATCAATAATGATCTTCATAAGAGGTTTTTTCTTTTAATCATGTTTTGTTTATATATATTTATATATATATGTATATGTATATATATATATTTGTTTAACCAAATATATCCAAAATATTATTATTTTTACGTATGTTATGGGCCAAACTGTATCCACTCAAAAGTTGTCTGAAGCCCTAACTCCTAGTACCTCACGACATGGCTGTATTTGGGGATAGACTCTTTTAAAGAGATAATTAAGTTAAATGAGGCCATCAGGGGGATTTTAATCCAGTAGGATTGGTGTGCCTATAAGGAGAGGAGATTCGAGCACAGACACACACACAGAGAAGGTCGTGTGATGACACAGGTTAAGATGGCTGTCTATTAGCCAGTGAGAAAGGCCTCAGAAGACAACGGCCCTGCTGATGATGACTTGATCTCAGACTTCTGGCTTCCAAAACTGTAAAAAAATAAATAAATTTCTGTTGTTTAAGCCCCCCAGTCTGTGGTACTTGGTGATGGCAGCCCTAGCAAACTCAAACAATGTGTAGTTATTATAAAAATTATTCATAAGTAGGTTACATTCTTTCTGGAGAAGAAGGTACCAAGTCGTTGAAATTGGTATATATTTTATATGTATAGCACACCTCAGTTTGGACTAGTCACACTTCAAGCGCTCAGTACCCATATGTAACTAGTGGCTACTGCACTGGACAGTGTAGGTACAAAAAGCATATAATGTCATGAGAGTCTTGATGATGGGGGAAACGAGAGATGAAAAAAAAACAGGAGGCTAAAATAAAGGATTAGAGGCAAAAGATAAAGAAGACAGGGTCTGGATTGTTATTATTTTATTTAAAATTAATATAACCACATTACAGAATGTTTGAGAAAAATAAAAAAAGAGAAACCAAGACCCTTTCCCATAACTATAACACCACCCACATTAATTTTAATATTTTTCTTCAGCCTTTTGTTCTACATATTTTGACTTGTTTTACATATAATTTTGTTAATATTTAATCTGATATCATAGCTAATTTTCCATATTGTTACAGTTCTCATGTCCATCATTTTTTTAAGATTTATTTATTTATTTATGATAGACATAGATGGGGGGGGCAGAGACACAGGCAGAGGGAGAAGCAGGCTCCATGCTGGGAGCCCGACGTGGGACTTGATGCTGGGACTCCAGGATGGCGCCCTGGGCCAACGGCAGGTGCTAAACCACTGAGCCACCCAGGGATACCCACACCCATCATTTTTAAAGGCTGTGTAATAGTCCATCAACTCGAACAACCGAATTTAATTAGTGTCCTTTCCCATGGCAAAGTTTACTGTGTACAAAGAAAGAAGATAAAGAGTATAAAAATAAAAAGAACCAAACCAAGAAAATTAAAAGAAAGTTTTTAGAGCAGAATTCCTTCTATTTCAAAGGTTAGGCAGATCACCATGAGCACAAAATACAATAAAAACTGAGACTAGGCTCTGTGCTCAGTAGGGAATCTGTTTGAGATTCTCTCCTCCCTCTGCCCCTCCTGCTTGTGATCTCTCATATGCACTCTCTCCCTCTCAAAAATAAAAATAAATAAATCCTAAAAGAAGACTAAGAATCGGTGATAAGTATAATAATTTATAATCAAAATTTAAATCAATATAATACATTTAATTATAAGCAAAATTTTAATAGCCCTTTATGGTTGTTATTCATAAATAGTAAATGTTGTCATAGTATAATATAATTAGAGATACCTTTTCAAGACCAAAGAAAATTTTTAATTTTAATTTTCTCTCTCCTAAGGTTATAGTCCTTAAAATCAGTTTTAATGTGAAATATGCAAGTATACTTGTCTTATCCAATGTCCTGGACTATATGTTCCCCCAAACAGAACTTATTTATTATAGATATTATTTAACACTTGCAATGGAAGAAGTACTGTGAAATGCAACATAAATGGCACAGATAATTTTGATATAGTTCCTGATTTCAAGTGACCTTAGAGATGAGTACCTCACTAATTAAATTATTCATTCATTTATTAAGAGAGGAATACAAAATAAGACTCAGGTAAGTTTGGGAGAGGTTGAGAAGGGTCTTGCATAACAGAGTAGAGTTTGAACTTGATTTCAGAGGCAGTAGGAAGCCCGCAGAGATCTTTCAGCAAAACTTAAATACACATACATGGTTATAAATGTTTTTAGGATGAACATGCTAAGGACCATGTGGAAAATGGACTGGAGCAGGAAGGATCTGTGGCAAGGGTTAGTAGGAGGTTGATGGAAAGGCCTGGAGAAAAGAAGATAAGGCCTGATAGAAAGCAGTGGCAGAGGGAAGGGATTGAGAAAGAGACCACTCCAAAGTCTGTAATTTAGGAGATTGGCTACATGCTGCGATAAGCTACAAAGGAGGAGGAAAAGAAGGAGGCTCAGAGAAAAAGGCAATACATTTTGCTTTTACTTGAATTTGAGGAGCCTCCAGACACGCGAGTGGACAGGTCTTGTTTTTAGGTAGTAGATGGAAACAGAGCAGGAAGCCCTTAGACAGTACGAAGGAAAAGGCAGATATGCAGGCACACCAAGAGAGCTTGCCCTGTCAGCAACGAGAGAGTTTCACAGACTACAGAGTGCCTGACAGTGCTCGACTGCTGCAGATATATGAAGAAAAAGGTCCAAAAATGTACCCCAGAAGCCATCAATGACCTTAGCAAGAGGAATTTAAGAAAGTTCTTCAAGACAAAACGGAGACATTGCTATAACAGGTGCTTACTAGGTATTCTCTGTGTGCTGGACACTGTTCTAAGCACTTTATCATATGTTATCTCATTTAACTCTTTCCACAATCCCATGACATATTTTCTATAATTACCTGCACTTTACAGATGAGAAAACAGATTTAGAAGGCTGAGGAATTTGGAAGGCCAGCAGATGATTAGAGATGGCTGGGAGAGCCCAAGCTTCAGATAAAGTTAAAATGTTGGAGGATGGGACGTCTGGGTGGCTCAGCAGTTTAGCTTGCCTTTGGCCCAGGGTGTGATCCTGGAGTCCGGGGATCGATTCCAACGTCGGGCTCCCTTCATGGAGCCTGCTTCTCCCTCTGCCTGTGTCTCTGCCTCTCTCTCTCTCTCTCTCTCTCTCTGTGTGTGTGTGTGTGTCTCTCATGAATAAGTAAATAAAGTCTTAAAAAAAAAATGTTGGAGGAAAGGTCTTAGTGAGGTCTTTCTTAGAGAAGAAATTGCAGAAAAAAAACAGAACAGGAAGTCTGTAAGTCGGCATTTCCCATACTAGGTGTCACCTGGGTTCTTATTAAAATACAGATTTTTAAAATTATTTTTATTAAATATAAATTTGATAAATATAAATTGAATTTTGATTAAAATAAAATTTAAATGAACATGATATGCTTAATTATATGCAAATTTTGAATGGTCCTGTATGGTAATTAGGCAAAAGGAGTAAATGTGGACAAGGCAATTCCATGATGTAATTAGGGATACCTTTACATGACCAAATAGAATTTTCAGTTTTCTTCCTCTCTGTTTTCCATTACTTAAAAATCAGTTTCAGTGTCAAGTATTACCCTGATACCCAGGCACAGCCTCGCCACACGGAGTGATGAGCAGAACATGTGGTAGTTGAGGATGCAGGAAAAAGCAAATTTGGCTGGATAAGTGGCATGGACTGGGAGAAAAGTCCCTCAGTAACCCCCCCCCCCCCCCCCCCAGGAAGTATGGAAGGCACGTTGGCACAGTTAATGTCCCAAACCCCCAGGGGAGGCCAGGCACATGAGGTCCTGGGGGAGAGGGGGAGGAAGAGAGGGGTAGCTTTGGTGGTCAGCTGGTTACTGTAGAAAAATCGGGGGTGGGGTGGGGGCTGGAAGGGAAATCCTGGCTGATGTGCTCAAGGACTGCAGGCAGTCGAGAGGGAAGTGCTGTGCATGCAGTTTGATGGCAGCATCAAATCTGGAATCACCACCGCAGGGAGTGTAAATGAGCTGAGGAGGAGTAAGTGAAATCACCACTGAGCATTTTCCAAGGCAGGAGGAAATGAATGGGAGGTTGAATTGAGGAGGGTACGGCTTTATGGGTGTGGTAGAGGGCCCCGGGGGAATAGATATGAAATCATGGGAGTTCTGGCAGATGGTAGATGTCTGCAGTCGAGAATGGCGAGGAGGCCTGTTTCCTCATTCACTTTGTTTTTTCCTAAATCTGGAAGAGGAAGCCCTGTAGGTACTAACAACAGGGAAATGTTGAAACAACCTCTAGGCTCAGAATGAAAAATCCTAGCTACTATTAATTGAGCACTTAGGATATGTAGGAAGTTTTCTACATGCTTTACACAACTTCCATTTGTGAGGGCCACAGCAAAGCCAAGCTTCAGTTAAAATGAGGAGGTTGGAGGTAAGGACACATTGAAATTTATTCCCAGTACAGTATAATCCATTCATCAACCAGTGTAAACGACAGACCTGATGAGTGTCCCCAACAGGCCGTGTGATGAAAGGGATTAGATGCCAGGAGAGAACCGCCTCCCTTAGGAAAGAATGCTGGAAGGGCAAAAGGAAGGAGGTTGCAAATCTAAGTTTTAGTTTTCTTTGTTTTATCTGAGAGGGCCAGAGGCTGGCCTGTTTACATTCAGAATAGAAAAGCCAAATGGACAGTCCACGCCGGAGTGTTTTTCTGGTGTTGGAGCTTACCCAGGTGCAGCTTTTTAAGAGTGCAGCTTGAGAGTGCTAGGAGGACAGAAAGTCAGCAGAAAGAAACATGATTTTAAAAGATAATAAGAAAATAATCTATGGGCCCTTCTAAGGCAGCTGCTGATGGGCTCTAGTTAAGAGTTATCAGTGGGTTCCTTCAAAGTCTTGAGGAGGAAGCCATGAAAAAGCATCCCAGGAAAAATATGGAGGGGAGTTTGAGAGGCTAAGTACTGATTCTCATAGACTTTGATTGAAAAATTGTAGTGAATTTGAAGTGTATGAGCAATGGTCGTTCTCAAAGGCTCCATAACTCAGCTAGTTC
This sequence comes from Vulpes vulpes, assembly GCF_048418805.1. Taxonomy (NCBI): domain Eukaryota; kingdom Metazoa; phylum Chordata; class Mammalia; order Carnivora; family Canidae; genus Vulpes; species Vulpes vulpes. The sequence continues at coordinate 16,956,489 of NC_132795.1, read as the reverse complement.
ACTACAAATTCATTGAACCACCTCTGGTTTTGCTTCAAATCCCTGCCACCACCAAAAATGTTAGCAGCAATCAAATGCACGATTATAATTTACAGCTGCTATATTGACAGGCAGACAGATCCTTTTGGCCAGAGCTTCATGCTATTGGCTTCCAGTGAAACTGAGCATTTGAAATACATTATTAAGTGAAATCTTTGCAAGCTGAATCTATACAGATGATTTTCAAATATGTCCAAACTCTGGGATTATGGTGAAGTCCAATGTCATTTTTAGATTTTTTAATTTTTTTTCAGCAAACACAGAGTCTGATTTTAACGAGTATATTGACAAAGAGAAGACACCAACGATTATCTTATATTGCTGTGTTAAAATACAATTTCACAAACGCCTTCTGTATTATTCCCCGCTCTGTGTACTTCAGGTGTCAAATCCTAGTCATTGACAAAGAAAAAAAAAAAATGGCAGCCTCAGACGTGATTTAATTTAGCAGGTATTAAACTGAGGCCTCATATTTGAATCCTTTCACTCTAGAAATAGTTTTATGCATGGACACTTATTTGCCTGTGGCATATTGTAGGCATAAAATTCAAAATTAAAACTTTGTCAGAATGACATCTGGTGTTAACATTTGCCTTTCCTCAATCCTTAACAGTCAAAATCAAGTTATCCATCGTAGATTTGCTAATTACAGACGGCCTAAATAGAACTTCCTCAAGGGACAGTGTTCAAAGCAGATAATGCCAAAGCTCTGGAAGGTTGGAAGGTACTGAATATATATAGTTGATATGCATCTGTTTAACCATTTATCTCCTTCTATTTTATATATTTCTGCTTCTCATCCTCACCACATCTCTGTACCGTTTTAGATTGATCCTCACATCGGATGTTAATGTCAGTGCATGCACTTCAGCTTCACCTACTTTTCCTTTGAATCTAGTGAATTCCTAATTAAAAAAAAAAAAAAAAAAGCCAAGCAGGGAGTGGTATGTATTAGGAAGGCAGCGAAATAAACAGACCTGTTTCTGGAAGTCTCAGAAACATGGGGACAACATGTCTACTGTTGAGGGGAAGTCTGCCCTTAATTGTAGGGAAGGGGAGCAGTAAGTGGTCTAACAAGAAATGAGAGGTGAACAAAGCAGAGGGAAAGTTACTGTGTGTTTCCTTCTTCAGCTTTTCCTATTTATCCTTCACCTTTAACTTTTCCTTCTTCTTGCTTTAAACCTTTTTAATTTTAAAATAATTTTAGACTTAACAGAAAAGTTACCCCCCAAAAGTATAATTTCAGGATACCTTTCACCTAAACTGCCCCACTGTTATGACAGTGTGTGACTATGATCCAAAAAACTAAGGTAAGAAATTAACGTTGGTGCACAACTTCAAACCTTATTTGAACATCGCCAAAACTGGCAATGTAATGTCCTTTTTCTGTTTTAAGATCCAACCCAGGATCCCATATTACCTTAGTTATGGTATCTCCTTGGTCTCCTCCCCTCTGGGCCAAGTCTTAGCCTTTCATTGTCTTTCACGACCTTGACCCCTTGAGGAGTATTTGTCAGTTACTTTGTAGAACATGCTTCAGTCTGGGTTTGTCTGGTGATTGATCATGAGTAGATGGAGGTATTTGGCCAGGATGCTTCAGAAGTGCTATGCCCTTCCCTGGGATTACATGATGTCAGTTCATCCTGTGACGGTGAAGTTAATCTTGATTGTTTCATTAAAGTGGTGTCTGCTGGATTTTTTCCCCTCTTTAATTAATACATATCTTGTGGGAGATATCTGAGACTATACAAATATCCTGTTTCTCCTCATAACATTCACCCACTAATTTTAGTATCCATCTGTGTTTCTTATCACAGCAATTACTACTGGTTCTCCAACAGCCATTTTCAGGTCATTCATCCCTCCCACATTCATTAATTGTAATTTTTCTGTAGGGAAGAGTTATCCTTTCTCTCTTGACCATTTATTTTTTATTCAAGATGTGGCTCAGTGGTTGAGCATCTGCCTTTGGCTCAGGGCATGATCCTGGGGTCCTGGAATCGAGTCCTGCATCAGGCTGCCTATGTCTCTGCCTTTCTCCCTGTGTCTCTCATGAATAAATAAAATCTGAAAAAAAATTTTATTCGATTATTTGTATAATTTTAGATTCATGGATCTGTACTTTTTTTCATACATTGTAATCCAATCCTATCATCGTTGTGTTGCTCAAATTATTCCAACTTTGGCTACTGGGGGACTTTTTTCAGGATAACTTCTGTTCCCTTTTGACTTGCCTAGGTTTTTCTGAGAACTTTCTTACTTTTCGGTACTGTGAGGTGCCCCAGGATCGTTTCATATTTTATCTGCCACAGTTGAGGAATCAAACACTTTTACAAGGAGACCTGATTTCCTTTATTGCAGAATCTTATTCAGAGGCCAAGATCTGGGTTCTAGGAGTGCTCACTGCCAGGTATCATTGTTTCTAGACCCTCTCAGCAGACAGAATTTTGAAATATATGTAGATGTACTAGCATATACACATATCTAGAGTTCTGAATCTCCAGATTTCATATTCTTATTTTAAAAAAGCATGAGTTTATACTGATACCTCTAATCCCAATCCCACAGTGTTCATTGTAGGTTTCCCCTTATTTGTAATTTCTTTTTCATTCTGTGAGAATGCTGACTCTTATTATTTACAATATATTTACTTATTTGCTCAACCTTAATATATGCCTAAAATTGTTTCAGAATTGCTAACCCACACCCTTGTGGAGACCAGAATATAGTATTTATATATATTTCTTTTAGATTTTACCCTTATTGTATCTATTTTTCCAGTGCTACTTAAATTCTTCCCCAAGTCCTTCAATGTGGGATATTAGTTATTTGTAATATAATTAGGTTTATTCTTTTAGTTGTAGTCCATTTAGGGTTCTCCCCACATCTTGATTGATTGTTGTTAACATACCTACAACGAGATTTACTCTTTGCTGTACACAATTGTAGGGTATTTTGATAGTGCAAAGAGTCATGCATTCACAGTCATGATACAGAACAGTTCCATGATCCCCAAACCACCCTACCCACGACTCCTGACAACCACTGGTCTGTTTTCCATCTCACACAATAGCAGCCTTTTGGATCTGGCTCCTTTTCATTTAGCAGTGTACATTTTGAGATTCATCTGTGTTGTTGTCTGAGTAGTATTCCATTGTGTGGATGTTGTATTTTATTCTTATGACCTGATTTGTGATCCTTGTACATGCATCTAATGTTTACATTTGTAAAATTGCCCACTGGATTGATGCTTTTTTGAGACCCTGAAACTGTGACTTTTAAAGTATGCTTTTCATCTTTTTTTAACACAGAGTTTATTTCACTTTTATTTACTATGGTTATTTCCTATGACCATCAATCATTTTAACATTCCAAGGAGGGTTAAAGCTAATCTTTATTTTTGGTAAGATTGACAGGGAGAGTATGGATAATTGAAATCTTTACATAATCTACAAGCCTTGTAATAGCTACTTCTTCTTCCTCCAACTACTTAAAGGTAGCAAAAATGACTCATTTTAAGTTTTATATCCTTTCCCTTCCTTTACTTATCCTCTGGTAGAAGCACTAATGAGTCCTCAGGTGACCATAAAAATGGAAAGACAGAGAAAAAGGGGAAGCACAGGCTGTGGGTAATCTACATAGTAGATAAAAAGCCTCTAAGTCACTGAGAATTGATTGCACTCTAGTAAAGTAGATCTGATTAGGGATTATGTATCTTTGACGTATTTTAGATTTCCTTTTAATGCTTGGCACCTGTTGATTCAGTGACAGACTTGTGGTCTGTTCTAAAAGTCCACCTAAGAGAATATATTCCTACCCAGAAAATACCAATTTCCTAGCTCTGTTGTCTCTTTTTTGCTCTCTATGTATGCTGCACTACAAAGTATGGCATTAATTTGTGGCACTGGGAGAATCTTAATTACACTAAAGCAGATATTTGTATCTTATATTCATGGATAGGCATACGTGGATCTGCTTTTGACAATCTGTTCACTTCTAGAGATTTTCTATGCTAATATAGGCACATTTCCTGGAAGAGAAGAACCTCATTTGAGTCAGATTTTCAAAACTGCAAAGCAAACAAAATTAAGACTATTAACCACAAAGCTCATCTCCACAATTCCTCTGATACTTATTGGCATGGTAATCTTACAGACCCTCAGATCCTGTCTCTTTTAATCTGAGAGATCTTCATTCAACCTCAAGAAGCATTCATAAGACTATAAATTTCTTTCTTTTTTCCCCAAAGATTTATTTATTTATTTGAGAGAGAGAGAGAGAGAGAGAGAGAGAGAGAATGCCAGTGAAGGGAGGGGCTGAGAGAAACAGAGAGAGAATCCTCAAGCAGTGTCCCTCCTGAGCACAGAGCTTAATGCAGAGCTCACTCCCAGAACCCTGGGATCATGACGTGAGCCAAAATCAAGAGTTAGATGCTCAACTGACTGAGCCACCCAGATGCCCCTAGACTATAAATTTCTCCAGAGAAATATCAAACTTTTTTTTCTTTCTGTATCTCCAGGACCTAGCATTGAGCCTGATATATAATAAGTGTTAGATAACTATTTCTTGAATGAATTCAGTATTTCAGGCTACTGATAGGACTTTTTGTTTACTCATAAAAGAAATCTGATTAATTGTAAGATACATAATTTAATTAGTTTTCAGGAATTCATAAAGCTTTGCCATCTATCAATTAGCTAGTAAATCACCAAGTGATAGTAAATACGTAATATGTTTTTCTGGTACTTTTTATATTTATATAATGTATCTTCCTTTCCTAAATCCCTGTGGCCTACATTGGCAAGAAATGGTAATGTATTTCTCCCTTTCTATTTTGCTGCCTCAGGGAGGGCAGGTTTGACCAATTTTGAAAAGATCACTTCATAGTGTGAAATCTTTAAAAAAAAAAAGTTGTATTTAGTTTTATGGACCTTGAATACAATGTCTAAAACTGTGTCATTATGCAGAATTTATTGTTCTAGCTCTCCTGATCTATAAATTATTATAGAGGACTCTTGAAGAAAACATTAATAATTCATGTGTTTGGTATTTTAAAAAATACACTTGGGCTAAGTTTTAGAAGCTGAGCGTGATTCTATCCTTGACAAAGTGGTCACCAACAACTCTAGTCAATCATAATCTTTCTTTTCAGTCAAAAAATGGCACCATTGAGGGATCCCTGGGTGGCGCAGCGGTTTAGTGCCTGCCTTTGGCCCAGGGCGCAATCCTGGAGACCCGAGATCGAATCCCACGTCGGGCTCCCAGTGCATGGAGCCTGCTTCTCCCTCTGCCTGTGTCTCTGCCTCTCTCTTTCTCTCTCTCTCTCTCTCTCTCTCTCTGTGTGTGTGTGACTATCATAAATAAATAAAAATTTTTTTAAAAATGGCACCATTGAAAGGCAAGCCCATCCCTGTTTTGTTCTGATTCCTGTTTCTACATTAGCTGAGGGCTGAGCTAGTAGGCATAGTTCAATGAACTGTATTTATTCAAAATCATTACAATCATTAAAAGATAGATAGATAGATAGATAGATAGATAGATAGATAGATAGATAGATATAAATACATAGGAACTTAGATATACCAGTGTTTGCAAACTGGGACTCCAGAGGCTGAATTTGGCTCACAGATACTGTATGTTTGGGCCACAGACTCTTAGGAAAAAAAAAAAAAAAAAGCCAGCATTTAAAATGAGATACTTCACATGGGGAAACTAAATTTGCTATTTTTTTTTCATATTTTCGAGGTGGGGTAGAAATCACCGGCTCACACTTAAAACTTTTCCTGTAAATCTCAAATGCTTGCTTAAATTTAAGTTTAACCATACGCTTTCTTATTTTCTAAAAATTACTTTTAAAATGCTAGGTTTGCAAATCTTTGGTGTTACAAAATCTGGAACCATATTCTGTCTTTCACCTGTGAAAATGTTACTATTAGCCCACATATGTTCAACAAAACTGGCATTGAGCTGTTTTGCTAGAAAAAGTGATGGATTTACAGCGCCCTGTCCGCACATTCTTGGCGAGCGCCCTTTTGACCACTGGCACATATTTGTAAGACCGTCTGCATTTGGGGTAGAGCCTGTGGTTATGGAATAGGTCCAAGTTAACTGGCCCACACAGGGGAGCCAACCCATGACCTTGACCCCATTACCACAGTGTTCTAACCAATTGAGCTAAATAATTGAGTAATTGTTTCTCAGCAATCTGATCAAATCAGCTGGCATATATTAAGAGTCTGTCTGTGGACAGGGTGAGAATGTCAGTGAACAAGGGAGCTTAAGATAATGGGAAAGTTATCAAGTCCTCACATTGGTTGGCATGTTATATTTGGCCAAGTAGCCACTAAATTGGACTTTGTCATTATAGCTAATTGCATTTCTGGGCAATTGGAACTCACAAAAACACTTAACTTTTATGGAGTAGGGTTCCTTCTTAAGGATTCAGAATTTTGGATAAATAATTCATAACATATGTACAAACAATTGGGGAATATAGCAAGATGGAAAGAACTTTGTACTGAACTTAGGGGTTCAATCCCTCCATGTGGCCTTAGGCAGGTCACTTGACTTTCTAAGCTTTGAGTGGGATTGGATAATATAATCTCGAAGAGTTTTCCAATCCTAAGAGACTTTCTGTAACTGTATGATTTTGGAACCCATAAGAACACTTTGCATACAAAGCTATAACTAAAAATGCAAATGGAATCTTTTTCACAGATAATTAAATAAACAGTATTTCAAAAGGACTTATTGAACAAACTTATTTTTAAAATATAGTACTGAATGCATCAAATCAATATATAATATTCACATTTCACATAGAAATGCAATGTAAATCCAATAAATAAATACATAAACACATAAATCTTAGTTTTATATATGATCAGTTTATTTTGTTTTTATAGATTTTATTTATTTATTCATGAAAGACAGAGAGAGGCAGAGACATAGGCAGAAGGAGGGAGCAGGCTCCCCACATGGGACTTGATCCCAGGACCCCAGGATCACACCCTGAGCCAAATGCAGATGCTCAACCACTGAGCCACCCAGGTGCCCCTATGATCAGTTCTTAAAGGCATTTTATATTCCAAAGCATTTATGAACCACCTTGAAATTTTTTCTACCTTATCAAAACATTATTATTTTCAACACAACATATTAAGGAATCACTTTGTGATTATTTATTAATCTTCTGATTTTAGATCCATCAATAAGGCCGTTTTATTTATTTGTTTGTTTTTAGAGGTGGAGGGAGAAGCAGAGGGAGAGAAAGAATCTTAATCAGGCTTCCCACCCAGAGTGGACCCCAATATGGGGCTCGATCTCACAACCCTGAGATCATGACCTGAGCCGAAATCAGTTAAGATCAGACGCTTAACTGACTGAGCCATCTAGGTGCCTGGGACCCTTTCAGAAGTACCTCTGTTGCCCCTAAATTGATAAATTTAGATTAAACATGTTAAGCTCAGGCTTACCAAATTCCTTACCAAATTGTACATTTTTCTAGTTCTTTCTTACTAATGTACTCAAATACTACTTTTATAGAACAGAAGTAACGGTTGGATTTATTGGTCTTTTATCTAAACTGATTCTTCCATCACTGGATTGCCTGTATGGGTCCTAGAGAGTGTTAAAGTTGGTATAAAATGAATGACAACAGCTTAGTCACACTTGAAATAATATATTGGCTTAGGTTTCCAAATAACCTTCCCAAATGAAAAACACAAATACTGTGGGTTTCTACAGAATCAAATATGACTGTAATGTTTATAAAAAGGATTAGTTATTGGAAGTCGCTTCAATATTAGGTGGCAAAGTTTAGAAATACCAAAGCTGGGGAGACCAGAAGCATTAAATCCAAAGCCAAATACAGGTTGCAGATGCGCTGGGTGATCATTGCCAACCCACCCATTGTCCTCTGAGCGATGCTGCTGGTGCACCCTACACCAGCCATCCAGAGCCATTCAGAAACAGCCTGCCAGTACACTGTGGCAGATGATGAGACACCTCTGTCATCTGAATAAACACATAGCTGGGCAAAAGTAAAATTTCCAATATCATTCCTTTTATATGATGTGACTCAAAATTGATCTATTGTTTAAAAGTAGCTCCAGCGATAAGAAAGCACCCTCAGGTTAATTTATTTGGTTGAAATCATCTACATTTTTTTAAAAGATATACTCACCAAAAACTCCATCTAGAATGTTCTACTCAGAGGCTCACACCTGTGATTCATTTAATTATGTACTTTATATGGTGTGCATTTAATTACCTACACACAGATTTCCTAGCATTGGTTTCTTTTATCATTCTGTCAGAACAATCACACCCATTTGAACTGTAGAATAGGACTAGGAATCTGTGGGGAATAAGTCATCTGTGGTATGAAGAAAGGAAAAATTAGCCATTGGTACAGGAAAGGGAGGAACAAGAAAATATACTTACATAGCAGAATAGTAGTTTCACAGTCTAGTGGACAAGCAAATAAGAGCCTGATGCTTTGGACAGACTATAAATCAATTTCTGATTTCTTTGGTCAAATTGTAAATCATCACTGTGTTATGCTACTATGCATTTCGAAGGGAAAGCATACTTTTATGATTGTATGTTACTAGTAATAGGTCTTTATGAATTACAAGTGATTAGAAAACCTCATCAGAAATCAAGTTATTGTTGATGATGTTATTGTTGTTTAATCTTGGATATATTTTCTGTAGGGATGTTATATTGTTGGAGAATGAGATTATATCCATTTTTTAAAACTAGGGTAAAATCCTATGGGAAATCTAGTCCTATGAAAACAATTACTGTTTTTTTGCCTGGCCCCCTCTGAACAAAGGAAACCTCATTGATTGCTTGATGGCCCTTGAGTGACTGTCACTTTGGTCGAGCTCCTTCAATATAAAGTGCTCTGAGTTCTGGGGGGTACCCAGGATGTTCACCGTGTGGTTCAACGGATAAGCAGCAACTCTGTCTAACACAATAGATTATGCCTCATTTTGTAGTTGGTAACCTATCATGGGTCCCAAGATTTAAAATTCAAGAAAAGCTAAGGAAAGGGACTTTTTAGACATTTAAAATATGAATGGAGACCCTGGCAGGCAGCACAGGTTTGAAAAATTGTGCAAGACTTGTGACTTTTGGGCCCTGGAAAAGTCAAAGTATTATGTAGAATTTCACTTGAGACATTCAGGATAGGTATATCTTTTCCCTCTCAGCCTATTCGTAGTTGAGAACCAATTCTGTATTATGGCCTACTCTTCAGGGACGTATTGAATAAGAAGGGATATTAGTTAACTTTAAATCTAACATAAAAATATTGAAATCTGATCCCTTGTCTTACAAACTAAGTTAGGGCTCAGATTTTTTAAATTACCTCTTTTTCCAAAAGAACTCTTTTATGAAAGAGCACAGATGGAGGTATTATCATTTGGAATGCTGTTAAGGACAGGGTGAACTAATGACAAAGATGAGTAGTGTCAAAACTCTGGAGGGCCAAGCAACTGCCTCACGCCTATCTTTATTTGAAACCTAAGATTAAAGAGGCCATAATTTCTGAAACTCTGAAATTATAGGTCTAAGTATGAGATAGACATGATGTTTTTAATAGATGACATCTTACAGATTAATCACCCTTAATGACAGCTTTGGGTCTGAATTTCATTCTAGAACTTAGCCTGGTGTTTTTAAACAGGGTATTTGTACAACATGAAAGAACCAGTCATCATGGGATAGAATCCTAAGGTGACTCAGTGCCCCCTTGGCGCTGGGATAGCAGGTGTTTATTACCTTTACTAGGTGAATAACTGTCTGTCCCCTGTTTGGTCTTGCTGTGGCAGTAGACATCCAGAGCTGTGGCTAGCTGATAGCTACTACACCTACATTAAGATAGTTTGGTGATTTCTGTGTTCATAGACATGGTGTATTCCAGTTTGGTTGCTTTATGGGAGGATAACATGTTTGTTATGAGGGACCATTGGGTCTTTCTTCTAGGATAGAGGCCATGAAGAAAAGAGACAATGATATATCCCTGAAATCCCTACTTCACCTTTAATTCAGCTCAGCAATACTTGTTGGACTTTTATTATGCCTCTGTCACTAAGAATGAATGGAGACCATATTTGACTAATTCATTTGGAACCTCAGCATGTACTAGATTTACAAAGTAGGTGCTCGGAAAGCATTTGTTGAATGAATGCATGTATGCTTAAATAAGGGAAACAAGTAAAGAGTCTTCCCTAACCCTTGAGGAGCAAACATGTAAGCAATGGTTAAAATAGTGCCCTACCCCAAATAAAGTACTAATGTCAGCACAAGCCTTCTTCATCTCCAGACTCCTCTTTGAATCCACACTCCATTGCATCTCAGCTGAAGATACGTATGCTTACCCAAATTGATTTTGTTTAGTAAAAGTGGTATGCACATCAAAAAAACCCAACAAATATAAGTTCTAGTGAATTGAGACGTCCTGGAAATTAACCCCCAGCAATTCTCCCTTATTCAGAATCGCTTCTTTTTCTAAAGAAGAAAAAGAAAAAAAAAGCCCAAAGTTAAGAGAGCTTCTGCCTTTTAAGAACAGTTTCAAACTTAGTATCATGTATTAAGAATCAATCTAATAACTCTTTTCTATTGTTTAAGGCTCTCTTACCAGTTCTATCGTGCATTAATTATTTTGCTTCTTTTGTATTTGCACAATAAATGCTTGACAAAAAAAGCCACATAATGTAAGATTTTTATGGCACAATGGAAAAGTTTCCCACCCCCAGGAAAAATAATTCTATGATGTTCTCATTGTCTCTTCAGCGAAGATTTTATATATTAAAAAGAAGAAGAACATGAAATGAAAAAAAGAATAAAGCCCTAGTTATACTTTATGTGACATGCAGAAGGTTTAGAATATATAGAACATAAAAGAATATTACATGAGCTACAGAGGGATAGAGCTGTGTGTTCTTAATTTTAAATTTCAGATAAATATGATTTCAGCTTTGATCCTACATGGACTAATTCTTTTGTCACTCAACTAATTAATTCAGTATGCTAGAGAAAAGATGCTAATTTGAGCATCAAAGAAGTGATATTTTTTTGTTGTTGTTTAATCAGAGTTATAAAGATAAGTTTTCTCCCATTAGACTGGATCTGGAACTCAATCATTTTATTCCTGTTTAGTGCAGATGAATTCCAGAGACAGCATTCCCTGTTACTCTTAACTTCTGAAGATGGAGCAGTAACATCCAGATTCCCTTTAAAATAGTCCTTTGCCTAGTCACTGACCCCACACAAAAAAAGCCATTTCTAACCATTGTCCTTTCATTCTTTACACATAATAAGTTAGGCACGATCATCAGTTCTTTTGATAAAGGACTGTATACAAAGTACATGTAAGTTAATCTGTGCTATTGGAATATAAGTTGTATTTGACATTCTATTTAGAGACTATAGATGAGGTCTCCAGTTTCCATAGAACTGGATTTAATTTCATTGACATGAATCAGTTTTTCCCTTCCCAGGCAGTTTGCTAAAATGACCTCACTTGTCAGTGAATGAATCTCAGAGCTGTTTCCTATGGAGGGACATTTCCTTCTGCAGGATGAATCTGTGGTCATTATAGAGTGAGCCCTGGCAGATTGAGCATGGGAAGGCCATGGGTGTTAGGAAACTTCCCACAGTTGGTAGAGAAAAAGTTTACACACGTGGTGTGATTTGGTCTCAGAACACACCTTTCCTTAGGCCCAGGTTTCCGGGACAAAGGAGGTCGAGAAAAGGGAAGACACAGATGCAGGGAGCACACAGATGAGAGGTCTAGATTCCAGCCATGTGCTGTTTGAGTCAGCATTAGGGTCTTACAGACAAGCCATCAGTTGTCTATGCACGCAAACTGCCTTCAGAGATGCTCAGAGATCCACTTAAAAGTAATAAAAATAAAAAGGAAGAAGCCACATATTCTGCTGCTTTGAAATAAGTAAACATTTAATAAAAAGAAAAGCCTTTCTAACTATTATGAAAACATAAAAATGCAAAAAGATCTATTTCTTTAATGCTCCTGTTAAATATATTTCCCAGAAATCATAAGCATTTAGTCTGAGTCACTAAGGCTCTTGCCTACAATGTCTTAAAGCCAGTGAGAGCGTATGAAAGCAATTAATCAAAGTTCACTGTGCTCCTGAAGAGTATTTCTTCTTCTGGAAAGCAGAAGGATAGAATAACTTAAAACCCAGTGTGGTCGTGACAGTTAATAAGCTTTTTATAGTCCCTGTGTGGATCTGAAAATCATACCTTATTAGTATCTTTATCTTTCTTGCTCACTCATTCACGCTTATTTTCGTTTAATTTTAATTTCTGGCCTCTTTTTCATATTTCTTCTTCTTTCTCCTAACAGAGTGTTGCTTTAATAACCTCAGAGTAGAGTTTTCATTTGCTACAAAAATGCTCAGCAAAAGTGAACTGTCCAGTGGCTCCCAAATCCCTTAACTGATTCTTGCAAATCAGTCTTCCAGCTGTTGTTTTTACTTGTTTGTTTGTTTGTTTGTTTTTGGAAGACGGGTTATTAGTGGTATACATTTTGCTTTACTTTGCTTTCTGGACCCGTTAGAATTATTTATAATATATTCAGTACTTCCAAATCTATTGTGTTTCCTAGCTCCTCAGACTGGGAAAGCAAATTAGCTCAAGGATTCCCAGCAGCTGAATTCAGAGCCAGAGAGCTGCTTAAGTCTCTACCCAGCAGATGTTTTATCCACTTAGGCAGAAATCTTAGAATGTTATAGGACCTCCCTGCTTTTCAATCCTAAAAACAAATATCAACACATTTGAGATCTGAAGTTTCCCTGCTTTGGAATGAAGAGTCTCCATGACCACCAATTTAGGAATCTCATCCTGGGAATGAGCAACAACCCGAAGGCAAGTAGCTGTGTAAGGATAGGTGGGAATGTTAGCCTCAAAGGAAGTAGTAAAGATATCAGTGGGATTAAACGTGTTTGTTGTTTTCATATGGCTTGTCTTCATCTTGGAAACATATAAACATACCCCAAATAAGTATCTAAATAAGATACCAGAAATTAAAAATTTACTTAGAAATCATAAGAAAAGCCTCATCTGCTTGACCCAGTTAGTTAACAAGAAAGATTTTTAATACTGAGTTTTTCTTCAGTTACTAAACCATCAACTCACTCAGCTTCCCCTTGTGAACACATCCTATAAAGCAAATCTCTATTTCCCTCTGCATGCCATGGAGTGGGCTTATAGAGTTTAAATTACAACCCTTCTGTTATGGAAAGTATACTGAGTTTTTAGCACTCCACCTCCCTCCTGAAAAATCACAGGCATTAGCCTGGTAATCAAATATACTGTGGAATGCTAAAAATAAAAGTAGAATATTTTTTTCTAATCCACATTAACAACAAACACAAATCTGTTCATTATTCTCTCAATAATATTAACATAAAAATAGGCAATGCCCTTAGGTACCCAAAAAGGGGGGGGGGGCTCTCTAATTGGTCAATTTTCATTGAATTTTTATCAGATTCATTAACTCTCAAGTACAATGGAAACCATCTCAGGTAAACAAGTAAAGACCTTTGTGACATACATTTTAGAGAGAAGCAATAGCCAAAGTGCACAAAACCATATGAGATTCAATACATGGAAGTAAATTTCATCAGCATATGCATATGCTAATTCAGAGCCCAACTTAGAATGCATCAGACACCAGAAACCTTTTATGGGTGAATTTCAAAGTAAACTATGGAAATATAGTCAAAGGTCTGTGGCATTCTCTGCCCCCATATTTTGCTTGAGCTATTTCAAAGTGTATAATTTACAAAATGACAAGATAGTATCCTAGCTTATAAGTCAGCTGGTTACAGGGAGAATGAACCATTATCAAAGTCCAGAGCATATTTTGACTATGAAGTTGGTGCATTTTCTTTTTTTGTTGTTTTTTTGTTGTTGTTCTTTTTGAAGTTGGTGCATGTTCATGTCTGACACCATTTGGTAGATATTCTGAGTGTAATAATAATTTCTGGATTTTGTAGCCTTTCCCAAATACATCACTGACACCCACAGATATTTCTGGATTGCAGAAGGAAGAAATACATTCTGTGTCACACTTGCAGCTCTCCTTGGTTCATAGCTCACCATTAATTTAAAATAAGAGCGTTTGAACTTTTTCCTTGCTGGATTTTTTAGACCTCGTAAGCCTTCACTCATGATTGCTTTCATACAGTGTGTGCACTAAATGGAAGAAGAGCAGATACTAACAGCTGCATAAACTGCCCAGTAGGATCTAGGCAGAAAACCGTAGACAGGCAATACTTAGCAGAATGAAGAAGTGAATTAAATGAGAGACTAGACATGAACAAAGGTAGAGATAGAGCTATACATGTTGTGAATTGGGATCATTTATCAAGGTGTGTGGGAATCTGGGACAGATTCGAAAGTCATCATTACCTAGAAAACTCAAGGAAAGAAATAGAAACAAAAGAAAAACAAACAGAATTTACTGAGAAATTAAGGGATTACTACAAAGAATTATATTAAAATCTCTATCATATAGAAAACAATAAGATGCTGGAAGCTTGTTTAGTTAATTGGATCGAGGAGTTAGATATTTACCTAACAATTGATGGTGCTAATGGTTACATTCCATGTGAATAATCCATGTGATGTGTCACGGGTGCTCAGTAAATGAATGAATGACTGAATGGATGGATGGATGGATGGATGGATGGATAAATGAACCATTATTAAATTCTACTTCCCCACGTGGCCTTTTAGGGCCTCCCTACCTAGGGAAAATTGCAACATAAGAGGTCTGATATGGGTATTTTTATAACCCTTTCTGAGATTCTTTTTTTTTTTTTTCTGAATTTCTTTTCTGCCTTGTATAGTCTATTTATTTTGATTTCTCAGTTTGTACCAAGAAGTCTCATTTTAAGGATAGAAACCATTTCTCTTATACTTGTTGCATCATACTAATAAACTAATTACCTGGGAGCTCCTCCGCTGTCTATCCATCAATTCTATAAGTGAACTAGTTACTTCTTCTAGCAGCTGCTTTACTTAAGTCTCCTCCTATCTAAGGCCAGTCTCTGGAGGTTCTCTATATATCCCTGTCTTCTTCTCTTGTCTCTCTGGAGGTTCTCTGTTATCCCTCTCCTCTTCTCTTGTCAAGAACTTTGTTCTCCTATATGAGTCTTCACAGCATTCTTCACAAAAGCCAAAAGATGAACACAGCCCAAAAGTCCATCAACAGATGAATGGATAAACAAATATGGCATGTATGAACCAGGGAATGTTATTCAGCCTTAAAAAAAGGAAATCCTGATGCATGCTGTAGCACGGATGAACCTTGAAGACATGATGCTAAGTGAAATGAGCCAAACACCAAAGAACTAATATTGTATGATTCCATTTATATGAAGTAACTAGAATAGTCAAATTCATAGAGACAGAAAGTAGAATAGTGGTTGCCAGGGACTGGGAGAGGGAGAAATGGGGAGCTACTCTTTAGTGGGTACCTGGAGACAGGTGGTGGTTGATGGTTGCACAACAGTGTGACTGTACTTAAAGCCACTGACTGTACTTAATGCCACTGAACTGTCTATTTCATAATGATTAAAATGATATACCTTGTTTTGAATATTTTCACACACTAAAAAAAGCAAAATAGCTTTTTTCTCCTCTCTCTTCCATTTCCAATCTCTTACACTCTGACATTTCTTCCTATCACCAAACAAAAGTCCTCTAGTATCAGCCAAATTGAAAATGTCCTTTTTCAACATTCCGACCCAACCTTCAGCAATCACCCTTCCAGCCAAAGTCTTTGAAGCAGTTGGACACACACAGATACACACTTTCACACTTACCTACCATTCACTCTTGAGATCACTGTCACCTGGCCTCTGCTCATGCCGCTCGCGTGAACCATGTCCACATAATGAATGGCTCTAAAGTGCCAAATCCAGTGAACTCTGGAGTCCTGACCTCAGTGAACTTCTCAAGGGCATTTTCCTCTAGTGTTCCTGGCACCTTTACAGCGCCCTTCCTGTGAGTCTCTTATACTGCACTCTCCTGATTTTCTTCATCTCTCGAGCTGTTCTTTTTCTGTCACTTATATACATGGCCACCCCATCCCTCTCTCTGGCCTTTAAATATTACAGTTCCTTAGGACTCTGTCCTCATCCCTAGTCCATGTTTTTGGATTTCCCAAAGACATACTAAAATAACTATGTTGAAAAGTCAACTTTCAGTCCCTTGTCCCTGACCCACCATTTTCAAACCGCTGTCTTCACTTCTCCAGTCTAGGCCATCTTTGTCTTTCACCCACACTCCTGTGGCACTCACCGACTGGCTTTACTGTCTTTTTTTTTTTTTTTTTAAGATTTTATTTATTTATTCATAGAGACACAGAGAGAGAGACAGAGACACAGGCAGAGGGAGAAGAAGGCGCATGCAGGGAGCCCGACACAGGACTCGATCCTGGGTCTCCAGGATCACACCGCGGGCTGCAGGCGGCACGAAACCACCGCACCACCAGGGCTGCCCTGGCTTTACTGTCTTAATTTGATGCTTTTTACTTAAGCAACCAGGATGATCTTTTAAAATGTGTATCACGGGGGTGCCTAGGTGGCTCAGTGGTTGAGCGTCTGCCTTCAGCTTGGGGCCTGATCCTGGGGTCCTAGGGTGGGGTCCCACATTGGGCTCCCCCCAGGAGCCTGCTTCTCCCTCTGCCTATGTCTCTGTCTCTGTCTCTGTGTCTCTCATGAATAAATAAAATCTTTTTTAAAATGTGCATCACATTGTATCACTTCTGCTTAGAATGACTTGCTTATGCCTGTTTCTCCTCTATTGACTCTAAATTTACCATTCCTTATCTAGTTTCTCTGTCCCTTGATTTACTAAAATAGGACCTTATGCCACTGTTAGGCTCAACTCCAGATCTCTCTTACCCTTGCACTATGGGTTCCTTGCCCTGCTTTCCATCCTAATCCTGTGTGTTCTTCTGGTCTCCTTATCAAACTACTCTGGCCTTCTTTTACCACTTGGAATGTGCCAGATCTTCCCCATGTCATGAAGTGCTGTGTATGCTTATCTTCCTTCCATAAGGCTTATCTCCCATCTCTCCTTGTCTGGAGGCTCTTACCTATGTAGTCTCAGTGTAAATGTCATTTCCTCACTGAAGACTTCCCCAACCAATCAATCTCCTATTATAGTCTCTCCTAAACCCTTCATAGCATTTTTTTTTACAACTTATAATCGCATATTTGTATTTGTTTGATGCCCACCTCCTCCATTAGAATATAAATTCCATAGGGGTATTGTCTGGATTTGCATCCCAACTCTACATCCATATATACTAAGGTGCTTATGACAATGACCACCACAGAAAAGATGCCTAATAAATATTTTTTAAACAAATGCACGAATGGAAGAAGAAAGGGGAACAGAAAGGAAACTAGTTTTCCATAAAGCTGTTTCATGTAGCCTCTCTGTAGAAATGAACAGGGACAGGTGTTTTAAGCAAACTTATAATTCATGAAAATCTAAATTTACATAAAGGGTATGTTGAAAGGTGATTTTTCCACTTTACAAAAAGATCCATCATAAGAGTCTTTAAACAGTCTTCCCAGGTACATGGAAAGCAAGATTTTATTGATTCAAACCATATGTTTGCACTGAATTCTTTAGGAAAATATCTTTTATATAAAGCAAGGTTGACCTACAAGCAATTTCCTTAAGGCACCTAGCCCAGAATGGCCAACTCTCAAATTTCCTAGGTAATAGATAATGGGAGGCCTGGAATGCAGGGGATATTTGAAACCATAGAATGCAAAGCAATAATTTCAGCCATTTAGAGTTCTTGTGACTTTTCTCACAAAGATAACTAACTAATGGAGAGATGAATTAATGTTCTTGAACCTCCCCAACTCTTCTTTCAGTATGTCCGTGAAAGTAAAAAAGGCTGGGAAGTGACCCCCAGATAGGCTGACATAAGATGGGGCACCAGGCTTATATAATTCACCAAACCGATGCTTTTTTCCCAACTCCCCACACCCTCCCACCACCGCCACTGATAATTAAGTTGTCTGATTGCAAAACTGGAAAAAAGAATTCGGTGTGTTAATAAATAAAAGCAATTAACTTCTCTGGGTCTCAATTTCCTCGTCTTAACAATGTGGGAGTCCTTTTGAAGATTATTGTTTTATAATTCTGTTCTTGAACCTACCCAAACTTTACAAAATAAGATAATTTATGACTGTTCTCTGTCTAATGAAATAAATTTCACAGCTATTTCTGCCTTCTTCTTGGAAACTTTAATAAATGATCATGGAGTTTAAATCAAAACATTTATATTATTTGTAGAATTGGTTGATTTGACTATTGATGGTTCTTGCTAAGAAGAAAATGCTTTGCAGAATTTACTTACAACTAACCCTTATCAGACTTTTTCCACTATGATAAAAACACAGTAAGCTGTTTTTGAGCTGCAGTACAAGTGAAATATTTTAGCAACAGGAAGAAAAAACAATTCACTGGTTGTGGTAATAAAGATCAGGGTAGACTCAGGAATAGGTTAGTTTTCCCTTCAAAAACAAGACTTCTTTCATCTCAGATAATCCAAACCTTCAAATTTAGAAGAAATATTTGGGACATAGAAGAAAAACATGCTTAATGTCTATGGAATTTTGGGCAATATTTTTGTCCTCATCGACTTCTTGAAGCATTATTCTGTCCTCACTCCTCACAATTTTGATTTTTTTGGCCCAATTTTACTGTATTTGATGACATTTTGAGGGAAAGTTATTTCTCTAAGTGATGTACAAAGATATTAACTTCTCACATAAAGAAATTTAGACTCTTCTACATGGGTCTGAAAAGCTAAAGAATGTACACATGAAAACACACATTATTTATATATCTCCTGCTTTGTAAGTTAAGGAGAGATCTTAAATATGTCAACAAATCTGAGTTATATTAGGAAGTTAGTGATCTTATATCTTGTCTGTATTTTTTCTTTTCCTTAGTCTATAAATGACGCTAGGTCATTTCTTCAGTGGGAAAGAAGAATTGATTAAGAAATAGAAGGGGGACCAGGAAAAAAAGGTCTGGGGGGTGATAGAGTGAAAATTCATAGTTGATCCACCAGAATCCCCAAACAAGACTGGATGCAGCCAAAGAATTACAGTGGAAGCAAAGGCAGATGGCGAGATGGCAATGGGGAAAGAGAAAGTTCATGAGCAAGGATTTACTAATTGAAATTATAAATTGAAAAATTTATAGAAGAGTCAAGACCAGGAGAGGCATCTGAGGAAAGCGGGATGCTTTGAGCTCTAATAACAACAGAAATATGGGTATTAGCAGTGAGATCTTCCATGCGTGATACCCAGTGCTGCCACTTGACTGACAGCCTCTACTTTGGACTGAAACACAATCCTAAAAGACAAAATATTTACCAATTTTTACAAAATCCTGAAGAAGATGGGAGTTTCAGGTTTATGAGTCAGGTCTTCATGTGAGGATATTCTGACTCACTGTGTATGTTGGGAAGTTGGGGACAGGGATGGGGATCAGGGACAGGCAGTCAGGATGAGCATGTCCTCAGTTTGGATAGATGGATAGACATGTAGATAAATGGATACACAGGTAATTACATAGGTAGAGTGAGCAAGCTAAAGGTATACATACATTTATATATACAGAAATAACGTTTACAGCTATTTAATAAGAAACAAAGGAAAATGGCATTTTCTGTAGTTTGCAAGAATCTTTAATGTAACTAAAGAGTATGGATAATTTAATGATTTTTTCCTCATTATTAGGAGACATAAGTTACTTTCATATGTGTTGATACCAAGACCATAGGAGATTACTTCTAAGGAAAATATCTGTTGGGGAAAATGCCTGTTATTTAAGAATGTGTCCTAGTATTAACCATAGCCTTATTATTGTTTCTAATGTGCACTTTTATTTTCCTAACACTGCTAAGGAAATGCAATACTCTTTTAAAGTATCATAATTGCAAAGAATCCTAGTGCATTGTTGGTCCGAAAGCAAACTGGTGCAGCCAATATGGAAAACAGCATGGAGGTTCCTCAAAAAAATTAAAAGTGGAACTACATCCAGATGGCCAACAGACACATGAAAAGATGCTCAACATCACTGACCGTCAGAGAACTACAAATCAAAACCACAATGAGGTATAACCTCATACCTGTCAAAATGGCTAAAATCAACAATACAAGAAATGATAGGTGTTGGCGAGGATGTAGAAAGGAACTCTGTGCACTATTGAGAATGCATATTGGTGCAGCCATTGTAGAAAACAGGATGGAGTTTTCTCATAAAGTTAAAAATAGAACTACCCTACAATCCAGCAATTGCACTACTAGGTATTTACCCAAAAAACACAAAAATACTAATTCAAAGAGATACATGCACCCTGATATTTTTAGCAGCATTATCTACAATAGCCAAATTATGGAAACAAGCCCAAGTGTCCATTGACTGATGAATGGATAAAAAAGACGTGGTATATGGAATATTATTCAGCCATTAAAAAAGAATGAAATCTTGCCATTTGCAATGATGTGGATGGAACTAGAGGGTATTATGCTAAGCAAAATACATCACTCAGAGACAGACAAATACCATGTGATTTCACTCATGGAATTTAAGAAAGAAAACAAAGAGGAAAGAAAAAGAGGAAGGCAAACTAAGAAACAGACTTAACTATAGAGAACAAACTGATGGTTAACAGAGGGGTGGGAGGGGAGAAGGGTGGGGGATGGGTGAAATAGGCATTGGGGATCAAGGAGAGCACTTGCTGTGATGAGTACTGGCTGTTGCATGGAAGTGTTCAATCACTGTATGCTACACCTGAAACTAATATTTTACTATATGTTAACTAACTGGAATTTAAATAAAAACTATTAAAAATGGAACTAACCTATGATGCAGCAATTCTACTTCTGGATATATATCCAAAGACATTGAGTTCAGGATCCCACAGAGATATCTCTACTCCCATGTTCATTACAGCATTATTTATAATAGCCAAGATAGGAAACATTCTAATTGCCTATCAATAGATGAATGGATTAAGAAGATGCAGTGTGTGTAAACACATGCACAGATAACATGTATATATGCATACACATACACACATATAGATGCATATATATGTATATACATATACACTGTGCAGGCTGAAAAAGACAAATTCAGAGAAACAGTAGAGCAGTGGTTACCAGGCATTGGGGATAGGGGGAAATGGGGAGATTTGGGTCAAAAGGTAAAAAACTTCCAGTTATAAAATGAATAAGTTTTGGATCTAATGTACAGCATGGTGATTGTAGCTAATAAAAATCTATTCTATATTTGAGTGTTACTGAGATTAGATCTTAAATGCTCTCACTACAAAAAAACAATAGTGACTATGTGATGGGATGAAAGTGGTAGCTAATACTGTGGTAGGAATCATTTTGCAACTTAGAAATGTATCAAATCAACAGTGGTACATGTTAAATTTACACAATGTTGCATGTCCATCATACCTCAATAAAGCTGGAGGAAAAAAAAAACCCAATGTATTATAATTGCCACTGTTCCCAGTTAGCTACAAATATAGCAGGCATGAGGAGTTCTGAGAGCATACTGACCCTAGGCTGATTTAGGATCATGGGGCTACCTGAGAGAGTGTATGTGGTGTGAAGGAGACAGGGCTCTGAAGGAGACCCTGCAAATTCTAATCCCAGCCCTTCCCTGAATTGTTTTGGGTAAGCAAGGACGAAAGCCTCAAGTGCAAACTGAGAGTAGTAAACTAAGTGTTTGACGAAGTCCCTTGAAGCACCATCATTATCTAGTCTCATGAGTTTAACTTTAAATGTCAATGCCACTTGCAGCTCTGGAGGCCTATTTAGGAGTTCAGTCAGTTTTTAGTCATATATTAATGATAACCTTTCAGTTCTTTCATTTCTAGTGAATTAATGGTTTGAGATTTTTACTCTTTAACCACATGACTTTGTGCATGCTGCACCTTCAGTATCTCAGTGGAAAGATGGAAGGTTAGAAGAAAGAGAGGAAAAGGAGGGGAATTTAGTGACTATTTTTTTCCCCTTTCAGTATCTTATTTTACTTCCATTTTACGCAAAATGATTTTGTACTACTTAGAATAAAGAATTATGGTTTGATGGTTCATCTTATAAATATTTTAAATTTGCCACCAAAAGAACATGGTTATTGTTAACAATCATCTTCCCTTTCATATTCTTCTAGATTTGGAAAGAAGAAAGATGACAGGGGTGGCAAGGCTGAGCAGAAGGGTACTCTGAAGCATGGCGGCCTGAGGGAAGAAGAGCTGGAAAAAATGAAAGAAGAACGTGAAAGGTGAGCAGAAATGCTGAGCTACTGATTTTGTTTGGGCCTATGGCCTGTGTTTATTTGGGTTATTGCATCAATCAACTGGAGAAATTTTATTTTAAGGAGCATAAAGTTTGACCAATATACAGGAAAAGTACCTGATATAAATGGAACCTCCCTGTCTGAGGAATTTTTATTATACTTGGAGAAGAAATTAACTTTATGTTTTTATTATATTGGTATTTATAATTCCAAAATATGCTACCCCAGTTTTGACTGTATCAGTGTATATTTTCCCTATGGTTTAAGCAATAAGTTTCTTTTTTTCTTTTTTTAATAAAAAGGTCATTTTGATGTTGATGTTTAGAACTATCAAATTTCCATAGTCTGTTCCTAATTTCTGTCAAGCTGTTGTATGCCTTCCTAATTTTATTCTGCTAAATCCATTTGGGTGGTGTAATTTGAGAAGTGCATGTCCTTCATTTTTAAAAAGCCAGTGTCTTTTATTAGGCTATCAGCAAGTTGCAAAGTATGTCGCCCATCTGTTAAAGGGCCGGTTTCGTTTACTGAAATAATGACAGTTTGCAAGGGCTGAATTCTCCTGTTTGAGGAGCTTAATGTTCCATTTGGACAAGAGGCCCTTCACTTATCTTTGAGGTGAACTCTGGCACTTACCCCAAGTCGATGTGTAAATGTCTGATTTTGAAACATGTCATTGAATATTCATATTTCTCCTGAAAAATTCTTCACCTTCGCAACCAAATGGATCTTGGAGAGAGACTGAGATTATGACAAAACTAGCATATAATTTTAAGTACTTGATTCTGACTTTATCGTGCACAAAGTCAGATTTGTCCAACTTGCCACTTGCTTATTAGTAGCAATAGCCCTTGCAGTTTTTAAAGAGTCCATTCTTGTCCTTATTTTAATACTCCAGTAATACGTACTAAGAAAATCCTACTCATTCATCCTCTTTTCTAGCACAGAGCATGTTGAATAGCTACTGTTAACGTCTGACTGCTGTCTTGTAGTCTGTTCCCATTGAGAGGGCTGACTTGATCAATAGCAAGGAGAGAAACCCTACTTAGTCCTTTCTCATTTTAAAGACGTTGATCAGCTCTTGTTTCCAGGATCAGTGGAGCAGTTAAAAGGAAATCAAGTGTGTTACATTGTTGTTGACTATTATTCACCTGACAGAGCTGCCCCCCAAAACAGGGAAGATGAATTCTCCACTGTAGCCCATGATTCACTTATCCTGTAAAGTAAAATGTAATTCAGACTGAGATTTTAATGTATCTATCAGCAAAGACATCTAGATGTTGAGTCCACATCATAGATCTTTGCTGCTCCCCTAACTTCACTTACCCAGGCACCACATCCTTGCCTCATCTTCAGGAAACTGAGCTGTTTGCCAGAAAGCAGACTGTATATTTTTTGTAGCTCAATACTTGCTTAGGGTTGGGAGGGTTTACTCTTAGTAGCTAGGGAACTGTGTGCCAGCTAGAAAATTGATAACCCATAAAATAAGGTGGGTTGTCTTTAAGCAAGAGTTCATTTCCTTTCTGGGGTTGCCTTAAGGAAGCAGGTGCCTGAGGGAGTTTTGTTCTTAAAAGCAAGGCTGTAAATTCACCTCCGCTGGCTATATAGGCTTCAGGTCCAATTTTCTTAAAATATGTCTGGTCAAAATATTGAAAGAACTGTGCTGTTAGCCTCCACTTAGGCCACTTCCCACACATGAACACGTAAAACACATCTGATATGGGTTTCTTAGAGACAAAGTTATCTCAATCATATGAGAGGGGAAGAAGTTGGAGGAGTTGATTTATGGTTAGGTCCTACAAAATTAATGACCAAGAGCATTTCAGCAGCTCAGGAGCAGAGGACCACAGCGGGTGGAGGTGGAGGCTCAACACTTGGCATTCCTCCCAACCCAAGAGTCCCATTTCTTGGCTCGCCATCATCTGTAGAAAACCAACTCACACCCCTTAGAGAAAGTGAGAGTATTACTCGTTGTGACATGGCCATGGAAATAAATAGAATAAAATAAGAAACAGTGTATAAAAGTTCACAAAGTTGTCTTTTTTTCTAATACCTTTAGAATTTGTTACTTTAAGGTGATTCAAACTGTCCTAGTGCTTATTTGTTTCATTCTAGCTGTCACAGATATAATAGTTTTCCATTAACATATCCCTTCTCCAAAGGACTTTTTAAAAAATTTTATTTATGAGAGAAAGGGAGAGAGAGCCAGTATGCAGGGCAGAGGGAAGGGGAGAAACAGACTCCCCACTGAGCAGGGAGCCCCATGCGGGCCTCAATCCCAGGACCCTGGGATCAATGATCTGAGTCAAAGGCAGACACTTAACCAACTGAGCCACCCAGACACCCCAAAGGATTTGAAATAATTAAATAAAATATATATTGTATGGTGCTAGAGCCAACTTGTATCAGCGTGTGAGAAGAATTTTGGGAGCTGGTTGTTAAACCACTGGGTAGCTTAAAATTGGTCATGGTGGGAGTAATTTATACCATAGAAGTTGGCAAATGCAATAAATTGGGTTTGTGTTTTTAAAAAGCCAGTTGATCAATATACCACTTAGGGTTTATACCAACCGATTCCTGGGTGGCGCAGCGGTTTGGCGCCTGCCTTTGGCCCAGGGCGCGATCCTGGAGACCCGGGATCGAATCCCACGTCGGGCTCCCTGTGCATGGAGCCTGCTTCTCCCTCTGCCTATGTCTCTGCCTCTCTCTCTCTCTGTATGTGACTATCATAAATAATAAAATAAAAATTAAAAAAAAACAAATAAATAAATGAAGCCATATGACTTCTTCTAGCTGTGTTTCTCAAAGTATAGTCCATAGATGACCTGCATCAAAATGAATCACATGGAGAGCTTGTTAAAAATAAGATTCTTGAGTCTCACATCAGACTTGCAGAATCAGAATCTTGGGAATTGGAGCCCAGGAATCTGTATTTAATTGGCAAGCCCAATGTGATTCTTCAGCATTCTAAAGTCTGAGAACCACTGACTTGAAGGGACAGGATTTGATTGGAACATTAAACTATCCTTATCCTATGAAAAATCACATAAATATTTTTTTTTCCCTTAGAGAATTGAATAAGCCAGTCTAAAAATATTGTCATCTTTCTCATTTGCCCTCTCTGAAGCATGCTACCTTACTGGCATATTTGTTTTTTGCCACAAGAGAGAAACCCTTGCCAGTGCTCACTCATCTAAGAGAATTTGGAATGCTTACTCACAAAACTTACAAAAACAGTAAGTTCATTAAGAAAATTTTGGAGACATGGGTGGCTCAGCGGTTGAGTGTGTCTGCCTTTGACTCAGGGTGTGATCCTGGAATCCAGGATCAAGTCCCACATCGGGCTCCCTGCATAAGCCCGCTTCTCCCTCTGCCTATGTCTCTGCTTCTCTCTCTGTCTCTCATGAATAAATAAATAAAATCATTTAAAAAAATTTTGGAGACATAAAAAAGTATAAAGGAGATTGATACGATCATGCATAATTCCATAAATAATTGTTAATACTTTATGATCTTTTTACTATATATATTTTTTGAAACTTGATAGCCATGCTGCATACATCTCACTTTTTCCACAACATTAAATTGTGAGCATTTCCCCATGTCATAATATTTTGAAAATAAGCCAATTTGAGGATCAATATACCATAACTTACTTATCTTCTATTGTCAAACATTTAGTCTGTTTGAATTTTTTCACTCTTCCAAATAAGACTTTGATGAGCATCCAGATACAAAAGTCCTTATAGATGACCTCTTAAATCGCATAGTTTCTGTTTGAAGGTTCAATTTCCTCATAACTATTTTGCCTAAGGATTAATTTAACCTCAACTCTAAATTTTAGGATTATATTATCCATCTTCATTTCTCCCATTATTTTTCTTATAATACCCACCACATCTCATTTTAATGTACCTTCATATTTAATTCCTGATCAGGAATTGGTTTTAGTGCTATATATGAATAACCTTAGCATATAGCCATAGCAATAAAAAGTAAAAAAAAAAAAAAAAAAAAAAAAAAATCCATAGGAGTTGGAGTGAAGTATAAGGTTAAATTGGAGGAATACAGAGTATAGAACAGTGGTTCTCAGGAAGAGACAATTTTGCTCCCAAAGAAACATTTGGCTGTATCTGGAGACATTTTTGATTGTCACAACTCCGAAGGAAGAATGGGCACGGGAAAGGAATTGCTACCTCAGTGTGCTGGGTAGAGGCCAGGAATGCAACCAAACATTCTACAATGCACAAGACAGTCCTGTCCCTTAACAATGAGTTGTCTTACTCAAACCATCAGTAGTGTGTAGGCTGAAAACCCCTGTTCTGACTCTGGACTTCACAGACATTAGAATTTCCTTGTCTCATGATATCTGTGGATAACACAGAGAAATGTACACCAAGTGACATAACCCTAAAATTATTAGATATTTGAGGAACTGTAGCCAAAGATTGCTAATGAATATTTCATCAATATAAACTTGCAAGAAAAAAAAGTTTTTCTTCAAAACTTATTTTTAACTCTGGCCTGCTGAGCATTGGCATCGATGCTGTTGATCAGATTGTGAATGCCAAGAAGCTGCAGGGGTTGATAATGTGTTGATGACAGAATCATCTGGAACAATGGACTGAATCAAACATAGAGAAACTTAATAGGAATAAATGTAAAGTCTTGATTTTAGGTCCAAAAATGAACGGTACAAACACAGGATGTGGAACGTTTGACTTAATACCAAATATATAAAAAAATCGCCTGATGGTTTTAGTTGAGGGTAAGTTTAGCATGAGTCAACATGAGGATGTGCCTGCCAAAAACTTAATCCAGTCCTAGGCTACATTACTGGAAGTTCATGTGTAACATGAAGGAAGAAATAATAATTCCTGATTTACACTACTCAGATCACACTTGGAATATCCCATTGCCTCTCTCACACACACAGAATAGCAACAACTGAAGGACCTGGAAATATATAATCTGTAGAGGTAAGACTTAGTTGATTTCACATGACCAAAGAACTTCCACATAAAAGAGGAATTAAATGTATTTTATTGCATCCATTCTGTTCTCTCTCTCTCTCTCTCTCTCTCTCTGCTTATTCATCCATTCATTTATTTTCTTGAAGATACTAATGGGGAGTCATTTTAAGAGAGGTAGTCTTCAACTTAATACAAGGAAAAACATCCTAACAATTAGAGTGCCACATGAGAGTGAGTTTGTTGATACTGAAAAATGTCTAATAAGACGCTGATGATTACAATGAGAAAGGATTAATGCATGAGGAAAGTATTGGACTCGATCAGAGTTTCATGAACTTGAGTCATTGATATATTACCTTCATTGTCTTATTTATATTTATATATTCAAATAAGTAAAATATTATATAGAAGCAAAACCACATAAGTTAATGTAACTATCTACATTCAAACCCCATACCACCACCTAAAAATCATGTTGCGTATCATTAATGCTGCATTGTCCTTGGGTGATCTCTTCGGATTTTCCCAGATCTCAGGGTCTGAGAAATATTATAAATATGTTCAAGTATAGAAGCATTTACTTTGTATTTTCTAGGGCAGCTTTCTTGAACGTGATATAGCATTGGTTCGTGGTAGTATATGCACTATTCTTACCTGAGTGGATAAGCCCAAGCTTCTTGCTCAAAATTGCGTGCAAGGATTTTCTTAGTCTCGTGTTTGATTTCCTGAGCTAAGCATGTGTCCTCTCCTGACACAAGTCAAACAGCCCATTGCAGCGAAGCCCTGTTTTAAATAAACTCATCATTTTGTTCATGCTTCAGTGAGATTGGCCATAATAAAACATTAGTTCCAAATGCCTATATCCATTGCTAGAAGGATGAATCCAATATTATATTCAAAGATTATTTCCCCTAGAATTTTTTAATCAAGTGAAATTAAATTAACATTTTCCAAACATTCTGATTATATAAATTAGTATGGTGAGCTGAAAGCAAGAGATTGTCCTAACAAATCAGTAAACGTACTTTTGGTGTTTAATGCCAAGACTTCACCTTACGTCTGTAACTGTCTCCAAAGTGTGAAGTTAACCAGATTCTTGTACCTACAAAGAGCCTAACTGCATGCATGTTGTACTTGCATTGTTAATACCTTCTCAAAAATCAAGTGAAGATTGGTTAAAGAAAAATTAGCGTCCCCCTCCTTTATTTATGATTATTGTACTGAGGGGAAACGTCTCCATTGACACTAAAAGGCTGTCTCCCATTAAAGTCCCATATTACTGACCCTGAAATGAAATTTCACTAAATGAAACTTCTTCCTAGAATGGGGGAGGGCGGATGTAGTTTAATAACATATGAGTTTTTGCTCTAAGATCTTCTATTACTCTTAATACCATGTCAGAGTTTATTTTGCAAGGGAACTCATTTACTGTGTGAATGAAACGTTGTTTTTGTAGATCTTATTAGAATCTTAGCAGGATAAATGAGGAGATGAGGGGCAAAGAGGCAGCTTCCCCAGCTTCAGGATTGAGGAGCATGAAAACATATGGCTCTTGTTTTCAACAACTGGCCTGCATGGAATGCCTAAGCAAGAGTGGGGCTAAGATTTAGGCAGGCTGATTGGTTTCAGTGTCTGACTTGAGGGTTCTTAGTTTTCTTTCCTTCAGGAAGCCTTCCAAGAGCTGCAGAGGCTTCTCTCTTGCCTTATCAGCTAAGCTGCTTGTGGCCTGTTCCCTTAGTTTAAATCAATACATGTGTTTTTGATATTTGGTGAACCAAGATTTAATTATGCAGCTGCAAGTTCCCTACATAAACGAAATTCATCTTAGAGAAATAAAAACATTCAGAAACCATTTATAGTTTCAGAATACAAGTGGGTGAAAATCTATTCCCAACCTCTCAGCATTTTATTTAATTATGGGAGATTTTTATGTTACTGGAAATTGAAATGAAAACCAGAATAAGGCTAGCGTTTATCCAACATTGGTTCATCCTGAGAAATGAAGATGCTTACTGTATTCTAAGAAGGAAAAGGAAAGTAGGTTCTGAATTAATATTTTAGCTATAACCTACGTAAATATGGCCCTCCTAAATGCATAGAGCGACAAATGAATTGATAGGATTGTCATTATTGTATCCTAAAAAGAGTGCATATTAAAGAACCAGAAGGTTGTTTTCTTTAATTTGCCAAGAGACTCTCTATAATTAATTATTTACTGAACTTAAACTTTGGCACTATTTAAACTGTTGAAAACACCCATGTTTTGGCATGATTACATACAAATGATTAATTCAGCATGGTTTTACTCCTCACTGAATATCCCTGTCTTTTGCAGTAGAATTTGCTAGGTCCTGTGGTGTGGGCAAAATAAAATGTTGGAATGGTTCCCGGTCTTAATAGTCCCAATTTATTATTACCACTGAACCCTCGTCAGATCATGGACTGGATTAGATCCCAGTTTTTCAAAATGCCCCAATTTATGGCTCCCTTAGAATCCTGACAAAAATGTGTATTTGAATAAGGCTTTGGTTGGCTAAAAGAGATCCAGTTAATTACTTTTAGATTCTTATTAGATCATCACTGCATGGAAGTTATGAAAAATGTTAGTAGATGGTTGTTTCCCAGGACAAGGTCACATTCTCCTTTTAGGCCAACAGAAAGAAGCTGTCAGATTTTTGTTTTTTGTAGTACTAATCATCTCAGTGACTGAAGAGAGATTTGCCATATCCCAGTAATTACTATTGATGCTTGTGTTAGGGTAAAGATTAGCTCTTTTCCTAGAATAAGAATTAAAAACAGAGGGGTATGGGGAAGGGGAGGAAGGCACACCTACCACTCCTCATGCAGGATCATTCTTTCAAGATTTACCTTTCCTTTAGAGGGATGCAGGAGTGAGACCTAGGGGAGATGCAGGTGGCTTTAATATCCATATATTTATTTGGTCTTTGTAACACTCATCTTCTCAGAATGCTTGTGGTCACCAGCAAAATTTGGCACATTACGATATTCCGATAGACAAGAGATAGGAACACCTATATCCTGATGCCATGCCAGCATTTTTTATGAGCCAAAATCCTTTTATGGAATTTGAATCAATGTTAGAAGTGCTGTATTAGCAACTACTTGTCAGCCGAGCTGGATTAATACATAAAATGAATCACTTGACTGGCATGCTTTCCAATAGTCATTCAGATAAACTTCTAAGATTAAAGTACACCAGCTCTTTAAAAAGGTGTTTTAAAAGGATACTCTTATATTCAAAGACCCTGGAGTGACATATTATATTATTGCATTCAATTGTGGTGCTGTTGAAATACATTCAGACAAGGAATTACACTAAACTCCCCACAGTGATCCCATAGAAAAGTTTAGAATGCCTAATCTGATAAACACTTGGAAAGATGCTCTAAATTCTGTTGATCTGGATGGTTGGCCTTAATATACACGTAAAAATATATTCAACATAATAATAATAAAAAATTGGTAACTCACTGAATTTATGCCAGAGATATAGATATATTTAGTTTAATGGCAGTTCCATGCAGCAGAAGCAGAACTTGAGGAAAGCATTTTCTATGAAAGTTTTGCTGACTGTAACTAAGTGGAAGGCCATTTGGTGGCTCGAATTTAGGAATGAGGGTCCCATTTCCTTCCATTCTATCAGTTGTTTTCATGGGGACGTTACCTAACACACTTAGATGATATATTTAAAGTCCCTCTTTTTATCATTATGAAATGAAATGGTAATAGTATACTTCAAGGCTTTGGTTTTATGCATTTTATTCAGATAGAATTCTTTTTAATTGCTCAGTTTTTTCAAAGAAAAACAATTGAATAAATAAAAGTTAAGTGAATCCAGACTATTTACTGTGGACCAGTTTGGGGCTGGACAGTGTATAAGTAGAGTTAATTCTTTAAAAGCGCTCTGAAAAATGTGGACAAATTAAACCCATAAATCAAATAGCAGTTTCCAGAATTTCTAAAGTATCTCGTCTTTATTTCATATTTTGACATATGCTATGTTGTATCCTGCTTTGGAAAACATCCATGACAACACACCCACTCTGGAGCCCAAGATGAGTTATTGTTCACATAGGTTTGCAAACTATGCAAATAGAAAAGATATTCAACCTATTATCTTCCAGAATCTGCTTTTCCCCCCTTCACGTTTTTTTTTAAAGATTTTTATTTATTTATTCATGAGAGACACAGAGAGAGAGAGGCAAAGACACAGGCAGAGGGAGAAGCAGACTCCATGCAGGGAGCCTGATGTGGGACTCGATCCCGGGTCTCCAGGATCACGCCCTGGGCTGAAGGTGGCGCTAAACCGCTAGGCCACTGGGCTGCCCCCTTCACATTTTTTTTTATATAGAAATCCTAACCTAGGTCTGTGATTTACAAACACCAAACTGAATGTGCTTTATCCAAATTTCCTGGGAAATGAAAAATGCAAACAGAAGAAATGTTTCTCATCATTCTAATAATGCATACGTTAGCCCCCTATAACAAGGAATTATTCAGCCCAAAATGTGATTTGTGCCCAAGTTGAGAAGACCTGCTTTAGATAAATAGTTAACTAGGTAATATACATATATAGATATAGCTATAAATATGCTTGTAAATACTCAGTATTGTGGTTGGGCTTGAGGATGTTTATTTTAAAACCATTTCTCAAGTGATTGTTGTTTATAGCTATGTTGGGGACCAACTGGCTTATGTGGTGGCCCAGGAGAGGTGTATGGCCAAGTGGAAAGATGATAAGACCCAGGGGTGGGTCTTTAACTGGGTTAAAGGCAGACTGCATGAACACACTGTCAAGCTACTTAACTGCTTCAAACCTCTGTGTTCTCATCTGTTAAATGAGAAGACTGTCTCTCAGACTTTTGTGAAAAGCAATATTTATGAGGTGAGCACCTGGTTGACTCTTGGTGCCCAGTGTTATTTTCTGACCCGCTCTGGGGATTCAAGACCCCAGATAATCCATGCAGTAACCTTTGGGGGCCCAGAGCACTCCGAGGCACACCATCTGTGAAAGTTGCTGATTTGGATACTGTCGTGATGAAGAAGGCCAACTCGAATTCAGACTTTGCCCAGCTGGGACTCACGCCAGATACTTCCATTCAAGAAGCTTCTCCTCATTTCTTATTGATCACCAGTTGGAAGTTGCTCTTCAAGCATAGTGAGCTTGGCATGAGATGGCAGCACAGGAGCGAGAGAGTACTGGCTGCAGCCAGGCCTTGGCAGCCATGGAAACAAATTCAGGGTGGAGAGAGACACAAATGGCATGGGTAACTGCCAGCCTCTCCAAGTCCGCGGGGCACGTGATTGCAGAAAACACTTGTAACCACAGTCATTAAATTCGCAAAATCCTCACATTTGCATTTCTGTTATATGTATTACATTGAGGGGTGGGGCATAAGTCTGGTCTGCTAATATTCAGAACCCAGAAAATGAATGTGTCCCTTTCTCTCCCCATCCAGTCTCCCCCACATGCCTGTCCTTGCTCTGTAATTTAATTACTTAATGACTTCACAGTACATATAAGTTGACTTCAGATTGATGTCCAAAGGAATCTGACCCTTTCCCAGGCTCAGACTCCTGCCTCCTTCTGTTTTGTGCCCTTTGTTTGATTTTAGTATTGAGAGTTAAAGAGGTTGAAGTCATTTGGGCGATGGCACAAAAGTTTGCTTTTCCAAGAGTCACTTAAAAAGAACCTTTAAAACACACACACACAACAATAATAACTGGCTGTTTAGAATAGAAGCTGTAAGCATTCGTGTTCTTGGAGGAACTTAACACATAATAACCAGTGAAATCATGATTTCTTGAAGCTGAAATTAAGTGTAACAGGTTGGAGAAAGTGATTAATAATAATAGCTTTGATCATTCCTCTCAAAACATTCAGTGGCTCTCTATTGCCTACTGCATATAGTCCAAACCCCTTGGCTGATAACCTGAATATAGACTAGTTTTCCAATCATAATTTTCTACTCCTGTCCCAGGTGCCCCGTATACTCAACCACTCTGGGATGTTTCTTCTTTTTGAGATGACCAGAGCTCTTTCCCATCTCTGTGTCATTCCTGATATCATCTCCCTTGTCCTTGTCTGCCCTCCCCCTGCCTCAGTTGGCCCAAATCGGTGGAAAGTCAGTGAAACCTCACTTCTTCCATTACACCTTCTCAAACTACCTGAGTCATATGAAAATTCTTCCACTCAATGGCTGGTGTTAAGTTACTTAATTTTGCTAATCTTCAGTTTTGTTGGCTACAAAATGGCTACATAACCATTGCAGCGTCATATTCTGCTGCAAAGCTTCAATGAGACACTGAAGTGAACCATTCAGAAGAGTGCCAGGTATAGAGATGTTCAGTAGATGGTGAACTTACCATTTTTCTTAGAGACAGTAGATACTTGAAAGAGAATGAGCATTAGTATCAAAGAGCATTGGATTTAGAGCCCGACTCTTCTGTACTAGCCATGTGACTGTGCATGTTTTCCCCTAAACCTTCAGAGCTGCAGCTTGCTCATTTGGAAAACTTTTTTAAAAGGGAGAAATAATGTCTAGCTTCAGAGCACTTGTGAAATTTACCTATGATGAAATACTTAAAGCATCTGGAGCAGTGCTTGGCACATAGTAGATACCTATTGTCATTATTGCTGTTACTTTGCTGCATTGAATTGTAGATGCTCGTGATTACAAACATGCTCTCTCTCCCTTACTAGCTTGTAATTTCCTTGAGTCAAGGACCACATCATAACCGTTGTTCCATTTCTCTCGGCACCTAATAAATTACGTTTCACAGAGTAGGCATTCAATAAGCAATTGTTGAATAATGGATGAATGAATGAATGTACTGCAGTGATTTTAATTTTATTTTTCAAGTGAATAATTACTGGAATGGAACCAACAGGCAGAATAGGCTAAATCAATGGTCAACAAAGCTGTATAGTTAGAAAAATAAGACTTTCCCCTGAGCCATGAAATGGTGTCAAGAAGCATGAGATCGTTTGTAACTGGCAGGAGAACAGTAGAAATGGATCATTGAGGCATAGTGGCCAGCCCATCAGAGCTATCAACACCTGTTTCGCCATCACTGAACCAGATCCTGAGAGACAAGTGAGTAAGTAAAAGTGAATGCAATTCATACATTTCACAAACAAATGCCAGTGTTATGGACCTAGAGAGTTTGGGGTTTTTTATTTATTTTATTTTTTAATTATTATTATTTTTAGTTTGGGGTTTTTTAATTGGGCCTTTGTCCTCATCCTCTTCCAGTGTCTTAAATTTAATCTGTTGAAATTAAATTTCTTTAAGATTTATTTATTTGAGAGAGAGAGAGAGAGAGTACAGGGTGGGGAGCAGAGGGAGAGGGAGAGAATCTCAAGCAGACACCTGCTGAGGGAGGAGCTGGTCTCAGGGCTTGATCTCATCACCCCAAGATCATGACCCTGAGATCACTATCCAAGCCAAAACTAACAGCTGGATGCTCAACTGACTGAGATACCCAGGCACTCCTGAAATTATTTTTAAGTACCATTCATTTCAGCCTTCTAAAATGAAAGATTTGCCTTTATAGGGAATACAGAATTTGATTGCATAGATGAGATACACTGTCCTTGGCTTATTCTCCAGCAAAGGAGGATCTTTTTTTTTGTGCTGTGTGTTGAGCCGATTCAATCAGAATTCACAGTGCAGATTATATTTCAGGGGCAAACATAAAAAAATGTAATGGAAATGGAGGTTCATGAAAAATGACAACAGCCATTTGTAATATACCAGATGCCATAGAGCTACTCTCTCAGGGAGGCAGTGTTACTAAAATCTTTGTCCCTAATTAGGAGTGCACATTGCCATTAAATTAGTGTCTTTATCTTATAAGATAATTCCTTATTATATACTCTCCTGCAATTTCATGGAGTTTTTTTCTTGTCTAGATCCTAACTCTCTTGAGGCATAGATTGTAACTTCTACTTGTTTCATTTCCTTACATCTCAGTAGAGAGAAGATATTTAGTAAAGTTGTGGGTTGACTTAAAAGTGTAAAAGAATATCGGATTTAAAATAAGTTACTTATGTAATTTTAAAAATTGATAAACTCCTTACAATTAGTAGGAAAAGCATTAGTAAATATGTATTAAAATATTTGCCTAAAATTCTTGCCTGTTTTTGAAACTATAGTTTATAATAATAATTATAATATATATAATATATGATTATAATATATGCACCAGGTTTAAAAAATAAAGAACAAATGAGTAGATAAGGAGTTGCTTAGGCAAATCATCTTTTAAAATAATAGTGAACTCTATTATTGATAGTATCAACAGCTAATTAAAAATTCTATTAGTGAAGATGTAAAAGATGGCACATTTCCAATTCAGATAGACACTAAGGATACAGACATAATTGATATTTGTTCAATAATCCTAAAATGTTTCACAGTCCCTAATAGAAGCTGTGATGGCCAGAGAAAGTTTCAAGTGCTAAAAAAAATATATATTCCAGGCACTTAAAAATATTTTCAGATCAAATAATGTGTCTTTGCAAAAAAGTATGAAGTTTTAGCTGAATGAGCATCAAAGGATATTTTAGTGAATTGACTTTGTTTAAGAAAAAATGACTGAGTCAAGGAAATGCATAGTGTGTAATTCATATGTTTTTAATCTGGTCATACTGGATGTAATAAGAAAGTCAAAAGAGGATAATTTACTAGCTGGACTTTTAAATTTTAGAGCTGAGTTTTGTTAGCACTCATAAGTGAATACATTTTTTTTTTAATTCTGCAATAACCATTAAATATTCCAGTTTGGAAAAATAAGATTCCAGCTTTAACAAAGTACTTCAGGAGTATAGTGGGCTGCTTTTGACATTATTAAACCCAAATTGAATATGTTCCTTCTTTTACACAGATTAAAAACTAGATGTAATTCTTCTAGTTTTTAAACGTCAGTTCTATTCCTAATCGTTGTCGATTTACCTCTCCAATTTCAAAGGCTGGACAAGGAAGGCCTGACAAAGAAAGGTGCTAAATGAAACCAGAACATTGTACAAAATGTTAAGAAATGGACAGTTATTAAGGAAGCATAATTCTTTTCATCAGCAAAGAAAAATTCAATGCCAAGAAAGCTGACATTATGCTAAAATATTCCCTGCCTCAAATATGTATATGACTTAAGATAAAAACAGTTACCTAATATCAATGACCAATTTATATCATCAAATGAAAAATATTCCGAGGAAATAAATACACTCTACTGGAGCTAGTCATGCAATTCTCATTGATCAATCCAAAATAACCTCCTGCCGATATCAATTACCGTGGTTCACAGTACCATAGCTCACATAGCTTGCTTCTGCCTAAGTTCAAAGAAAAAACACTGTGACATAATAAACCAGTGCGGTGTATGAACCAAGATGAAAATTCAAGTTATCAAAGATATACTTAGAGATATTGCTTCTTAGCGGGAGAGAAGAACACATTTTGTTAAAGATGTGCCAATTAAGGGAAAATTGAGGAAGATCTCCAAATATCACATATTAAGAGGTATGCTATGTTTTTTACAACTTTCTAGAGCATTCAGAAACACGAAACTCTATAGATATGTTTACAATTCTATTTATACATTTATTTTTACATTGCCTTGTAACTGATGACATAGGAATGTTTACATCTAAAGACTGTTTCAGGCAGGGACTAGCAGAGTAGTGCCTACCTTTTCTTACTTTGTGGCATCTGAGGGCATCTTCCTAGTTTTAAGAGAACTTAGCTGGCTGAAGGTTTTCCTGTTTGTAGTAATATCTGTCATGCCGTGACTTGTGCGCATAGCTGTGTGTACCTGTGTCTTTGCGAGACCGACGGTTACTTACATAGGTAATTTGCATACAAGGTTTTTTTTTTTTTCAAGATTTTATTTATTTATTCATGAGAGACACAGAGGCAGAGACACAGGCAGAGGGAGCAGCAGGCTCCTGGTGGGGAGCCCAACGTGAGACTCGATTCCAGGACCCTGGGATCATGCCCTGAGCCAAAGGCAGATGCTCAACCACTGAGCCACCCAGGCGTCCCTTCATATAAGTTTAATAGTGCCCAGTACTACACTTCTCAGCCTCCCCTCCAGCATTTACTAACCATTCTTTGATGATTGGAAAAGTAGCATTTTTGAAACTTAAATAAACTACTGCACACCATCAGTTTACGTACTATACAAAAAGATATTCATGAAGCAAATTGGGTACTTAAAGGAAGAGGGAAGTGTTGAAAAGGAAAGGAGAAAAATGTCAGGATGGGGGGAGCGAGATACCCTGTGGGGAAGGCCTCGCCCCCTCCGCTGCACTTGAGCCCTGAAACGCCGGCAGAAGGCCAGGGCCTGCTGGTGAGCAGCACACACGGGAGTAGATTTGTTCATTTTGTAAAGTGAATACAGCTGGTTGGTTCAGTTAAGGCAACATGCTAATAAGATTAGTATTATATAAACTACCCCCTTTATGGACTATTGATGCATTTTAAAAAATCAGTTAAGTACTCGCCATGTTCAAGTATTGTAAAAGATTCTGAGGACCAAGAGATTAATTTTTTAAAGAGATGAAGAAGGGATCTTTATCATCGAGCAATTTGCAGTTCCTATAAGTAGCCCCAAACTGTACTTCGAACCTCAGGTTAACATCTGAAAATATATTTCAGGCCTTCAAGCAAACAAAACAACTGAACCCCTAATTTCAGGGAGAACAGCTAAGAGGGCGCTGGGGGTGGCCTGTTCTTTTCCATAAATAGTTGATTGAGCGCATCTCTTTGCACTCCTTCTTCATAATCTTCTAGCCTGATCCTCACATGCTGGAGACTTCCTTGGATGCTCAACCCATCCCCCTTTACCTTCCAGGGAACTACAGAAATGTCTTTTTTTTTTTTTTTTTTAATTTATGATAGTCACAGAGAGAGAGAGAGAGAGAGAGAGAGAGAGACGCAGAGACACAGGCAGAGGGAGAAGCAGGCTCCATGCACCGGGAGCCTGACGTGGGATTCGATCCCGGGTCTCCAGGATCGGGCCCCGGGGCCAAAGGCAGGCGCCAAACCGCTGCGCCACCCAGGGATCCCCTACAGAAATGTCTTGAATGTGATCTGTGTTTGACAGTCTTAGGTACCACTCAGACAGGATGTAGGCTGGAGGCTAGCCTTCTCGAGGTCTTTGTGGAATCCTACCTACTACCTGTGCATTTGAAGATCTGACAAGCAGGTATCTTTCTAACTGGCAGTACTTGTTTGGATAAACTGCTAATCCTTGCTGTTTTGTGTTTACTTTCTTTTTTTTTTTTTTTTAATTATTTTCTTCTTTTTGATTTTTCACATTTCTTCTGTGAACGGTCACCTTTAGTTGGCCACTTCAGTTGAAAACTCCCAATTTCAGGCTTATAAGCATATAAGAAAGATTTGTATTTTGATGAATTTTAATATCCTCTGTATCATCTGGAGGACTAATATAATCTACTTGACGTCCCTGGATTTTTTTTCCTTGAGCTACACCATTATGCCTTTAAACCTGAAGTTAAATTGAAGCTGTATGAAATTTTTTCACTTACAGGATTTGGGGTAGATATTTCTGCTATGACTCACTTTTGACTTTTTAATTATTTTTGGCCTGAACTCTTCAATAATTCAGCAAACATTAATTGAGCAGCTAGGCTCTTAGGGGAAATAGCAAGATGAGTAAAACACAATCTAGTCCTTGCCCTCAACAAGTCCATGATTAAGAGTGAGGAGAGAGACCAATACACAACTAATTATAATAAATTTCAACTGTGATAAATACTATAATGGAACATAAAAATGCTATATGATCGCAGAAAAGACAGCCATGAAAAAATAGTGTTATAGCTGGGACGGTAGAACAGAACTTCTTTATCATCCAATATTCCTAGACACTCTCAATGAAATCATTAAAATCAATTATAAAAGTACGAGTTAACTGGGTAGCAAATTGAAGAGACTTTTGAAAATTTAAATTCTTAATCCCATCAATAATATATGATATTTTTGCTGCTAACTAGAGAGGAATTTAAAACTCGAGAAAAAATTTTATTTGAAAGCTAAGGGATTTTCCAAGCAATCAGGGTGCTTTCTGTTACAGTTTCTTTCTCTGAAGCTGACAGAGGAGACAGTTTGAAAAGTTTAGGGCAAAACTTTCTGAGAAAACAGCAGTTTAGTTAGGCAGATAACTTTGGGTCCTAAGTTTACATTACTGAAGGCCTCTTCTGCAGCAAACTGAAAAATTTATTTAAATATTTTAACTGTGAACTATAATAATTTTAGTAGTCTGGAAAGTTTTGCCCAAATATTTCTGTTGATAATTGGGTTACATACTATGTTTATAAGGTCGACTGTCTATCTATCTATCTGATAATATGGCACCGTAATAAAAAAAGATAGAGCCAGTTGAACTTTTATTATGGTTTTGAAAAACTAAAGAAACCAATGAGAGTGAGAAAAAGCCATTTTTCCCCCTTTTGTCCCATATATGGCCGTGAGTATATCGGACTCAGGCTGCCTGAAAAAGTAAGTTCCATATTCTGTACAGCTCACTTACCCTTTAAACTTTTTCAGGTTGATAATTATACTGAAACTTCATTAATCTGGACTTACTAACCAGATTGTCTTATAATTCTTTTGAACTCTCTTAAGGAGGACACAAAGGGGGAGGAAAATCAGAAAAAAAAATAAGACACAGTCCCCAGTTCCAGGCACATGGTAGGCACTTGGGAAATGTAGATTGAGTGGATCAGGCCAGTTGACAAGTAATATGTGGTTACTCCATTGTGACTCTACAGTATCTTGAGTGTTACAGGAGAACAATGGTCTTGAAATGATGCCTGTTCCTCAGTCTTCTAAACAAAATTGTGTTTAGGGAGTTCAGTTAGGGACAGTGAAAGGATTAGTATATTTTAGAAAGATTTGCAACAAACAGATTCAAACCAAAAGCATTTACTGCTTTGCTATCTATCACACTGACAATTCAAGTGACCGCAACACCCCTTGTTGTCCAACATTCTGGCCCATCCAGGCTATAGAGCATTTGTTCCAAGTATCTAGTTGGAGGTAGGGTTCCCAGTGGATCTGTGAAGGGCTGAGCAAAACTGTGTGTGTGCTTTTCGGTGCTGCTAGTTGTGTGTGCATGGGAAGGGCACCGAAGGATCTGTCTCCTCTATTGCTCCCCTCACCTGTGTCAGCTTGTGACCAGTGTTACAGTTAACAATTGTTTCTTATGGGCCAACCACACTCTTCTGATAACTTTAGCTGTATTAAGTCATTTAGCCTTCCTTCTCTTACAGTAGTGGGTACTATCATATTTCTCATTTTGCAAGTGACAGGGAGGTTACCTTATTTGCCCATGGTGACAAAAGTAGAACGTGGCAGAGCTTGGTTTCAAGCCCAGGGCTGTCTGGCCCCTTATGCCATCCTATGTGTCTCTTTCTGAAACAGCAGAATGTTAGCATATCCGTCAGCAGCTGCTGGTCTACTCTGAAAAAGGCCTTGCTTTAGTGGAGCTGTACAGGCAAGGATGCTGCCTCCCATGAAGATCTTAAGACAGAAATGTAAATGTAAATTTCACTCATTAAAACCATAATTAATTTATTGAAAGTGAACTGTTATTATTTCAGGGACGAATGCATATTGGAATATGCTGATTATTTTAATGAACCACGAGCCTCTTCTGGGATACTTCCACTGTATTATTTGCCAGCAGGTCACTGTAGATTTTCTAAGAGGGGAAATAAAAAGATTGCTGCTCATTTTCAAGTTTTGCTTTATTAAAAATGCAAAAGAAAATGTGTGCTGTATAATGTATTTTGGGGAGATAATAAGAAGATATCTTTGTTTAGGTGAGGGCCAATATCATCTATTTTAAATCCACATTTCTCCTTCTGGGTACTCATTTCTTGTGTTACAGATACCCGCTGCCAGGACCAGTTTGTTGTGTTGTACCCACAGCAGTATCTCCAATGTAATTGTTATGTTTGACATTTGGAGCCACTCATTCAGGTCCACTCCACAGCATACATATTCTTAATCTTTTCATGACACACAGTATAAAAGCTTCCAGAGTTTTGCTTGCTTTTTCTCTTTTTTTGTGCCTTAGGGTTATGAGGTTGGTTTCACTGCTTATACTTCTATGTTGCAGAAAAGATTAACATGAACACACCATCCTAGGCTCTGAGACCATTTCAAAACACTTTTATTTAGGTCCCATCATCAATTCCATTTATTCATAGACCATATTAATTCCCCATTGCTACTATAACAAATTATCACAAATGTAGTGGTTTACAACACATATTTATTCTTTTACAGTTCTGGAGACCATAGTTCTGGAATCCATTTTATTGAGATGAAGTCAAGGTGTAGGCCAGGCTGATCCCTTCTGCAGGCTCTAGGGGAGAATCCATTTCCTTGCCTTTTACTTAGCTGCCTGCAATCCTGGCTGATGGCTACCTCCACCATCTTCAAAGTGTGTCTCCCCAGCCTCTGTGTCCATTGTCACATGGCCGGTTCTCTCAGACTCTGCTTCCCTCTGCTTCCCTCATCACATTTTTGAGTGCCTACCATGTGCCAAGCACTGTGCTGGATAAATCAATAGATAAGGCAAATGAAGTCCCTGCTCCTGTGAAGCTTACAATTTTGTAAACAGATAAATGTAAACAGTAAAGTCAGGTAGTGATAAAACTGTAAAGAAAACGAAGTGGAATGATAGAGAATTGGCACTGGAAAGGGTGTCCAAGACGCTGAGACTCAGGACACAGTGATGAGCCAGCCGTAGGAACACCAGGGGGGCAGTGGGTTTCAGGCACACAGAGCAGTAAGTGCTAATCAAGCCCGAGGCAAATGAAGCCACCTGACTAGAGTTTGAGAACAAAGGCAGAGAATGGTAGGACCAAAGTCACAGAGGACTTGTGTCTGATGATAGGGCCTCATGGGTTATAATAAGGAGATTGGATTTTATCTCAGTGTAAAAGGAAGACATGGAAGTATTTTAAACAGAAAAGCAGTTAAATTTGTATTCTTTTTTTTATATTTTTAAATTTTATTTGAATTCGATTAACATATAATGTATTATTGGTTTCAGAGGTAGAAGTCAATGATTCAACAGCCTAATATAATACCCAATGCTCATGACATCAGGTGCCTTCCTCAATGCCTGTCACCCAGTTACTCCTCCCCCGCCCCTCCTCCAGTGACCCTCAGTTTGTTTCCTGTGTTTAAGAGTCTCTTATGTTTCCTCTTATTTTTCCTCTCTCCCCCTATAGGCCTCTGTATTGTTTCTTAAATCCACATATGAGTGAGATCATAGAATAATTGTCTTTCTCTGACTTTGTTTAGCATAATATCCTCTAGTTCCATCCACATCATTGCAAATGGCAAGATTTCATTTTTTGATGGCTGAGTAGAATTCCATTGTATATATGGACCACATCTTTATCCATTCATCTGTCAGTGGACATCTGGGCTCTTTCCATAGTCCGGCTATTGTGGACATTGCTGCTATAAACATCGGGGTGCAGGTGCCCCTTCAGATCACTACATTTGTATCTTTTGGGTAAATACCCAGTAGTGAAATTGCAGAGTCCTAAGGTAGCTCTATTTTCAACTTTATGAGGAGTTTCCATACTGTTTTCTGGTGTGGCTGCATCAGCTTGCATTTCCACCAACAGTGTAAGAGGGTTCCCTTTTCTTTGCATCCTCACCAACATCTGTCATTTCCTTACTTGTTCATTTTAGCCATTCTCACTGGTGTGAGGTGGTATCTTATTGTGGCTTTGTCATTTTT
This sequence comes from Vulpes vulpes, assembly GCF_048418805.1. Classification (NCBI taxonomy): domain Eukaryota; kingdom Metazoa; phylum Chordata; class Mammalia; order Carnivora; family Canidae; genus Vulpes; species Vulpes vulpes. Next base: position 16,913,263 of record NC_132795.1, on the reverse strand, counting down.
TTTTTTTTCAAGTAAGCTCTACCCCGGGACTTGAACTCACAACCCTGAGATCAAAGTCATGTGCTCTGCAGACTGAGCCAGTCAGGTGCCCTGAAATGTGTCCTTTTTTTTTTTTTTTAAGGTTTGATTTATTTATTCATGAGAGACACAGAGAGAGAGAAAAAGGGGCAGAGACACAGGCAGAGAGAAAGGGAGAAGCAAGCTCCATGTAGGGAGCCTGATGCAGGACTCAATCCCGGGACTCCAGGATCACGCCCTGGGCGAAGGCAGGCGCTAAACTGCTAAGCCACCCAGGGATCTCCCTTATTGTGGTTTTGATTTGTATTTCCCTGATGCTGAATGATTTCGAACATTTTTTCATGTGTCTGTTGGCCATTTGTGTGTCATCTGCCCATTTCTTGATTGGATTATTTGTTTGGATGTGGAGTTTGATAAGTTCTTGGGTTTTTTTGTTTGTTGGTTTTTTTGGTTTTTTTTTTTTTTTTAGTTCTTGTATTCTTTAAGAGATCGGTTAGTTTGCTGTTTAAGGAGTGGATTCTCCCTGCAGGGATGTATCTGGCCGCACCATTCCTCCCTTTTAAACTTTATGCTTCTTTCCTGTTACTAGCTGGAGCCCAAATAAAGATCTAAATCTCAGGTATAATTGATGGAATTGAAGGTCTTAAAACCTAGACCATGGTAGTACCTTGCTAACCACAATAAGAAATGCCAGTTCCTAACTTCTTCCCAATACTTTACAGACACTTTGGCAGTTTATGATTTCCATAAAAGGTAAACCAAGCCTCTTTACAATGGTAAGAGATTTTCTTTTTTTTCTTTTTTTAAAGATTTTTTAAATTTATTTATTTTAAAGAGAGATAGAGAAAGGGAGAAAATTGAGCAGGGAGAGGGGCAGAGGGAGGAAGAAAATCTCAAGCAGACTCCCTGCTGAATGCAAGGCTCAATCCCATGACCCTGAGATTATGACTTGAGCTGAAATCAAGTCAAATGCTCAAATAATTGAGCCACCCAGTTATCTCTAGATTTTTCTATATTAATTATAGATAAAACCTGAAGCAAAGGATCCCAGATGGACCAAGAAGGAAGGAGGCAGTCAAGAGTGGAATGCTATGGTCAGAGCTGAGAATGAGCGCTCAAAAGAATATGTCTGGCATGATGTCTGTTGGTCTCTGTGGAGGGACAGATGAGGGCAGATCAGACCTTAAACTCCCATGGACAAGTACCCATTGCCTATCATATCAAATAAAAATCCCTCACTGTAATTCTCAAGACCATATGCATGTGGCACTTGCTTCTTTAAAAAGCCTCCCTCAAAGTCCCACATATCCAGGTCGGAACAGTGGTTATGGTTGAACATTCCTCCCCAATACCCTAGACAAGGAAGGGGATTATTCCTAGTACTTGTCTTGTTATCTCATTGCCCAAAAGTCTTTGGAAGAATTACCGTAAACCACAGTGCCACCTAGATAATAAGTTTGTTAAACCTTCTCTGATGGTTGTGCGATGGTGATCATCTCCACAGGTTTATTGACTTTTTCCATGCTCTGTCTTTAACATGTATATTGTGGAAGTTCAGATGACAAGGATGATCCTGGCAACAGTTCATCTCAGGCCTGTTTCTTCTGAAAGTGGGAGGAGGTTTTAGTTTGCATACCTGATGGTCCTTACACCTGGCACTCAGGTGTCCCCTGGCCTCATTTACCTAGCACAGTTTTCAGTATATGATGAATACGCAAGAAATGTTGGAACCAAAAAACCTAAACTGAGTGACAGACTCCATTTTTTGGTATGTATCTGGACTTTTGAGAATACTCTATAGTTTCTCTAAGACAAAGTCACATCTTAAAAAGTCAAAAATGACAATCAAACACTGCAGGAGGAACCCTGGGTGGCGCAGCGGTTTGGCCCCTGCCTTTGGCCCAGGGCCCGATCCTGGAGACCTGGGATCGAATCCCACGTCGGGCTCCCGGTGCATGGAGCCTGCTTCTCCCTCAGCCTGTGTCTCTGCCTCTCTCTCTCTGTCTCTCTGTGACTGTCATAAATAAATAAAAATTTAAAAAAAACACTGCAGGAAATATAGTAGTTGAATATTTTTACTAGAGGTGTCTGCGTGGCTCAATTGGTTAAGCATCTGCCTTCAGCTCAGGTCATGATCCCAGGGTCCTGGGATTGTGCCCAACATTGGGCTCCCTGCTCACTGAGGGAGCCTGCTTTTCCTCCTCCCTCTGCCCCTCCCCAGCTCATTCATTCATTCTCTCTCTCTCTCTCTCTCTCTCCTTTCTCTCTCTCTGAAACAAATAAATAAAATCTTAAAAAATATATTTTTACTAACCTGTTTAAGGCATCCTGTATAAATAGGATAAGTTGGAAAAGACTGTATTTCCAGCTTTTTTCAAAACTCTCCGTCATAGAAGGAATATGACTTTTCAGAATAAGAGTGCCCCTCTCACACTGGCTGGATGGAGATGTTAGGTATAGAGCATGTGTTCATCCTTGTCTAGGATACAATCATGGCTCCATACCTAAAATTTAGGTTTTTCCCAAGCCCTGTGGAGGTCAGAAATACTTCTAGAGCTCTTCATAAGTCTAGAGATGTTAGGTATAGAGCATGTGTTCATCCTTGTCTAGGATACAATCATGGCTCCATGCCTAAAATTTAGGTTTTTCCCAAGCCCTGTGGAGGTCAGAAATACTTCTAGAGCTCTTCATAAGTCTAGAGTTGTTTTAAAGATGCTATCCAAGCTGGGGACAGACATTCACAGCCTTGAGGAATCTGGCACTCATGGCTGAGAAAACAGAGGAAATGGAGCAGCATATGCCTGTGGATGTACACATTCCCCATGTTTCAGCACATTTTTATTGTGAGCAAGCTTTTAGAGACAAAGATCAAAGATATGTCCAGGAGAGCACTGGCCAGGTGTGAAATTCCAGGTGACAAAAGGGAAGGAAAAGAAGAGTTTGATGGGAAAGGAAAGGAAATGTAGCTTGTTTCCTTTTATTCTCTGTATTTGTCCTGTTTCCTCTCCAGGAAGTTTATGTAGATTTCCAATACCCCCAAGCAGTCAACATTAGAGATTTATCCTCATTCTTTTCCATATGACGACAACCACCATCATGTCAAAGGCCAGTCATTTATTTTTGCAGCTATCACTCCTGGCAGTCCCTAGGATTAATAAGTGCCTGATCCTCTTAATACAGAAAACCTACTTACCCTTCTGCTTCCCACAGTGCTACAAATAGGGCACACATATGAACTGGGGATTATAAAAATAAATCAGGCTATGTTTTGTTACGTATACACACCAGTGACAATAAGAATAAAGAGTAAGAATAAAGTGTGTCAATAAGTTATGAACTTTATCCAACCAGTAGAGCCTTCTGAAGGGCAGAGTCTTACGGCTCTTTCTTCAGTGTTAGTTTGGCCAGAAATCTGGAGGATCTCTTAATGTCTTCACTGCCTCATGAAACATTTTGTAGGGACACTGTCTAGAATTGCTATAAGGGAACTATTATCAGAGAAGATAGTATGCACTGTGTCATTTGTCCCCCTCCCTCCGAACATCTCTTTGGAGCTAACTTCCCAATGAAAGCTAAGGATGTTTACTAAGCACTTCTGAGAAATTTGTTCACATTACGAGAATACAAATTACAGGAACTCAGTACATTAGCAATAGAGAAAGTTTAATGGGTCTGAGAAAGGTATAAATTTAGGGAAAATGTAAATTGCATTAATAGGAGAGTCTTCACTGAACAGCAAGTCTCTTGAAAGGGTAGTATTTAGTAGTGGGGGGGAAGGTACTCAAGAGTCTTGCCACTTTGATGTAAAAAGCGTATCTGGTAAGTAGAAATTGAAAATGACTGCTTTGATTTTGTAATATGAAATATATACTCAATGTTAAATAGGTAAAAACCATTTGATATGGGAAACTTGGTTGGTTCTGGGCCATGTAGGATATGGAAATCTTTTCTGTGGTCATCCCCCCTGGACAAAGAACCAACTAACTTCTCAAGGACCTCCAGAATTAGAAGGTTCAGAGGCCACCCCTGACTTCATAGGCTTCCCAAACTTCACTGCCTCAACCTGCTTTGATGAGCATCAGCATGCCCTTTACCTCCTGGCATTTGGCAAACCCTGAGCACAAACTCATGTATAATATTCAGGCACAATAGCTGCAAAGCATAGCATCATTTGTTTCTGCAAACTGTGAAGGAATCAGTGTGGTGTGTGTGTGTACGCAAAAAGAAAAATGTGAAGAAAAAGTCTACGTGAGAGATTCAATTAACAGCATTAAAGAGTTTGCATGTCAGTATTGTAGACTATAAAATTTGTTATACAGAAACATTTATTTATTTATTTATTTATTTATTTATTTATTTATTTATTTCAAGAGAAATGATAAATTATCCCATCAATCTAGGTTCCCTTACCACATCAGGTCTGGTTTAGGCTGACAAGAAAAACGGACAGGACAAAAGAAGATCATTTAGAAAATATTACAGATACCTAGGCAGGAATGAGAAAGTGGTAAAAAATATTAATGCAGTTAAAACAATTTTGTTGAAAAGATGAAACATTGATCACAAAGGCTGCCTGTAACTCTATATTGGCTGGTGAGAAGAATAATAGTAACAATAATAGCAATAATAAGCTGTAATTGTTCTTGGCCAGGTACACTTGCAGCTTTGAAACAGCATTTATAAGGAAAAGCTGAAGAAACTGGGCCTGGTCATTGGAACAAAGGATAATTGTAGTGACCTAATTGCAGCTTCTATTATAAGAGCAGGAATGATAGCAGGACAAATTATCTCCACTGTCAAAAAAGAAAGCTGTACAGCAGGTAGTTTATAATCTCTTTTAATGGTACTACTTCTTTTACCCCATAGCTCTCCCATGAAAAACCCTCGCTGACCTCGACTACTATCACCACTATAGGTAGCAAGCCTCCTCTTCTACTGTCTATTCATCTCTGTCTCTGTTGTTTGGGTTCAGACGGTAGTAACAAAGAGCATGTCCATGCCTACATCTTCCCAGCATGAGTCAGGTCAGTCAGAAATGTACTGTTGATACATTCTGCAGGAGACAAATTGAGCAGGAAACAACAGGCAAGAGTAACAGTATTTCATAGAGGTTTTGAGGGTAAAGTATAAAGTATGAAATACTGATCAGTAATGTTTAAGTGGACTCATGAAAGGCAAATAATAGGCTCACAGAAATACATGCAATCTATATCACAGATAAAGTGCTAATATCTTTATCTGTGACATAAAGTGCTAATATCACTACTATACAAAGGTCTTTGAAAAATTGAGGAGGAAAATGACACTCTGATAGTAAAATCAGAAAAAGATATGGACAGCTTACAGAAGAGGAAATGAAAATGGCCCTTAAACATAGGAAAAGAACTCAGCATCATGCAATAAGACACAGGCTAATTAAAACTTCACTGAACTATCACTTCCACCTATGTTTATAAAATATCCCAAAGTTCGACAACATGTTCTGTTGGTGACATGGTAGGGGAAGACATCCTCCTACACTACAAGTCGTTAATGCAAAGAGAACAAGCATGGAAGGAAATGTGTCATCATCTGGGAATATTATATGTGAGTTTCTCTTTGAGCCAACAATACTGCTTCTGTGAATTCATCCTAAGTGGCAATAGCAAAAATGTAGACTTACTTTTGCATAAGATTTGTCATTATGTCATTATTTCCAATGGTGAAAGATTGGAAATACCCAAATATTCAAAAATATGGGACTCATTAGAGAAACAAGCAGAAACAGTAGACTATTATGAAACTTTTTTTAAAATGAGGAAGATCTCAGTTCACTAATATGGAGTTGTCTTCTGAATATTGCTATGAGAAAAAGCAAAATATAGGGGAAATGTATGAGTAAGAAGGAACATAGATATGTAAACATGTTTGCTTTCATTTGAATAAAGTATAGTTATATTGCTTAGGCTAGAGAGAACTTGAAAGCTATGTAACTGTATATTCCATATAGTTGAATTTGGAAATGTAAATTTATCTAACAAATGAAATTAAATCAAAAGGAAAAAAAGGCAATCTCTAAGAATTGAAAATAAACAAACTAAAACAACCTAACTGTAAAACAAACTGGCTGCATAGTTAACTCAGGAAAAAGAATTAAAGGGATATTATAATACAGCATTTTGACTCTACCTATTTAGTGGGATATGTCCTAACAAAAAAATGGAGCTATAAACATCTTAAACTTCATTCAATGATCTCTTAGTAACATTGGCATTATTTTAAGACTATGTATTTAAAACTGTATATATAATACAAATAATGTTGTCTGTGGTATTAAGAATCATGATTTTTCATTTAAAGAAAACAAATAAATACAAATTTTTAAAAGTTAAGTAAAGATTCCATAATGTTTACTTTGAATTGGAAAGAGCGGTATGAATTTGAGATTTTTTTTTGGAAAGAGGTATTTCCTAACTCTATCCATAGAAAAGGCAAGCAATGATAATGCAATGGCAGTGAGCTTCCTAGAGCTCAGGTTATGTGCTCTGGATATCACTTCCTACTAGACAGATTGAGTGCCTGGGTGAAATGGCTGCTTCCAAGATAGGAACACGAGATACTCAACATGAAGCTGGGACAACTTATTTGTCAAAAAGCAAAGAAGTATCAAAGACAATTAGGTCAAGTCAAAAGGACAAAGGAGCCAACATAAAGCAGTTTCCATTGACTAAATATGGAACAGGGTGTGCAAGAAAAAAAGTAAGGAATGCAATTGAAAAAAAAAAGGAATGCGGGATCCCTGGGTGGCGCAGCGGTTTGGCGCCTGCCTTTGGCCCGGGGCGCGATCCTGGAGACCCGGGATCGAATCCCACGTCGGGCTCCCGGTGCATGGAGCCTGCTTCTCCCTCTGCCTATGTCTCTGCTTCTCTCTCTCTCACTGTGTGCCTATCATAAAATAAATAAAATTTAAAAAAAAAAAAAAAAGAAAAAAGAAAAAAGAAGGAATGCAATTGATTAAAAATACCAAGTATGTATTAAAAAAAAAAAAGATACGAGTTCATGGGGTGGTTGGGTGGCTCAGTTGCTTAAGCATCTGATTAGATTTTGGCTCAAGTCATGACCTCAGGTTCATAAGATTGGGCCCCAGGTTGGGCTCCAAACTGTGCATGGAGCTTGCTTAGGATTTTCCCCCCACCTGACTCCATTGCTCATACGTGTTTTTTCTCTCTCTCTGTCCCCCAAAAAATTAAAAATTAAAAAAATATGAGTTAATAATGATATTCACAACCTTTCATCTCCCCCCAAAAAAGATATCTAATAAATCATTGGTCACCATTGGAATTATTAGGGCAGTAACCTTACTCTGAAAAATCAACAATTAAAAAGAATTAAGGATTTATTCTGCTTACTGTATAATTCAGGGTAATCAAACTTCAATATAAGGTCACATTTACAGGCTCCAGGTAGACACATCTTTGAAGGGACCAACACTCAACCCACCACAGTATTCTTTCCCATCAAAAGTTGAACCTGAAACTAAATCTCCAGAGACACTGTCCAATATAGTAGCCATAGTTACATGCATTATTTATATTTAAATTAACTAAAATTAAAAATTCATACTTTAGTCACTATAACCACATTTTTTTAAGATTTTATTTATTTATTCATGAGAGACAGAGAGAGAGGCAGAGACACAGGCAGAGGGAGAAGCAGGCTCCATGCAGGGAGCCCAACGTGAGACTCGATCCCTGGTCACTAAACCACTGAGCCACCCGGGCTGCCCTGTAGCCACATTTCAAGTGCTCAGTAGCCACATGCAGCTGCTGTGTTAAACAGCACACATATAACATGAACATTCCCATCATCGCAGAAAGACCTACTGGGCATTGTGGCTCTGGAACTACTTTTCGTAATCAGGAAATATGGGGAATAGAGAAATAAGTTTAATCTCACCACAAAGAGGGAAACATATCCAGCATGTGGGACCACCTACAGGACAATCTGCCTGGTTTCTGCAACAATTCAGGGGCATGAAATAATTAAAAAAGAAAAAGTATAGTTCTTTACAGGAAATGAGACTTAAGAGACATAACCAAATGTAATGTGTGGATAGTTTTTGGAGCCTGATTCAAATAAATCCAGGGAGAAAGAGACATGTTTTAGGTGCTTGGGGAAATTAGTTCATTAACGAGGTATTTAGATGACATTAAGGAATATTGTTAATTTTTAAGTTGATAATGGCATTATTGTCATGTAATAAAATGTTCAAGATTTTTTGTGATATGTTTTCTGAAGCATATAGAGAATAAATGATGAGGATTTGCTTTCAAAATAGCAAAAAAATTTAAAAAGAAAAATTAGATGAAAACAGTGGCAACATCCTTAAATATTGAACACAGAATGGGATAATAGGTGTATGGAGGTTCATTGTACTACAATCTGTACTTTGGGGTATCTGAAAGTTTTCGCTATATAATTTTTAATGTGATCATGTTTAGATTATTTGTACTTAATATAAATGAAAGAAATGTTCATATTGAAGTCAAGCACCTAGGTGGAATTCAAGAATCCAATTCCTGCTACTTATACATGGTCTCTGGCAAAACATCTAACCCTTCTGAATGTCGGTTTCCTCATCTATAAAAGATAATGAGATTTGTGTGCCTTGTGGGAAGTGAGTTTCATAACTGTGGGAAAATTCATCGCAAATACTATTCGTGTCTGTTCTTCCTGCTGGATAGATGAAATACTAGATAGGATGGACTCGTGTGTAGGACCACCTCTCTGATTTGGAGTGTTGGGAGGGCAGTCTTCATTACAGGATTTTTTTTTTTAATTCACCTTTATTTTTAGCCCTAGATCAACCAGTCTTACCATTTCCACTGCTACATCTTCATCCATGCCACCATCTCTCACCTGGATTATTTTGATAGCCCCCACCTGGTTCTCATGGCTCTTTTTTTTAGCCTAGCACCCCCACCATCTTCTCAGTCATAGCACTAACATAGAGATTCCTTTGACATGCAAGTCAGATTATATCACTTCAATGCTTAAAGCCTCCCATTGGCTTCCTACCTCACTGAGAGTAAAAACCAAAGTCTTCAGCATGGATCTCAAGGCCTTACATGATCTTAGTCCTGATTTCCTCCCTGGCCCTCTGACTCCTCACTGTCTCACACTGGCCTCCTTGTTTTTGGCACTTGCCTACCTCAGAACCTTTGTACTTGCTGTCTCCTCTGCCTGAACTATACTTCCCCAGCTATCTGCAAACATTTTATGCTCCTCTTCAAGCCTTTAATCAATATTCCCACACATTACCTTACCACATATTTAGAAGTCTAACCCTCCCACTCTACCCCAATACTCTTTGCACCTTTGTCTGTCCTGTTTTCCCCTATAGCACATATTGCCAGCTGACATTTTTTATTTTGCCTAGGTAACTTGTTGTCTGCTTCTGCCTCCCCTAGCTGGAGTATAAATTCTACAAAGACAAGGACTTCTATGCACTGCTCAATCTCAGCATCAAGAACAAAACCTAAAACACACAGGTGCCTGACAAATGTTTATTGAATGATGAATGCAGAAACTTGTAACAGACTGAAAACAAGTTGTCTGGTCTTTAGAGGATGTGTTTATGGATCAATAAGAATAATATGTACTTATCAAAATCAATAGCTGCCTTATAAATTGGTACTTCAGAAGTGAAAAGAAGATGTATTTTCTTAAGCAATTAAAATATTTTCCCAGCAATCACACCCATTGTCTTAATTTGTTATGATAAAAATTACTTTTAGGTAAGGTATTTAAAAGGGAAAGAATTACATATAAGTAAACTTAGAATTGATTGCTCCTAATTTGTTAGATTCTATCATATGTATTTTAAAAGGTATAAATAGCATCATAAGCATTTTTGCCTTAATTTTTGTTTTCTGTTTAAGGGGTTTTTTTTAATTGAAGTATAATTTGCATACAGTGAAATATTTAGGTCTCATATAAACAGAAGAATATATTCTATTTTGATGAATGTATATCAAGATACTGAATATTTCTCTCACCCTAGAATGTTTCCCATTCTCATCCCCCTGCCTTTCCCTATTCAGTACACGCCCCACTCTGGGAAGCAACCTTTCTGATTGCTATGCCTGATCCAGAATTTCTTATAATTTGAATTATGTAGTGAGCTTTTGTGTGTGTGTTCAGCTTCTCTCACTGAGCATGATAATTTTGAGATCATCCCTGTTGTTATTTCAGTAGCTTATTTTTTTTTGTCATTGTTGCTGATTTATATTCTGTTGTATGAATATACCATTGTTTGGTTATCCATTCTCCTGCAGATGGACATCTTATTTCCATTTCTTGCTATGATGAATAAGGCTGTTACCAAACATTCTTCAATGATTTTTGTGGACCTCTGTTGTTGTTTCTCTTGTTAAAGTACCTGAGAGGTGAATTGTTAGGTCATAGCTTTGGTGCATGTCTAGTTTTATAAGGAGCTCCCAGACCTTTTCCCAAAAGGATTGCATTTTTCATATTTCTGGCAGCAATATATGAAAGTTCTGGATGCTCCCCATCTTTTCTAGCATTTGGTGTTGTCATTCTTTTTCATTTTGATAAAGGTATCTCATTGTGGTTTTAATTTGCATTTCGCTGATGACTTAAAATGTTCAGAATGTTTTTATTTGCCTATTGCACATTTCTAGATCTCCCCTTGTAAAGTATCTGTTTAAATCTTTTGCCCAGTTCTAACAGGGTTATTTTTCTTTTTTTTTTTCTAAGCTGCAAGTATTTTTTATATAAATTCCTCATTAGATATGTGTGCTATAAATGTTTTCTCTCGTTTGCCCATCATTTTCTTGATGCTTGTTAATGAGAAGTTTTTAATTTCGGTGAAATTCAGCTTACCCATTTTTTCTCTTATGATCCATGCTTTCCATGTTTTCTCTAGAAACTATTTGCCTACCCCAAGGCTATGAAGATATTCTCATTTATTTTGTTCTAGTAGCTTTATTGTTGTAAATTTTATGTTCATGCCTATCTTCCATCTTAAATTGATTTTTGTTATGATAAAATGTAAGAACCAAAGTTCTTGTTTCCCTTATGGATTTCCCTTATGTATTTTCCAGAGATTCTCCCTTCTAAATCAAATTGTTTTGGCATGTTTGTTATAAATCACTTCACCAAATATGTATATTACTAGACTCTGTCTTCTATTTCATTCACCTACTTGTCTAATCTTTGCCTTGATTACTGAAGATTTATAGTAAGTCTTAAAGCCAGTACTATGAATCTTCCAACCTATTCTATTTTTCAAAATTATTTTGGCTATTCTTTCCTCCTCACCTTCAAAATCAATTTTAACATTACATCATTAATTTTTGGAAAATAAACCTGAAAACAGAAAAGAAAAGAAACCTGAGAGGAGTTTGATTGGCATGACATTGATCTATTCATTTGGATGAATTGACATCTTGCAATATTGACTTTTCTGATCTATGAGCAAGCTAAAACTCTCCATTTATTTAGATCTTATTTAATTTCTCTCGAGTATTTTATTGTCTTCAGGGTAGGAGATGTGCACATCTTTTGTTAAATGTATTTTTAAGTTTGTAATGTTCTTTAATCCCATTATAAATGGTATCATTCTCTTAATTTTGTTGTCTAATTGTTCACTACTAGTACATAGAAATACAATTCACTTTTCTATATGCAATTTGTATCCTACAACATTAGCAATAAAAACTATAACTTAAGAAAACTGCCCTAGTCAAACAAATATACTTAAAAGTATATATTGAAAGCATTATCAACCCAGAAAAACTTTTCTAAGTAACATCACTAGACTTTAAAGAAAAGAATATGACAAGATAAGTGAAAAGAGTAAGTTACTAAAGTAATTTATAAGAGAAATAAAATTAGATTATCATCCAGCTTTTCAACAGCAACATTTTGTCATAAGAAAATGGTGTCACATATTTTAAGTACCCAAGGGGAAAGGTGGATAATTTTATATTCAGCAAAAGTGGCTGTCAAATATAAAAGACATACTGTTACCAACTGAAGAAACACTGTCCCATGAGTTCTTCCTGAGGAATCTAGTAGATGACTGCATATTCATTGACATTAGGATTTTTCATCCTTATTAAATATACATTTATTTTAGTATATTAAATATATAGTTACTTGTAATGATCAGATTAAATGAGAGTTGAATTCTAGCATATAACTGCTATATGCTTTAACAATGTAGGTATAATGCAGTTACAAAATGGAGGAATGAAGAGCATATAAAAAGAGGAGTTTAACTCCTTTTAATAAATCATTTTGAAGACTCCTGGGTAGCTCAGTGGTTGAGCATCTGCCTTTGGCTCAAGTCATGATCCCAGGGTCCTAGGGTTGAGTCTCCCATTGGGTTCCCTGCAGGGAGCCTGCTTCTCCCTCTGCCTACGTCTCTGCCTCTCTCTGTGTGTCTCTCATGAATAAATAAAATCTTTTTTAAAAATAATCAGAGATCCTTGGGTGGCTCATTGTTTTGGCGCCTGCCTTCGGCCCAGCATGTGATCCTGGAGTCCCGGAATTGAGTCCCACATCGGGCTTTCTGCATGGAGTCTGCTTCTCCCTCTGCCTGTGTCTCTGTGCCTCTCTCTCTCTCTCTCTCTCTCTCTCTCTCTCCCTCTCTTTCTCTCATGAATAAATAAATAAAATTTTAAGAAATAAATAAATAAAATTAAATGAAAAATAATCCTTTTGTTTATGGTAGAATTTGGTATTGCTATTGTGAAACTGTCATCTATATAGTACATAGTAGAGCAAGTTGTAATCATCGAATATTTAGTTCTAGTATTCCCTGTGTCTTGAGGAGCAGGATTCTTACTGTAGAAGAAAGGAGATACATATATAATATAGAAATGTAGAAGTGTTGAAGAGACCCCTGGGGTATCCTGCTATTTCTTAACCTCACTAATAGTTACAGACATGTTTACTTTATAGCAGCTCTTGGATCCATAGATTCGTATTGCATGAATGTCTGTATCTCTGTTTCATTTTGTAAATAAAGGGTAAACAAATTTTAAAAGGTACAACAAAATTTTAAATGTTAAACTCATCTTACATTAAGTCTTACAGAAATCTGCCAACAACTTTTACTAAATATGTTCCTTTTGTGGGGAAGCTATAGGTAGATAACTCAAACCATTCTGTTCTATCACATCAGACTTACACCCTAGCATTCAGTAAATCATGCACTCCCATGCCCCCTTTGCTTGTAATCCCTCCTTCTGACTGGAATACCTCATATCCTTCCTACATCTCTTCTCCAAGTTCCTTCAAAACCTAGTTCATGTGGCACTACCTTCATGATTCTTCCTTGATAACCCTAGGCTGAATTGACTCTGACCATTTGTACATTTGTATCTTCGTTTTCCCCCATTGAATTATAGTTACTTGTTTCTGACTCCCTGATAATGAGTCAAGGACTGAATTCTTTTTTTAATTTCTGCTGTTCAATATAATATCAGTATGAGTGAATAAATCAATTAGCCAAATTAACAGAAAGAAAACTCACATGACCCTCAAGGAGCTTGTAGTCTAGTTCTGGAAGCAGGATGTGTAGAAATAAATCAAAAATGTTTTTGTTTGTTCTGAAAAGTAATATATAACAATTACAGATTGATAGAGAATTACTCAATATATGGGTTGAAGAGAATTGTTGAGATCTATATGGAGCTGTAGAAGAGTTTAAAATGCACTGCAAATGAATAAATGAATAAAGTTAAATCTTTATTTTAGAAAAACTAGTCAAATATTTGATTAATGGAGAATGAGTACTTGGGAAAAACAGTTGTTTTGAAAGGGACCAAACAAATGTTCAATGAACAGTAATTTGAAGAAAATCATCATAACTGAGTCGATAATGGAATCATGAAAAATCAGGTTTCCAAGACAAACACAGCCTATTGCCTGTTTAATTTTTTTTTTAAGTTTTGATTCACTGTAGCAGTCAAAATGTAGTTATAAGGGACTTTTTTTGATTTCTGAATTTTTCTTAAATTATCCTAAAAACATATGATATAAAAATTCAAATAGTATACCTTCAATTCCACTTTCCAGAGGCAATCACCGTTATGAATTTTATTGTACCTTTCCAGACCCTTTCTATGCATATCAGCAATATGTAATATATCATACAAATGTCTATATCTATCTTTGCCCATATGTGTATCTTATTTCCTTTGAGTATGGGAATAGAATGACCATATTTTTTAGTTGTACCATATGTCTTTTCTAAGTCCCCTATTACTGCACATTTAGGCTATTCCTCATTTTTTCATTATTTTGATAACATATAATATGTTTTTCTTTTTTATCATATCTGGGATTCTTTAGTCACAATAAAGACATTTACTCTATTTTCATTTATTGTCATAAAAGATAAATCTGATCATCTGACTTTGTTACTTTTTTACTGCTTCTTTTTTCTTTTTAAGATTTTATATATTTATTTGAGAGAGAGTGAGGGTAGAGAGGAGCAGAGTAAGAGAAAGAAAATTCCAAGGAGACTCCCCACTGAACACAGAGCCTGACACAGGACTCCATCTCACAACGCTGAGATCATTACCTGAGCCCAAATCCAGCTTAACCAACTGAGCCAACCAGCTTAACCTACTGAGCCATCTAGACACCCTCTGTTTTCTATTTTTATATGGTTTGAGTTTAATTTCATACATTTATTTTCTGATAATTTGTTGTTTTAGTAGCTTTTTGTAGTAATATTTAATATACTATACTCCGTTTCCTGATTCATCAACTTTCAAGTCACTACTGATAGCTGCTCTAAAAAAGTGAGGAAATGAATACAGCTGAATATTATTAGCACTTTATCCTAAACATCCTTATTGGTTTCTGATTTTCACTAATGATTATTATTTTTATATTATCAGAGTTTATCATATTTATGTTTTTCTGTAATTATGTTGCTACAAATATTTAACCTTTAACCTAAGGTTAAAGTACTGCTTACCTTCACACCTTTCATTTCGTAGCCCTATGAAGTTGAATTCCTCATTTTGACTCAATTTTTGGCTGACTGTTTTTTTTTTTTTAAAGATTTATTTATTTATTTATGATAGTCACAGAGAGAGAGAGAGAGAGAGGCAGAGACACAGGAAGAGGAACAAGCAGGCTCCATGCACCGAGAGCCCGACGTGGGATTCGATCCCAGGTCTCCAGGATCGCGCCCTGGGCCAAAGGCAGGCGCCAAACCGCTGCGCCACCCAGGGACCCCTGGCTGACTGTTTTTAATTATTAAGTAGTTTTTCACAGTGGGTCAACAAGCTCTATTCCCTTAAAAGGTCTAAGAACTATTCTTTTGGCTTTATTTGTGTTTGAGGCTAGCCTGAATTTGCCTGAATTTAGATGACTTGATTTTTCTCCTTCTTGAAACATTACTTATGCATACTACATGCAATAACCCGTAATATTTTCTCTTTTATTGTATTTTTCAAATATTTGTTATGACCCATTAAATTAATTTCATGTTTAATTTTTTTTAAAAAAATCTGTGCTGAAATGTAGTGTTAAGACATGGGGGAAATAGAGACCTAAGGTCACCAGCAGTTTCAATTCCATATGTTCTTTCAAAATATCTTCTTGCCACATCTGCTGGGTGCACACCCTGGGGGCTTGTTTTCCATAGTCTTCCATTTTTGGGAGAGCAGATCAAGCTGAAAGAGATCAGCTTGCTTAGTGAAGCCTCTTAGATTATTGGTATTATTTTGATGAGTTTATGTTTGTTTAATCTCTGCTCTGATGATTCTGCCTTTTAGCTATGGGACAGGTTAGAGCTTCTTTTCTCTTTTTACTCTATGAAGTTTCTTCAGTGTAAGAGGAAATATATATAGATTAGAGGAAGTATCTCTCTTCTAGCTTCACCTCTCTTCCAGTCTTATGTTGGAACCGCACAAGGATTTACCCCATAATTCCGAAGGATCCTACACTTGCTTTCAAATTATCTTTTTCTAAATAAAAGTTTGTTTTCTGTAGTCTTGATCCTACTTTCAGTGAAATGTATACGCTGCTAGAGATGTAGGCATCTATCAACTCTTAACTCTCCCTTTTGGGTTGAGTCCAAATTTCATTGTATGGTGGAAGATTTATGAAAATGAATTT
Organism: Vulpes vulpes; assembly: GCF_048418805.1. Taxonomy (NCBI): domain Eukaryota; kingdom Metazoa; phylum Chordata; class Mammalia; order Carnivora; family Canidae; genus Vulpes; species Vulpes vulpes. The sequence goes on along the minus strand of NC_132795.1, from coordinate 16,897,099 downwards.
ATTAGTTCATTTTTGAATTCCATTGCAGATGGAATTTTTTTCTGCCAAATTTCTCAATTGTTCATTCATTTAGAGTTTGAGAGAGGCAAGTAGAGTAACCATACTCTTATTCTATCATTTACTATAATCTCTTGTTAGGGATCCTTGATCTGACAGAGATATGATGTAAGTGTTCTTTAGGGAAGATGACCCAACAGACTTTTAAGGTATAGATTAGAGTGGGACAAGGTGACATACCAGAAAATGTTAGAATAATCTAAGCCAGCACAGTCCAATAGAGCTTTCTGCAATGATGAATCTGTATCTATCTGCATTGTCCAATATAATAGTCAAAAGTCACATGGAGCTATCGACATGTGGTTTATGAAATCAAGAAGCTGAATTTTACATTTTATTTAACTGTAACTAATTCTAATTTAAATGTCTACAACATCATATGGGTAGTGGCCACCATATTGGACAGTGCAGAGCTGGGCAGTGTAGTCTGAATACTAGAGTTTATCTCAAGAAATGGAAATAAAAGAGAGTATCCAAGAGTTATAATGGAAACAAGGAAACAACAATGCTTTTGTAAGGAAAGAAAGATAAGAAATTTAAACAACTCAAAAGCACAGTGCTGTGGAGATTGGGGAAGCTGGTGGTACCATCCAATAAAAAAGATATTTTATCGGGCACCTGGGTGGCTCAATTGATTAAATGTCTACCCTTGACTCGGGTCAGGATCCCAGGATCCTGGGATCGAGTCCCACCCACATCGAGCTCCCTGATCAGTGAAGAGTCTGCGTCTCCCTCTACCCTTCCTCTCTACTCATACTCTCTCTCTCTTTCAAATAAATAAATAAAATCTGAAAAATTCTGTTTCAAAAAAGGATATATTATCAAGAGTTATTTTGTAAAATAGACATTTTAACAGGTTGAGTTCCCAGTGATAAGAAGACCTCTAATTGGAAATGACTATAAACAATTAGAATTCTCACACTGAATTGGGGCAGAGAGAGGTCAGAGCAACCAAAAACAAAACAAAACAAAACAAAATCTATTTCCTTGACATTCCTCTCTGGAGAGAATCTCTTCTGCCCCCATACACCCCTTTTCAGATTGCCTTGTCCTCCCCCACACACAGAGACCCTGATATATGGCATAATAATGACGGTTCAGAGAAATTATTATTTCACCTACTGAGTGATTAATATGAAATTAGTTACTGAAACACTCAGTGGTGCAGAGAGGATCAAGGAGAAATTTAGTTTTGTTTTAGAAAGAAAAAATGCGAGATAAAATACTGCTTTGCATATGCGGAGTACTTTTCATCTGAGAATCTTTACATACCCAGCAAGCCTAATTAATGAGAAAACCTCTAAGAAAGAGAAGTGATGAGATAAGGAACACAGATACTGGTGTTCTATTTCTGTGACTTTTAAAAACCAGGCTTGGTGTTTTCTTCTTTCATTAATGCACAAGTGTAGCTTTATGCAGTAACCGCGAGATGTTCATCTTTCTGCTGAATGATTTCTCATGAAGGCATCGCGCTCAGGAGGCATAGTAACCACACAGAATCCCACCTCCTGACTTTATTGATGTACTGCGCTCTCTTTGCAATGGAAATCCATCCCTATCATCGTAGTGCAGCGAGTGTTCTCTGATAATCCAGTCTGCACTGTCCCTGAAAGGACTGTTTTGTTGCAGAATAGAGCAAGTTATCTTCTTTATAAAAAAAAAAAAAAAATGATTCAAAACAAACATCCGTGAATCTAGAGCTAATGTGCCCTGAAAGAGGACAGGCAGGGCTTCTTAACAGGTACCCTACCATGTAATCTTCCTTTCATCTTCATTCAAAATCCCTTGGAGATTCAAGTTCCTCTTTACAAAAATATAAATTCTTCTAATTACTTATGTGTAGGGTACATGATTTGACTTAGTCAAAGAGATATGCAATAATGTATCCTGGCATTTATTTTCATCTGTTGTGACTTGGGATAGATGCTGGATTTCTGTCTATACGTTTTTCTTCATGTTTTTTTTTTTTCCATGCCTTTTCTCCACTTAAAAAAAAAAAAAAAAGCTGTTCTGCCAAAAGAGAAAATACCTTGAAAGATAAAGATGATGGCTTTTAAAAATTCTTACAAAGAGTTTGATGTTCTGTAAAATAAAGCTAGCTGCCATGTGCAAAAACAGCTGTTTTTGCTTGAAGAGGAGAAGGTACTGAGAGAATTCAGTTTTTGTTTTTTTAATGCATCCAAGCTTTCTATAAATGCGTCCAGGCATGTACAGATCTTTCCCTTCTAGCCCACAGCCTTCTTCTATTCTCAGAGCCCAGGATCCAGGCTTGTCCCCATCCTCTCTTGAGTTCTTCCTCTCGCTGCCTGAGCCAGCATTGCCTGGCTTCTCTCCTAGTGCATACAGAGTGCACCCTTTTTGCCCAGTGATGGAAGGTTACCTTCTTTCCTCATTAGCACGGAACACCTCCTGACACCATCGCATCACCATTGTCCAATAAGATGCCACAGTGACCTTTCCATTCTAACACGTAACTGAGAATTTAGGAGAGCTGCTCTAACACTTTCCAGATTAAATGTCAAATTCTTAAAATTCAGATGGATTTGGAATCCACCTAGGTATATTTTTTCTACTCTCATTCCCAGCAGTCTACGCAGTACACTGATTAGCAGTAGCATTTTGTAATACCACTTAAGGCTTGAGCGCCGTGGAGTCCTGCCAGTAATGTTTAATTCACTTATATGTGCCAATTCATCTCTGTCAGGAGCCTATTAATTTCTTCACTATTTTACTCTGTCCCAGCCCCTATATAATGAGACACAATGATCCCCATTTGTGTAACCAAAAAACTTAGAGTCTCTCATAAATTACCTCGTATCCCACTGCTTTTAGTGACCAGAAAGCTTCTGTATTTCTTTTTCATATTTAAATCAATTTTTGCAAGCTCTTTCCTTTAAAAGAATACACTAGAACTCTTGGGTACCAAATAGTGAAATCATAGCCCAAGTATGTGATTCTGATGGGCTCTTTAACATGCATCCCTCTCCCAGGAAGACTTTGTCTTATCACAGCACAGACGTACTGTTCCCACAGGCACTTCCAGTTTGTAGGAAGGGAACATTAATGAGAATCAGCCTCTGACTCTGCAGTTTGCCTAGGCATCGGTGGACAAGATGTCAAAATACCTATAGCATTGCTATAAAAGTAAAGACCCCGTAACAAATAAAGGTCAGAAACGTAAAATCAACCCCATGGGTATGCCATTGGCATCTCTACATGGTGTGATGTTGGGTTAACAGGAGAGTACCAGCTGAATCTCTGACTAGGAAGAATCAGCAGATTCAGGAGACTCTGTTGTTGGATTATCACATAAGGTTCACATATGTCTCTGCTACCTGTTTTACATTTTTTTCAGGATTGGAGCAAAACATCAGGAACTAAGGGAAAAGCAGGCGAGAGGTCTCATTGATTATGCTACTGGTGCAATTGGATCACTGCACGATATGGATGATGATGAAATGGACCCCAACTATGCCAGAGTGAACCACTTCCGGGAACCATGTGCCTCCCCAAGTGTCTATAGGTCACCATCTCCACCTCGGGCTGGACCACTGGCTTACCATCGGGATGGCCGTCCACTGTCTCCAGAGAGGGACCACTTAGAGGGTCTCTATGCCAAGGTCAACAAACCATATCATCCACCAGTCCCAGTTGACAGGTAATATAAATTATTGCAAGACAAATAGAGTTTTAATTCAGTAAGTTTCAAATCATCTCTACTGCTGAAGCCAATAAAAATATATCCTGTAATCTATTAAAACTGAAAGGGGATAGTCACTTTGGTAAAAGCTATGCTTTGACCCCACCCCACCCCCCCAGAAGGTATCAGCCACCAAAAATAAAACAAAATAGCCAGTTATAAGGTGGCATGAATGAATGGTAGTTATTGAGTTCATGATGCAACAGGGAGAAGTTTTTGAAAGGGTATTGTGGCAGAGAACTAATGATGGAAACTTTGAAGGAATATTGTCCTTTCTCCTAAAAGTCTTCCTGTGAAAGATTTATTCAAGAAGATGTCATGACACTGGAGGGTGAGAAGTAAGAGAATGGTGGCCTCTACGTAGGTATAATGGTGCTGGAGTTATATTGAGCCACAGAGGTGCAGAGGACCTTGAAAAGCAAGGTTGGGATTTTACACTCGAGGAAAATGTGATCCTGTATAGATGTTCATGGATGATCAGAGATAAAAAAAAAAGGAGATAATCTTGGCAATAGGAGTTTGATGAAGTAGAGAAAGATAAGAGGTGACAAGGCCAAGGATCCTTAGGCTTAGCAGCTAAGGAAAGAGATAATAAGACCATCTGTCAGTACAATTGAAGTAGGTAGGGAACAAAATGATTTCCACCCCACCTCCTGCCACAAATAAAATGTTTCATTTCTTGAAAGGGTGATATAAGAGAGTTTTAGTCAATATACATTGTTAGGTGAGCCCTAGAATTACACACGCAAGGAATGAGTCTACTGACCTTGGTTTAATCTGACTGTAGCTTGAATTCTGGAGGAAAGAGCTGAGGGGGAAGGTGGCAGACACAAAGCTCTCATTCTAGATGAAAAAAAGGACTTGTTTTCCAGATTTCTTTTGGTCCTGACAACCACCCAGTCCCTATTAGTAACCAGCTTTTGTGCGATAGCATGATATATTGCGTATGTTTACCGTTTACATTTCCCCAGCTGGGTGATATTATGCACTTTCAATTAGGTTGGGGAGAGGAAGGGAAATCATGGCATTTTTATGCAGACTGTAAAGTGTAGCTTCGCAAGACTGATTACCTTTCAGAGCCTTTCCAATAACCAAGTGGGAAGGAAGGAGCAATTTTTAATCCTTACTGTCAAGCTTCCAGGTTGATAGTATTAAAGAAAGATGGTCAAGTTTTTCTTTGGGATAAAATGAAAATATAAATTCCTATGACTGTGGGAGACAGCCCCAATAACTAAACTGTTAATTCAAACGACTGATTAAGAGTTAGCCTTTTCTTTTAAGCCTTCATATACGGTTGAATTTTTATCATTGAAACGATAATACCACTCATGAGCCTCTTCTGGCCCAGACCAAAGCCAATCTTACTTTCCCTAAATCAGACAGGTCTTCATAGCAATCTCCTTTGCATATGCCCACTGCTAGAATCTCAGCACAGAGGGACTATTTCTAAGAACCTCCAAAGCCAATATTTCCCTGTAACTAATTCCATGGAAATAAAAACAAGACATTCTATTTTTAAAAAGTTCACTGGCCAAATTCGTAGTAAGAATTCTGGGTTAAGCCCCTCCAGGCAGGTTTTCTTACTGCAGTCTTTATATCCCCAATATGCTAACGTGCACTGTAAGCCTCTAAAAGGACCATAAAAGAGTCAACACTATCACTTTCCAAATTTTTGTCATCTAATGCTTATTTTGTTTTTCTAGATCCAATAGTTATTTTTTGGAACATGAGGAGACCCCATCCTAAGTTAATTTTTACCCATGTAGATTTGACCAGTAAAGAAATTTCTTAGTATAATGTTAACTGTAGCCAGTATAAAATGATATATTTTTTTCAATGTTATTTATTCCTCAACCCAGACAGATGTATAAGTGATAGTCTTTCCTTTGGCTCTGACCCCACTGTATTAGTAAGTGATATAAAGTTCTGTCTTCAGTGGAGTTTTAGTCACTTGTCATATTTTTGGATAATAGATCAAAGTATGAGGCTTTATACCAGAATTATCTTTATTCTGCTCTTCTCTTTCATTATATTAAAAGATTGTTCGGTTCTTTGTTCTTTAAGTCTTAAAATGAGCGGTTTTTGTCTTGGCACACAGTAAGCACTCAATACATCATCATTATTATTATTACTGTACTTTATCAGTGAAGTTCTCAACTTTCCTGGTATGCCTGGAACCAGATGAGATCTAAGAAGAGAGTTGCTGTGGGCATATCTCACACAGTGTTTATATGCAGGGACCATGAGTTCCAAACCTACCTTATGTACAATTTGAGGCATGTCATTCATTTTGTCATCTGTTTGATCTTTCATTCATCAAACACTCCGTTGGCACCTACCATGTTCTAGTTACTGTAGTAAGTTCTGGGAAAGATACAAAGATAATTAAGAACTGGCCCCAGTCTAGAGAAAGTCATATTCTAGTTAGAAGGGGATCAACATATATGGAAATAAGTCATTGCAATATAATGTAAACAGAAGAAAAAGAAGCTTTTCTAATTCTGCTGATCAGGAAGGCTTTTCAAAAAGAAGCAGCATTTGGACTGGCTCTAGAAGGATTAGTAAATGTTGACCAGATCCAGTAGAAAAATTGTTTTCCTTACAGAATAATCAGCATATGCAAGGGTAAAGTGAACTGAAACAGCATGACATAATAGGGAAGCTCAGAAGCATCTAGAACATGGAGTGTGATGGGAAAGTAATGGAAATAGGAAATGCATCTGGAAAGCAGTTTAGAGCACAGTATGAATGAATAGTTTCCATCTTATGTTCACATATACTGATTGGTAGTAGCTGTCTGGAAATCTGTGCTAAGAATGGTTCTGAAGTTATGCTTAAATTGTGGTATCTACACTGGGCTCCAGAGGATGAATGGAATATATGCACAATGGGTATTTATACATTGGTTAATCTCAAGGACAGTGGGAGCCATCAAAGTGTCATCATTGGGGAATGAGCTGTTCTGAATTTGGGGAAAATAGCTCTGCTAGTTTGATGGCAGACAAAGAGGAAGATGGTTAGACTATAAGGCAAATCAAGGTATGATTACAGTATTGAAAGATAGGAAGGGCCTAGAATAAGAGAGTGGCATTGGATATAGGAGAAAATAAGAAACAGCCAAAAACTTTAACTTAAAACTGAGAGAAAGTTGTTTAGCAGAGACCATAGAGGTGAGCCTTTCAAATACTTCAGGGAGGTCAATAGAGAACTAAGAAGAGGATATAGGAAATAGCCACTAAGAGGTCTTCAATTAATTTAGAACAATTTCAGTAGCTAGGTAGGAACAGAAGGAAATTGCAATGTGATGAGCATCGATAAAGCAGTAAGAACTTAGCAAGCTTGGTGAAAAAAGAGCATTGTTATTATCAGATGGAAAAGGTTGCAACTTTGAAGTTCCTAACATAATAATACAGTTGACCCTTGAACAAAGCAGGGGTTAGGGGTACTGACGCCATTGCATAGTCAAAAATCTGCATATAACTTTTGACTCCCCC